>NC_022012.1:17748955-17760121 GCF_000317375.1 Microtus ochrogaster
ACAATCATATACCCTGGTTAGCTTTGTAATGCGGGTCTTCCTGTAAAGTGGGCACAATCATATACCCTGGTTAGCTTTGTAATGCGGGTCTTCCTCCTAGTAGCATGCGGCTTTCCAGAGCACAGTAAAATGCTTCAGGAACCTGAATTAAGTCAATAATCCTTCCATTTCTCCTTTTGACCTCAGCTAGATTTCCTGTTTTCAGAACCCCAAGTTAAGCACAAACCTATTCAAGTAAGAGCCTTGAGGGCCTATGATTGCCAGCCTTGAAAGCATCACTGGGCCTTTGTCAGGACCATTGCCCAGGAACCATTAGGTTTGTGTTTGTTAATACTGTTTCTTCAGGCGTGGGATGCATGGTCCAAGGCTTTGATAAAACTCTAAGTAAATCCATGAGACAATCCAGGTGTGATGATGCATGACTATATCTCAGTATTTGAAAGCCTGAGCCAGGACGATCATGAATTCCAGACATGCCTAGGTAACATAAATCTTGTCTGAAGCCAGAGCAAACATGAACGAAAGCAAAGACAAGGAAACAGTCTCCTCAAAATCCTGTCATTTTTCTTTTTTCTTATATTTTTATTATTTAAAACAATTTTAAATTTTAAATATATTTTAATCATATTCTCCCCCCAAGTCCTTCCAGGTACTCTCCCTCTCCCTATCCAACCTTCTTTCAGTTCTTTCAAAAAAAAAGACAAAAATCTCCACCAAATCCAATACAGAAATTCCCCAAACTAAAATAAAACAAAATAATAGTCCCCCCCCAAATAAACACCAAACTGTAACCAAATGAAAGCACACAGAAAACTATGAACTCCATTATATGTTGGTCAACTACTCCTGAATATGAAGCCTGTATTGGAGTGGTTGATATATACAATGTTACTGTATTAGAGGAAACTGATTTCCCCTCTCCCAGAGGTATAAGTAACAGTTCAATTGTTAACCTTTACTCTAGTGGCTAGGCTTTCACCCATCCATCCATCCACCCATCCATTCTTTCAAAAGTATAAGAAAATATAATAAGATAAAACAAAAACTGTCAAATCAAAATTGCACGACAAACCAACAGAAGGAAAAGAGCCCAAGCGAAGGCACAAGAATCAGAAACCCTCTTATTCACACACTCAGAAATCCCATAAAAACACGAAACCAGAATTCATAGCATATACTCAGAGGACCTGGTGAGACCCATGCAAGCCCTTTAGTCTCTGTGAGTTCATATGAGCTTTGCTCATGTTGAGTTGTTGGCCAAAGGGGCCCCATGGAAATCCCTAAACAACCCAGACTGTTTCCAAGTCTATAGGCTGCTCTCCGCTAACTGACGGCAAGGCCCCATTGCTGAAGACAATACCTACACAACCCATTAAAGACAGAGACATCAAGGCAGTTCCTAGATAAAGCCTTCACCCTGAGGTCCAGTGTCTTTGTCATCAGAACTTACCTTCATGCTCTCAAAAGAGAAGCATAAATGCCAAGTCAGCCACAAACCCTTTATCTACAGTGATGTTTCATCAGCAAGATATGCAGGGCAATAGTGACAAAGCTTGTGGAGTAGCCAACCAGTAAACGATCTGAGATAATACCCATACCTGACACAGCTTAGGTACCTAAGAACGTGAGATTAGACAATCTAGGCACCTAGGGTAAAACCAAATAATACTGGTCTAAAAAGAAAAAAGAAAAAATACAGCGAGAAAATGACTCCTAATGACATTCTGCTATACTATAGATAAGTGCCTCACTCAGCCATCATCAGAGAAGCTTCCTCCTGCAGCAGATGGGAACAGATATAAAGACCCACAGCCAGACCTTACACAGAGAGTGAGAGACCTTGGAAGATTCAATTCTAAATGGGATGTCTCCATCAAATCCCTCTCCTCAGAGCTCAGGAAACCACATGGAAGAGGAGGCAGAAAGAGTCTACGAGCCAGAGAGGATGGAGGCCACCGTGAAAACACGTTCCTCTGGGAAACCTGAGTCAGCTTCCTTTAGCACACAGCTTTCCAGATATTTTAATGAGCCAATATGGATCATGAATTTCCAGAATGGGACGTGGTCTTATCCTGTGGTCTTTACATATTTGTTCGGGAATTTTAGAAAGCCAATCACCCTTCCCATGCTTTGGCAATCGCTGTTCTAGTAACATTTTATAGACTTGGAAAAAGTGTTTGCATTATGACATTAAATGAGTAACCAAGCTATACAGTTTTATGTAGCAAAAAAAAAAAAATCATGATTACATATATTTCAGAGACTAGCAAAATCGATCAAGATATTAACATATAAACTAAGGCGGTGATCTCGGAGAGCTGTGAAGCCCCACTGGTTTGCCCTCACTCTGCTCATGTCGATTTTCTACAACGTGTGCATCGCCTTCACCTGCCTTCACTCTTTCAGTTACGCCATCACAGAAAGGCCAGGTTCCTTCCCAGCTACCCTGTCAGATCTCCCTAAATGAAATATGTCTTTCATTGTATCCTGTGAAGATAGAAAAAGCCTCCAGGAATGCATGAGAGATTCTGAGGAAGGCAAAAGCCAAAAGAAACACACACACTTGAAAGACCAGTAAGAGAAAAACAGAAACGAGAGCTGTGGAAGACTTCATGGACAAGTGAAGAAACAGCTTTCCTAGCAAAGAAAAGATGTTTCAACTTTGGCTCTATTGAGAACCCATAAAAGTAGGAAAGACACCAATCACAGCCTCCCCTACATGGTGGGCATGAATGTGGACCGCAGCTTACCCTTCTGCTGTAGGCTGGGCTGCTGGGGAGGCATGCTGACATTTATTTATGTGAGAACAGCAAGTAGAACTTGGCTACCTATGGTCTCCTGAAATGTGGTCACCACCCTAAATAGACAAAATTGACAGGAGCAAAGGAAAGAAGGAAGATGAATGATATGGTCTAATCAAAATCTTTCAGCCTCACAAGGATTATGGGTTTTAAAAGTACCACTTTATGCACATGAAAGGTGAGTCGCCTCGCTTCAGTGTTGGTTTCACTGCTTATACCTCTGTGGTTTGGGGTGCTTTTCTTAACCCATCTGTGCTTTGTGGGGAAATAAAATGGGATAATAGTGAATCCTATTTGGTGGTAAAGATTAAATGGGATGGTGTATATAAGGCTTGGCAGGGAGCATTTTATTAGCAGTGTCTTTACTACCAACAAAGAAGTAAATGATGCCTGTTAATGTTATCAGTTTTTCATAGATCATCACTGCTATGGTCTGAATTCTCATATTTCCCCGAAGTTCACACTCCCATCCCACCAACATGAAAGAATTCCAGAGCAGTGCCTCTAGGAAGTGATTTGGTTATGATGGCTTTGCCTTCATGGATGAAATTAGTGTTCTTATCCCACAGCACTGTCTTACTCTGTTGACATGCCACAGGGAGAGAAAGTAGTTCTATGAACCAGGAGCAAGTCCTGACCAGATACCTAATCTAGTCTTGGGAGAAGTGTGTAAATGTCACTGTCCTTTCCAATACCAGTGCGTGAGAAGGTGTCATCTGTGAGGAACAATCTCTCTCAAGACAAGAATCTGGGGCATCCTGAACTTGGACATCAAGCTTTTAGAAGTGTGAACTACTTCTTTTTAGAAGTGTTATTTATGAATTGCCCTGTCCACAATATTTTATTAAAATAGTCTAAATGGACCAAGATGACAGCATATGTGTATTTCATCCTGACTTCTGGATTTCAGTTAAAACATAGCTTTGTCATCTTGGCAGGGAGACGCTGCTTGAGTGGTCCTGCTTCTCCGTCCTTGGGAGCTGGAACGCAACCATCAGCTGGGTTGAACCTATCCGTGGTATTAGATGATACATCTCTCATTTGGGACTTGTGTTAGTCAAGTCTTGCCACAACAATTCTCTGTTACAAGTGTGTAACACACACTGCTCTCCCTCACTTCTAGCCAGTGAGTGGGCTAGCTCTCTGAAGTTCTTTGTAGCGCTCACCTCCACTTGGCTTTAGGCTCTAGGTTACTGAGCTGTGCTCCTTCGAGCATTCAAATATTCAGCAGGAACAAAGGAAACATTTCATCCTCCTGAAAGCTCAACTTGAAATACTCTGTCACTCACTGCTATGTTTTATGGTCCAGTGCAAGTCACGTGACCAATCTACACTCTCTTTGCAGAACAGTCACAGCATAGCAAGGAGGGAAGCGGGAATTACGAACAAGTAAATACTACACATTTGCCCTGGGACTTCCTAAGGAAAGAACAGAATTTTAGTTAAGGACTGAATTCATAGCAGGTGGGCATCGATAAACCACAATTGCATTGCTCTTGGGTACTCTCAATGGGACAATGCAAAACCCTCAGGCTTTGAAAGTCCAATCAGACTAAAACATCAAACAAACAAACATTCACAGAGGTGCATGAGTACACAGCCCACAGGAACCAAGGGTCAGGTGCATGCTCAGAGCCAACCATGACACCCCTTCCAGCTTTGGAGGAAACTTCAGACAGAGTGGCAGACACAAGAGTCCAGGGCCACTTCAAGCAGCCAGAGCTTCCTGTCTGTGGCTCAGAACTGGTTTTCATTGAAGGAATCTAGGCTCTGGCTGTGGTTTAGAGTTCAGAGCTTCCTCCAAAAGGACACTTTTATTCTGCCTGCTCTGTGCTTTTGGACAACTGTTACAGGTATGTGCGTATGTACAGACATCACAGGGAACACTGTTCCCTGAAACAGCTGATAAACAGGTCAGCGACGGCAAAATTACCTAGCAATAGAGCAGGGGCTATGGTGGGTAGCTCAGTAGAGTCAGGAGAGGCCTTGCCAGGACTTCCAGAGACAGAAGTGATTATCTTGATTACTTCCTGTGTCCTTCTTACCTTTCTATCTGTCACTAAGCTATCTCATTATTATTTTCCACTGAGACAAATAACTCGACCCGACGCAGAACAGGGGCATTCTCTCTTGTCCATTAGGGAACTGTTTACCTTCCCAGGCAACCTCGCTTGCCAAGATGTACTCTTGTGAGCCCAAACAGTGAGGGGAATTATCCCCTGCCTGGGATGAGAGTTCACTGGGGAGAGCTCTTCATTCGGGATCCTCTGTGGCTTTTAGGTATTGCCTCTAGCTGACTAATGGATATTCAAGGCAGCAGCAGGACTCACATCTGTTTTCCACGAAGAGACAAGGTGAATTATTGAAATAACAGCTTTTTGGGTATGCTGTATGCACAGTGATCAATTATGTATAGTGTTTAGTTTACTCAGGCCAAAAGAAATGGGGAGGGGGTGCTCCAAGCTGAAGTGTCTCAAAGTTGTTGCAACAAAACCTTCTGAGGAAGGGAGACATGGCAGGCTGAGGTAGTGTCTTACGCTCATGGGGCCTGAGTCATGCTTGGTAGAGAGAGACTGTTTTGGGGGAACGTGTCCTCTCAACGTCCCTTTGTAAATTTTGTCTGGTTGTCCTGCTCCTAGTACAGTGTGTAACATCATAATGACAATGTTAATAATAGCTACAGTTTTATTGGTACATTTGTATGCAGCCCAGTGTAAAAGCTGTGTTTCATTCTCCCAATGATCCTGAGGGGCAGATCCTCCTGTAAGAACCATGTTACAGAAGAGGTAGATACATCTTCCCAGTAGCTGTCTGTTGGGAAAGGGGAAGTTGGGCTGCTTGCCTCTGGTGCTGATATATTTCACACTGCATCATAAGGCTCTTTGGTACTTAACACTTTAATTACTGTTGGTTAAATGGATACATGAATGCAGGTATAAATGTAAGAGAAAATGGCTTCTTGTTGGAGAAGGGGAAGATGTAGAAATATCTCACTAAAAACAGGGGGAAAGGCTTTAAATCCCATTTAGTTACCTCTGTCACGTGCTCCCCTTTTTGGCCTCTGAACACCAGCTTTTGGAAGAGAAAACAGAATGAACTGGAAGACGCCCTGGTTTAGGTTCCAGCTTTATCACAAGGTCGTCCTGTGCGTGTCCCCAGCCCCCAGCAGAGCAGCTGGTTCAAATCAAAGTTTGAAACTATTTGATGAATAAGTGAATGAGCATGTGAGGATGGCGAAATGCATGAAATGGGGGATGGCGCTGGGCCCAAGAATTCAGTGAAAGCTGGGCTCCCAGCAGTGGCACTCCGACCTGTCCCAGTGCTTGAGCTGGCTTTTGGGAACCCAATCCCCATGCTGGGTTGCCCAACCTTGATGCAGGGGAGGATCTTGGTCCTGCCTCAAGTAGATATTCCATGCTTTGTTGACTCCCATGAGAAGCCTGCCCACTTCTGAATGGAGACCTAGGAGGAGTGGATGGGGGGTGGAGGAGTAGAAGGGAAGCGGGGGAGGGAACAGGAGGAGAGCAGGGAGGGGAAACTGTGGTTGGTATGTAAAATACATAAAAAATTATTATTATTATTATTATTATTATTATTATTATTATTATTAATAAACAGTGTTTGAAAGGGAGGGAGCCATCACATGATGAGAGGGAAGTCAGCACTCTGGGAAGGACACAAGGACACGTGCACAGAACAGGGCAGAGCAGAACTAGAAAGATATCCTAAGTTCTCCTTTTCCAGGTTACCTCCCTTGCTCAAGCTCTGGCTCAGGAGAGGACAGATGCCGCTGGTTGCTTCTCAGAGTCTCCGGAACGCCAGTGTAGGCAGAGAGGTCTAGGGAGGGGCTGCCTGTTTGTGGCCCTCTCTTCTTTCTGTATCCATCTCTGCCTTACTTCCTATTCATTGTTAGTTTAGGAAATGTTTTGATTTTGAACCTGATTCAAAAAGACATACATTCCCAGTTTGGAGTCACCAGTTTGAACCTCTGGAAGATGGTTTGTGACAGATGGGATTTCCTGTTTTTCAGAATCTTAACCTCAAAAGTATTTCTTTCCTGTTTCAAACTGGAGGTGGATATCAATGGCACACCCTCAAAAGATTTGTACAGACAAGCACTCTTGAAAAGATTTTTAAAATTTTTTAAATGAATATGCAGGACACATGTGAATCTTATTTCCCATAAATTTCATGTGGCTTTTCTATTGAACTGGGATTTATAAACTTGGCAAAAACTTCTAGGGAGATCGGTTGATGCAAAAATATTTGAAATACAATTTCAATTTCTGTCCAACTTATCTTGTGCTAGTTGATAACTGGCCGTTCTCCTTTGGGGGAGTGTAGAAGGAATGTTCTTATACACAGCTTAGACCTTGGCAAGTCCAGAGACTTTTACCTGTGACTAGTTTTCCTGTTGTCATTAGTATTTGCTTAGACATGAAATAGTATGTAGGTTTTATTTTTTATAGTTTCCTTTGATAGCATTTCCATTTTCATTAACTGAACTTTTAAACCTATGTCATGGCGCAACAGTGAGCCATAGATGAACAAGGCAGTGCTGAGCACAAAGCCTAACACATAGTCTGTGAATCCCATACCCGTTTCCCTTCTCTCTTGGCTACACCAAGCCAGTTCAGGCCTGGAGTAACCAGAGCAGCATCCTCCAGCAGTGAGATTGACCAAAGCTGGGCTCACATGCAGCAGGTAATTGTGTACATGCACTCTCTGCATTTGCTCAGTGCTCAATAATGGTTGTCAGGCAGTGCAATGAATAGTAAGTCAGATTAATACAAAGGCAGCGAGGGGTCATATTGTTCATCACTGGACATAGCTGTTTCCCTCAGTAACGTATCACAGGATTGTTTTGCCTAGCAGTCTTAATGACACTAATAGAATATACTGGAGAGGTATATGTGTGTGCGTGCATGTGTATGTGTGTGTTTAATTAAAACTTTATTGTAAAGAATGTGCAAATGAAAAAATTCATCTTCATCTCAGACTGAGTTCTCATCAATGTTTTTGTTTCCTGAATTCAGTTTTCAAATCCTGAATTTTCTTCATTATTTTGTTCAGCTGTGGATTTCTATTGTCATGGGCATCACAACAAGTACTTATGATAATCCTCCTGAAGTTCATTCAGTGGGGTATTTTCTTGTTCATGTCTTCTTTAAACTCCTCAAATTCATTGATAAAGCTTATGATTGTTCTTTTAAATTCTGGGTCCTGAGAATCTCTTAGGTAGTACTAACTAGATAACACTTTTGTTGGACTGGTGAGTTTTGTGGGAGACATTCTGTCTTGGCTTTTTATATTGTCTTTGACTTTGCTTGTGTGTCTGATGTGAGAATGTGATCTGTCTTAGATTGAGGTAGATTATATGTTCTGCAGACCAAAGGTAGACCACAGAAAGCTGGTACTTACTTGAATGGCTTTATTGGGCCTAGGCCAGGCAAAGCCAGTCTCTACGGCTCGGCCCATAGATGTGGAGATGGTAGGAGGCAGAAGAAAGGATGGGAAAGGGAATGAGTGACCTACCATACAAAGGCGGCTTGCAAGTAACAGGTGTGGAGTGCAGCCTTTTGGTGCGGAGCTGGGGCTGTACAGTAGGAGTGGTGGCCTCCCAAAATGACATAGGCTGTTGCATGGGTTGTTGTTGATTTGTCTCCATTTGGCACATCTGTGATGGATGGAGACAAGGCAATGCAAGACAATATAACAATCTTTTCTTATTTTGATCCAGACGACCTTTTTATTTCAAAGGAAATAAACAGCTTCAGTGCCTTCATCGCCCTTCTTTTAAGGCCCCGAGTGTTGTTTGTCTTTCTGTGGTATTTCAAGTTTCAAGATTGGTCAACTTAGCTTAGAAGTATTTAAAAAAGAAAAAAAAAACTATGATGGGAATCATTTTCCTTCCTGCTCTGTCAGATTCCTCACTCCAGGAATGATCCCGGATGCTGCAGATCTCCTTGTTCCAAAATAGGGGTTCACTTAGTTAAAGACAATGTCTGAAACCCAAATGCAAGGGGGCACAAATGAAGAAAAGATGCCTGGTGTCCACAGGACATGAGCTAAATGGCTTCCAGTGACTTCACATGTGATACTGAGCCTCAGTTGTGTTCCAGTTCTCTGTGCACTTGGTAGTGTGTCTTTGGGTAGCTGACACCATGGTGTGGCTGTAGAGACTCAGGGCTGCTTTGGATGGGTGTAAGCAACTAGGGATTTCTCTGGGTTCCTGGCTCCCTTCCTTCTGCCTATGTGATCTCAGTAACAGAGCTCAGCACAGCTCTCTTTCCTGAAGATCATTTGAAAATGATCTAAAAGTCCTTCAGGATGTTTCTGGGGACTAACGAGTGTGGACAAAGGAAGGGACCGCAGTATGTGAGTGGCTTTCAACAAGAGGCCGATTCTAACTCTGACAGTGGCTTTGAGAGTGAGGAGGAGATGGCAGCTGCTATTCTGCAGGAGATGACTTGCGTTGTTTCTCGCTTCGCTTAGGTTCCTCTTCTGGCATTCTTGCCTCCTAACATGCCTCCAAGCCTGCCAACCCCTCTCCCAGCATTCACCTTTGTCATGTGGCCTCTTTTCCTTAGGTCATTGTTAAGGATTCAGTTATGGTGACAGGTGGGTCAGGTGTCTGCTGGCTTTTCTGGAAGGAGATATTTTAGGTCAGCATTAACAAAAGCTACAGTCTTCTCTTACCTGTGTTCCAGCATCAATTCTCTCCTCCACTGTTCCTTTAAAAAGAGCTTTGTTGAGTTATAATACATGCATCACATGAATTGTCCGCTTAAACAATTCAGTAGTTTTTAGCTTCTCTGCAGGATTGTTCAACCATCACCACAATCAATTTTCATTCATCTGCTATTGTTTGGGGGACCTTTTAGCCAGCAAAAGTCACGATGTCCTGGTGGTATTTCTCACTCTGAAGTGCTGTTGACCATGTGAGTGAGCATCCTTTTCATACAGCTGCTAACACCATCAGGAAAATCTGCTGCTCTTACCTGGGCATCACTCTTGGGTCACCTCTCCAATCTGTATTCTGTACCCCCTCCTCAGTGTCCCCACCACTGCTTGAGCACTTCTGGCATCTGAATATGCCAATCTCTTGCCAATGACCTTTCCCATTCTCCTCCCATGCCTCCCAATCCATTTTCCACAGAACATTCTATAGTGAATACCTGATGTAGGAGGGTCATCTGTCTATGGGTTACTTTCATTGGTTAATAAAGAAACTGCCTTGGCTTTTTGATAGGGCAGAATTTAGATAGGCAGAGTAGATGGAACAGAATGCTGGGAGAAAGAAAGCAGAGTCAGGCAGATGCCATGAAGCTCAGGCCCAAGATGGACGTAGGTTAGAATCTTCCCAGTAAGCGGCCACCTTGTGGTACTACACAGATTACTAGATATGGGTTAAAGCAAGATATGAGAGTTAGCCAAGAAGAGGCTATATATATAATGGGCCAGGAAGTGTTTAAATGAATACAGTTTGTGTGTTGTTATTTCGGGTGTAAAGCTAGCCATGCAGGAGCCGGGCGGGATGAAAAGCAGGCCTGCTCGCCTCATCATACAAATACCCTCATAAAAATTTTGTTATATCATTCACCACGGAGACCCTCTAATGGCTTGGAGTAATAACTTGAGCTTTTTATTTTTACCATGAAAACTGTTAACTCACTATTGAACTCTCAGTAGCTACTAGCCACAAGTGGCCACTGAGCATCATGGGAGCTGCTTCATACTGAGAAATGCAGTGTGTGATGTGCAGCAAACTCAGGACACTTTGTGTAAAACATCTCAGCAATATTCTTAGAACCATTAGTAGCTGTAATAATACTATTTTAGATATCTTAAATAAATGCATAAAAATCCTTTAAAATCAGCTTCACATGTGTACATGTGTGAGTGTACATGCTAATGTAGGTTTGAGTGCAGGTGTGCATGACATTTCAATGTAGAGGTGAGTGCACATTTGAAAATACGTGTGAGTGGAGGTGTGAGTGCAGGTGTGACTGTGGGTGTGAGTGCGGGTGTGACTGTGGGTGTAAGTGCAGGTATGAATATAGGTGTGAGTGCGGGTGTGAATATAGGTTGAGTGCAGGTGTGAATATAGGTGTGAGTGCAGGTGTGAATGTAGGTGTGAGTGCAGGTGTGACTGTGGGTGTGAGTGCAGGTGTGACTGTGGGTGTGAGTGCAGGTATGACTGTGGGTGTAAGTGCAGGTGTGAATATAGGTGTGACTGCGGGTGTGAATGTAGGTGTAAGTGCAGGTGGGAATGTAGGTGTGAGTGCAGGTGTGAATATAGATGTGAGTGCAGGTGTGAATGTAGGTATAAGTGCAGGTATGAATGTAGGTGTGAGTGCAGGTG
>NC_022012.1:17760506-17793468 GCF_000317375.1 Microtus ochrogaster
GAGTCTACATGTGAATGTAGGTGTTGAGTACAGGCATGAGTCTACATGTGAATGTAGGTGTGAGTGCAGGCATGAGTCTACATGTGAATGTAGGTATTGAGTACAGGCGTGAGTCTACATGTGAATATTGGTGTAAGTGCAGGCGTGAAAGTAGGTGTGAGTTTATGTGTGAATGTAGGTGGGAGTGCATAAGTGTTTTTCCAACCTGAGAAATACACAAGACAGTGAGCCTTTCTTCTTTTTTCCATGTCTTTCTTTTTTCCCAATTCTTCCTCTCTTAGGGCATCTTTCCTTGTCAGTGCTGCTTAAAATGCTCCCTGCCAACCTTGGCATGGGTGACTCCTTTTCCTTCATGCTACAGATAAATGCCACCTACTCTAATATGTCTGCTTTCAGCATTGTTCCAAAGGTCACACTATCATTTTCATTACTGTAGCCTCCTAAGAAAACCATTTTCTATGCAACACATATCACAACTGACAACTCACTTCTTTCCTGTTCTCGTCCCTTCACTATGTCCTCTTTCCCTGTCTTCTCAACACCATCGTAACTCAAGCAGGCACTTGTCCAATTCATCGCTGTACCTTTGTGTCTGGAATATATGCTGGTAGCCGACAGCCTTAAAGCAACATTTGTTGAGTGAATAAATATGCTTTTAACTCATAGGTACTGTCAGAGCAACATAGTTGGATAAACAGTAAACCTATCTTATTTGTCAAATTTTGACAAAATATCTACATACATACTGATTTACAGACCTGCATGCTATCTATATATCTCATAAATATCACCTCATTTGAGACCTCGAAAGTATGGTCTGTGGATTAAATCTGGTTTTCTATGTACTGTACTGATGTAAATAAATATTATGGGGCTATAGCCATATACATTTGATGATATACTCTCTGTGGATTCTTTTGCACCTCAGAGCAGATATGAACAATATCTATAGGGATTACATTACTCAGGACCTGCCTCTGGCTCTGCAGAAGCTTACTGAGCCATAGAACAAGTGGGAGATGACTTAGAGGGGATACAGACTCGCCAGTATATCAGATGTGCTTCCAAAATCCATAAAGAATAGGTGTGAATTCATCTTCAACACAAGTTGCCAATCTTCCTTGAAGACTCCTTTATGTTTCTCTGTAGCTCTGTGGCTTTATAGACAACTTTCCTTTCCATAAAGGCTTTGATGTCCATGTGCCTGAAGCTGTAGTAGGGATTTCAGCCAAGTAAGATGTAGAACTGCTGTCCAGCCCTGTCTTGTAACTTCGCTGCTGAAGTTTGGGAATCCTGAACAGAAAGTCCTCTACGCTCTCTTTCTACATCCTTCGTAAAATCACCCCAATTACTCTGTCTTCTTTTGGTCTTGGTTTTTGCTTCAACGTTGGTAATTACTGTCAAGTCCTGCAAGGCTGACTTGAAGGCATCTGGCTTACAACCAAGCTATTAAAGCATCTGAGGAGCCTGTATCAAATCAGGAAATAGTAATGGTCTTTGGTTTAGTTGTAACATGAAACAAATTAAAATGATGCTTATTTTTAATCTTTTAATGCTGCTTAAAAATTATTTATATACAGAAATTTTTCTAGCTAACCAAATTTATTGTGATCATGTCTACTTTTTTTTTTAAACAAAGCTTCCCAAGACTCCTTTTCCCCAGTTAAATAGAAAATACCTTAGATAGACCCAGGAGTATCAATATAAGTGTGTCTCAGAAGAATTATTCATAATAATAAAACATTTTTCTGAACTCAGTTGGTTCCCCTTGACTTTGTTTCCCCAAGTTTGTGCCCTTTATTGTTTGTTGCTTAATCCTGATCAAAATTCAGTTTCTGATATTGTTGCCCAATGGTATCCCTTGGGCTTGGCATTTCAGTAACTTTCCAACTCACCTTATGGTTCCTGATGCTTCACTTAGGAATGTTTCAAAAAAGCTAATCTTGGACTGATGTGATATCTCAGTGGCTAAAGGCACTTGTTGCTCTTACAGAGGACCTGCGTTCAATTTTCAGCACCGGCATGGTACCATACAACCATTTGTATGTCAAGGTCTCTGGTATGTGACCCCATCATTTGACTTCTGAGGGTAACAGACATGCTCCAAGTGCCCATACATACATGAAGGAAAAACACATAAAATAAAATTAAAAACATTAAACCAGAAAGAAGCTAAGCTTGACAGAGTGTCTTGATGGCACCCATGCATCTCGCAGTCCAAGGCAATGTCGCATATAATGACCAGAACTTAGAGATAAAGGAGAAGGTGCGATGAGATGACTCCTCCTAATATTTTTCTCAGGGAAGTGTAAACAAACACTTTCTTTGTCCTGGATGAGTGGATCAGAGTGTGGCTGGAAATGTGGGTTGTTGGTAATGAGCCAAAGGGAAGAGAGGTTATGGTTCAGCCGGACTTTGTTCAGCTCTGCTGGGATAAGAGAGAGACTATTTTGATGGTTGTTTCAGGGTACTGCTTTATAATCTTATTCTATCCATTCTAAAAACCATGAAATATCATCTGCTTGCTCGTCCATGAAAGAAAGTATTAGCCAGTGTTGTCTGTTTTGTGACATTCGAGCTAGGAGCTGTCAAAACCAATCTGTCCATCTAATTGATTCTGGCTTATTTCCAAAATGTAAAACTTAGTCTTTTTCTGTCTTTAGCTATTAAACCTCTTTCAGTCAAATCTTAATTTTCACAGGTCATGGTAGATCACAAATGGTGTAATTCCATAGCACAAATATTTACAAGCTGAGAGTAACCGTGAGCCTATGAAGACACTTGGCTTGGTACCTTGTCTAGCCCAGGAAATGAAGCAAAATTAAGTTACAGTCACCATCAAGGGAAGTGGGGTGGGAACATGCCAGAACTGGTTTTCTCTGTTTAAAGTTTTCTTACTTGACAATAGAAATGTGTGTGTGTGTGTGTGTGTGTGTGTGTGTGTGTGTGTGTGTGTGCAACTGCTTGTGCTGCTTATAGTTTCTTGGTTCAGTTAACATGCCCTTCTTACTCTTTTCTCTATTACATCTGTGATGGTGCCTCTCTTTTCATTAGGGAGGCCTGAGTCAGGTGGAAAAGTCTTTCACAGGCTGCTGTCAGTCAGAGTGCACATGCATGGTGCGGATGTGCATGGATGTGTGCAAATTTGTGTGTATGCATGTAAATGTTATGTGTTTGCACATACGTGTTTTCTCCTTTGTGTAGAGGGGTGTTAGAGTCAGGTGAATTTAGGATTACCTCTGATGCCAGGCTTTTTCTCTCAGGCCTGTTGCAGAACTCAGGTTTGCCATAATAATGGTGTGGTATATCTTTACCAATTTTCCATTTGATTCAATTGAGAAAAGCCCAGGAAATTAGCAAAGCTCAGCTCTATGGCAGCAGTCTAGAGACATTTAGTGTTAGTTTCAAAATGGGACCCCAAGATAACAGTGCTGGTAATTAATGTCCTTAACTAAAGGACTTGGACCAGGTTTAAAAAAAAAGATTGCTCTTGGGTAAATAAAACCCTAAACTCAACATTCCTGAAGAATCTAGCATGTCAGGTATCTGTTTACAAGGAAGATCACTATTTACATACCTCAGTGGTCTAGTTCCTGATTAACAGCAGATCAGAACCTCCCCCCTAAATCCCATCTGTTCTGCCTGCATCTCTCCTTTTCCTGCTGTCTGTCCTATTAAAACCAACAAGGCTTTCTCTGCTGGCCACTGTTCTCTGAGAGATAGCCTGAAAGTTTGATTTTCCAAATAATCTTTGCTTTGTAGCTACCAAATGTTCCACTTTGGTGGTTCCATTGCATCCTTGCTTCACTTGGTGCTGAAACCCAGAAGAGACAATTGAACCACCAAAAGCATCTTTCCTCTTGGCTGAACCAAACTGCCAGTTTGGCCCCATAAAAACAGATCATTTGCCTATACTGGCTTCCTCCACCTGCCATATTTGGCTCCAAATTTAGATCATATATATTCCTCTGCTTCTCTCTACCTGCTCAGCCAGTTGTCTCTTCTCACCTGAGCATCTTCTTGGAGCTACCTGTTGTTTCTCAGTCAGAATGTGGCCCCTCTGTGGACACCTCCTCATCCTCAGCCTCTGAGGGGACCACCCTAGCCATCTCCACCTCCTTACCCCATCTCAGCCTCACGCATGCTTTCTTATCTCCTCCAGCCACTCATACCCACAACCATACAGATTGCCTTTAAACCCCCAGGTAGGTCCTAGTGATACAATCAACGCACATTTGCCTTTCTCTATGGCTGATCTCTCTGAAGTGGACAAATGTCTCTGTTCTTTCACAGGTGTCCCCTTTCACTTCACCAAAGAGTTCAGGTACCTCACCCAGGCCTATCACCCAACCCTGCATGACCTCTATGTTATTCTCTATGTTTCTTACACCCGAGGAAAAGGAGAGGGTCTAGGTGGCCACAAAAGCCCATGCAAATGATGCCAACCTCAGAGATGGCTCCTAGCCTGGGGGGCTGAGGCAATTTTTTTGTGTAATTACCATGTTAACACTGAAAATTAGTCCCCTAGCAGGGTGGCCTGAGATAAAATGGTAACTTGTCTCCTGGTTGGACTCCAAAAGATCTTCCAGAAGGTGGTAAATTTTTACAAATTGATGGGGGGGGGGTCACCCAGAGTCCAGATGGAAATACTTCCAAGTTCCTCACCCACTGGTCACTGAGTGAATAATTTACTGTGGACTGAAGGGTCAATTGCTCGGTTTGTCTATCCATGGTAGGTCAGTCCCCCGAGCTCCTGCTCTATACAAAAACCTTTTAGATCTGCTGGGCTTGATGGCTGAAGACTGATGCTGCCCCAGGACCTCAGCTCCCATTCAAAACCATCAACTACCATGGAGGAGCCTGGAGTAAGTTCCCAGGTACTGGGTAAGTTTCTGTTATTTTAAATAGAATAGAGGCTTCTTGGTCTACATTTCTTGCTTACTCTGGTAAATCTTATTCTTCTCAAATCTCTGGCATGGTTGCTAATGGCAAATTCCACCAGCTTAGAGCTACAAGTCTTCCTCTCTGTCACCTCTGAATGACAGAGGTGACAGATTCACTACTCCTTCCTCATTATGTATAGTTGCCAAACTCTGTTACTGGGCAGGGATATTTTGGCTAAATTAACTCCTTGGTTTAGCTTTCTTTACATAGAATGTGCGTGTGTTTTCCTACTTTACATCAAGTAAATAATTATGCAAGCTCTGTGGAAGGAACCTCAGGGGCACTTGACCAAGCGCCTTTCAGTGTTTCTGGCCAAGGTTATACTTTCAGTTTAGCAAGTTCTGGCTTCATAGTAACTTTGGGTGCAAAAGATGGGCATGTTGCTTCCAGGTGATATAAATTAGAGAGGCTTAAAGAATACTTTAAATTACCTGAGTGTCTGAAGTAAAAAAAAAAAAAAATCTTAGAAACTAAAGCTCAATTACCTGTCAGCCTAAATTGGCTTCAAGTATAAAACTCGGGCCTTGCTTTTTTCTAGAGCTAACAGGCTTCCTCCTGAGATAGGCAAACACATAAAATGGTTTCCATGAAAAAAGCAACCTCAAAACTACCATGAGGTTGTTACAGATCTAAAATTTTCTTTTTACTGTTCTTTGATGTTTCCATGGTGGTTTTTAAAAGACTCATTTTTCAATGACTGTTCTCACTGGTCCAACGCCTATGTCTCATGGCAAATGATGAGATGTTTCTATAACAGAAAAGAAGATAGAAGATCTAGGCAAGTTGTGAGGGTCTGAGGAGGTGGATTAAGGTATGTGAAAATGAGACTTCAAGATGATAATATATTAAAATTTTGAAGTTCAAAACTTACCACAGCAGTGTTAGACATTCAAATCAATAGAATTTTCATAAGTAACTAGCCCACTCTTGGCAACAGTTGTGAGCATTAGCCACTAAAACTTTTTAAAAAATTAAAATTATTGTAGCCACAGGCTCAAATTTTAAATTTTCTTTGGTTGTTTTAACTTGTTTATGTTTATGCTAATAATCTTTTAGGTTTTATTTTTGTTATGACTCAAAGGCAGGAGTCTGAGCTATTTGCAGACCATTATTAACTGCTTTCTCTACAATAAGGATTTCATTGCAGATTAAAATAGACAGTGGCCCTCCTGATACAACTAAACATTTTATTGTTTTTTGTCAAATTGAAAAAAATCATGTAAGCTCCAGAGGGTTACAACCTGGATCTATCTGTCATAGCTGGATGAAGTTCCTTGTCTGGTAAGTACTCCTATCTGTCAACGGGATAGCTAAAACGTATGCTCTTCTACCTGCTGCTCATCCCTGACAGCAGGCTCCTTCCTTCCCTTGGTCTTGGGCCTCCTTTTCACTCTCCCAACCACCAAGACCACCCAACAGGCCTGAACGTTTCAAATATGCACCCAAGATAAAGATTCTTAATGTCCCATCAGACGTCCACCCTGCAGTCCAGGCTGTGTGAGATTTCACTTAGCCCGGCCTTCTGGAAGATTGTTATTAATGACTTCCCGAGTCTTCTCCACACCTAATGCAGAAATAGTGGGTTCCTTAATGTAACCCCAAAGTTTTCTTTGCACTTCCCTGCAACCATCACCAGAGGGTATCCCTCTTAACCATGTAACTCTAAACTCCACTCTGTAACCCCCAAAACATTTCTGGTACCTTCTTACTCTTTAGCATCACCAGGTAACTGGTTCTTCAACAACCGTTCCCAGTCAGCCATGCCTTTCCTGGTCACAAATGAGATCAGTTTGACTGAGTCAGTGTCTTCCGTGGGTTTGAACAAGGGTGGATTGGGTCAGTTTGTATCTATCTCAATGGACTTGACTTGGCCCTGCAACCTCAAGACCAGCTCACCTTTGTAGTCTTGGTGGCCCCACAGAACTGGAAAATACTGGGCTTGCTAATGACTACAAAGGGGAGCACTTGCCTCTTCCTCAATGAAGAATGTTGTTACTATGAACCAGTCCTGCCAAGTGGAAGTGGGGATTAAAAACTTGCATGGACTGGCTTACAAACTACTGTCTCCACTGTGATATTCTTGCTATGGTTGTCTCTGGGGCCCTGGCTCCTACCCCTCCTCAGCTCACTATGTTCTATCCTCCTCAGAATAATGATTGCTCCTAGTCTCTTCAGATTCCTTCAGAAGATAACTAGTGAAGCAATCTGATGCTCAGGAACTAGACACTTCTAAGAAAATTTCCTCAGCTCTCCTACCATTGCCTGCATATTTGAGCCTCTGCTTTCGACCAGCATTCTGGACATCCCCCTTTAAGTCCCTGTTCAGCAGAAAGTGGCCAGAGGACTATCATCAACAAAAGACTGAAATGTTAGGTTCAAAGTGGCCCACTCATCGCAGTGCTGGTGACAATGTCCTAACCAGAAAGACTGACCAGAAGGACAGAAGGATTGTTACTGGGTCAACAGAAACATAAACTCAGTATTTCCCTGAAATCTTGTAAGGAGGTTTCTGTTTACTAGGAAAGTCACTATTTCCTTTATCCATCCTAATGATCAACTGCCTTTAACAAGGACTGTAGTTCCGGGTTAACTGCAGATCAAAGCTAAATCCTCCCTGTCCATGCCCCTGTGCTAAATACCAGTCTTCTCTGCCTACACCTCTCCTCCTTCTGCTTGTCCTCTTAAAACCAGCAAGGCTTTCCCTCCTGGCTGCTGTTCTCTGGCCCTGAAAGGCATCCCTGAGAGTTTGATTCCCCAAGTAAACTGTTTTTGTACCCAGCAGACATCCCATGGCAGTGCCATGCCCCCATGCCCCATAAACACTTCTTTGTACCTACTGAGTGGTCTGGCTTGGTGATCTCATTGTACCATCACTTACATTAGGTCATGAGCTCAGTAATGATTCAGCTCATGCTGGGCCCAGAGCATGATGGGAAGTGAAGGAAGGTAAGGTCTGAGAATTAGTTGCAAGAATTAGATGTCTGTGTTTTTTGGGACTATAGCTTGCCCTGGTCTTCTCCAGTACCTCCTTCTTCTTCCTCCTGTCTGTTGTGAACTGGACTCTCTCTGTCCGTCTTTCTGTCTCTCTTACGTTCTGCTTCATAACACCAGAGAAACACGAGACCAAATGATGACTGACCCTCTTAACCATGAGTCAAATTAAACAATTCCTCCCTTTACTTCTGCCAGATATGGTCACTAGCACACATATCTTTCACAACAGCAGGAGGGGTCTTTTGTCACCAGGAAACTCTGGGGCAAAGATGCCAGAAAAGCCTTCTCCAGTTCCAGCACTACTCTCTGGAGTCAGAGCAGCTGCATGCCCCCTTTATCTAGGGAAGGCAGGAGTTGTGGATATGCAGGAGTAGAGGGGAGAAAGTCTCCTCCAAATCACTCCACAATTTGAAGTGAGGCCCTGTCATGTCAGTTTTTAAAACCACTATGAACCAGGGAAGGCAGCGTGGAAGCCAGGCCACTATGAACCAGGGAAGGCAGCGTGGAAGCCAAGTCACGAAGCACGAGGACCACTGAGAGCACCATTCTCCTCTTCTCATGGTGCGCACACAGATCTTCCTTCAAGGCTGCAACCCTTTCCTACCATGAAGCCCGACTCCATCCTTGATCCATCTCTGAGCGTGCACATAACTAATGGAGAACACCTACTTTCCCGGCACTTCCCCTAGTGTGGCACCTCTTCCAGGCTCAGACTCAGTGCTTTCCTTTCCCTGAGAGGTCAGACCCGCACTGGCTTCCTAGATCATGCAATGTGTTGTGAAATCATGGTGAGTCTTCATTTTAGAAGAGGCCATGGTAGCTCATCACTAATATTTCTTATGGGAAAGCTGAATTTGACGAGGATATTATAAAAATAGTCACTATGTCTCAATGATAGCCAATGTCTAGCACTCCTTGCTGGAGTGAGTTCCATTTGAAGCTTGGGTTTAACTCGAGGCGCCCATCAGAAGAGGATACACGACAATCTGTGGACACAGTCAGTTGAAAGGAGGCTGAAGACTTTGGTGTATGGCCTGGCAAGCACCACTTAAAATAAGATACATGCTGTGTTAGGGCAAGAAATGGACATGGGACCTCTAAGCTGACTTTAGAGACCCAATGTACACCTGAGTATTTGGTAAACAGTTTAGAACTGCTTCTCACTAAAGTAGACTGCTTTGGAGGAGTGAGCCTGTGTCCAAACAGAGGCTGGCCTGGGGGATTGATAAGAGTGTTTTTTAGTGTGTGTGGTGGGAAGGATCAAACCCATAACCTTGCACATGGGAGGGAAGTGCTCTCCCGTTGAGCTATATCCCCATCCCAGAAAGAGAGAAAATTTAAATATCAGATAAACTAAGAGCTTGAGATGATACAGGTTTTATGTAGCCTCAACACATACAGTATTGGGACACTGCCCCAAAAACAAACAAACAAACAAACAAAACACAAAAATCACAAACCAAAAGAATACAATACAAATATCACCTTAGATACAAAGGAGAACACTTATAATGAGGAAACAAACGAGAATAGTTTCCCAGGGTTTGGAGATTTATGTTTCTGAGATATTGTCGGGAAATTCACTATGGACACTTACCTAGAAACACTGTGTCCATGTAACCAACCGTCTTCTATATTTCTACATAGAAGCATTTCATCCATGTAACTCATCTTCATATGTCCACATGGAAGCATTTGTTCATGTAAACCATCTTCATATGTCCGCATGGAAGCATTTGTCCATGTAACTCATCTTCATATTTCCACATAGAAGCACTTCGTCCATGTAACCCATCTTCATATTTCACATGGAAGCACTATGTCCATGTAACCCATCTTCATATGTCCACATGGAAGCTCTTTGTCAATGTAACACATCTTCTTATTTCCACGTGGAAGCACTATGTCCATGTAACCCAGCTTCATATTTCCAGGTGGAACATTCTGCAACTCCCAGCAAAGCGCTCGGCATCTAAAGGGTCTGAAAGGAAGAACCATGAAGCTGAATCCTCATGACTTTATAACATGACTTCCTTTGCTGAGCTCCCTTTTGTCTGTATTTGGGATTGTGGGAACGGACATATCATTGGAGAATGAGCACCTCTTTCATAGAGTGCCAGGCAACCTGCAGGGAACACAGGATATTAGGATGGGAGAGCCAGCTCTTACTAAATACTAACTATGTGTCTATCATCGGACTTGGCGCACGCAGTACTCTCTCTTCTTCTGCAGGACTCAGTGTCTCCAGAGTCAACAGTAGCTAGCTAGATGATGGATGGATAGATAGATAGATAGATAGATAGATAGATAGATAGATAGATAGATAGATAGATAATAGGGAGATAGATAACAGACAGACAGGCAGATAAACAGATAAAGTAGAACACGGGTATTGATTCATAGAAGTTTGGAGGACCAAAAGTCTTACTACATTATCTGACATCTGGAAACCCAGCAAACTGACAAGGTATTAAAAATGCTCCTGACTTGAGGCCAAAGAGTTGAGAACAGAGTACAGGACAGTCTCTTGAGACAGAAATCCCAAGAACCAGGGGTCCTGATGTCCAAGACAGGGGAAGATGAGGCATTCGCTTTTGACAATAAAGAATGTTCCCCTAATTTTTGATTATTCCATTTTTGTTCTAGCCAGATCCTTAGCATGGTGGAGAACTGCCTGCATTGGTTAGATTTCTTCACGTAGTCTAGCAATCCAAATGCTAGCAACTTCTGGAAACACCTCCAAAGGCATATAGAGAAACAATGTTTACCACCTATGTAGGTGTCCTGTAGCCTTCTCAAGTTGGCATGTAAAATTAACCTCAAAATCAGCTCCCTCCACTCCATTTTAGAGGAAAATAAGACCTGGAGATGCTGAGGTCACACTTGATCATGCGTCGGCTTCCTCCCTTAGCATCGTGAGAGCCTTCCTGTGGGGGAAGCTTCAAACAGGGAAAGGATTGCAAGATCTTCTTGGGGACAGAGTGGGTCCAGACTGCATCCTTGGGGAGACACCCACTGTACTGAGATACAACTCACACCGGTGTCTCTGCTGTCCGGAAGTGCACAAGGCCCTGATAGCAGAGGAAGCAAAATCTTTATTAGATGGAAAAAAATCCCTGAAAGAGTCGGGAGTTTTGCACTGTGTTTCTCAGATCTGGCTTTCTCCTTCAACTGAAGAGGGGATGCTGAGACTTCTCTGTGCCCCATTTCCCTCTCTTCAACAGAGGGATACTGTTTGTTCAACTTCATTACAAAGATGGGTGGGAAGAAGTATTTAGCCTCTTACAGGCTCGGGTGGATGCAGAACAGATATGGTTGTAAAATGTTATGTTGTTGTTAAGAAAATCACAAATAAAATAGCACTAATTCAGTTACAAAAGTATCCAGTTCTTTTGATGGAAACGAAAGACTGTGCTATTTATGTGAGTAATCTATGTTCATTATGAGAAACATAGTTCAGATAAGTGATAAGAGAAAAATTCCTTAACAATCCAGCTCCGAGATAGAAGATCATTAGTAACTTCGGTGCAAATTCCTCCTGTTTCCTCTGTCACATGGGTTTATATGCATGCATTATATGCCTGTGTTTCCCCTCCTACATGCACACAGAGAGACATTCACACATACAGGGAGAGGGAAAGACAGAGTGAGGGGGAGAGGGGGAGAGGGGGAGGAGAAGGAGGAGCTCATCCTCCTGCTAGCTCTACCTTTCTGAATCTCCTTGTTGACCTAGATAGAAATAGATTGTGGCAATCTTTTTGTTCTACTTAAGCCCTGTTTCTAAGCAGCTGAGTTAACATTCCATTGTAGCAACGCACCATAATTTATTTAGACAATTTCTATTGCTGAGACTTCACATGATGATTCCTTCTTATTACTTGCATATGTTGATTTTATGAACTAATCGGTTTATTGCGACATTTTCTTATACGGCTTTAAGATTTGTTTGCAGCTACTCACCCTCCACCCCCATGTCTCACTCTGGCCAGCAGACTCCTTTCCTCCCTGATGGGGCTTAGAACACCTTCATCACCCTGTAGAATAAAGCAACATATTTCCTAGCTCCTCTCATCATTTTTAGGAAGCATTCCTAGAAGCAGGGTTGTGGGCCAAAGCACATGCACATTTTGTGGTGTTTGAGAGGGAGGCGGGCAGCTTCAGAAGGGCCTGCAGGTGCTGCTCATTGCAGAGTTCTTGAAGAGGCCGCTTTTCCCACAGCCCTGCCAACAATAAGCATTCTTCTTCACTTAGAACTCTGCCAGCTTGAGATGCTAAAATGATATTTTGTATCCGTTCCATTTCTTGCTTGGTGGTGCGCTTACAGGCTTTTTCCCTCCCCATATGTTTCTTAGCCATTTGCATTTTGCTTATTATATGTTGTTGTTGAAGCGATCCAGGGGTGCAGGAGTGGGTCTGTTTCCTCTGCCAACTAAAGAATTAATATGCAGGAAAGAAAGCATTGCTGGAGGTCTTGGAGAGTCCCAGGAGAGCCATCCCAGAATATCTGGGAAGTAAGGGTCCCCTCTTAGGGTCCTTGGTTTCATTAATAAGACTTTAAGAACAGCCATGAGCAGAAACTCAAGGACAGTTTATTAGAGTTTAAAAAGAAAATCCCAAGTTAGGCAAGCTGTAAAGCTTGCAGCCTCCTGGAAGGAAGGGAGAATGGCCAGCAGCTTGAGATAAGCCTGTGTGAACGTCAGCCCCCCACCCCCCCACACCCGGCATCAGGCATTCGCAAGGCGGGAAGAGGAGCAGAGCAAAGAAGCCCAAAGCCATAGTTAGGAAGCTTAAACGTCCTGGCCAGCATTAGAAAACAACAGGCAGAAAAGAAGAAAACAACTGCGCATGCTCTCTGCCCCTCTGTGTCTGGCCTCTGAAAGGCAGCCGAGCCAGCTCCCCCGCAAGGCTGAGTTCAAGGACTTCACTTGAGCAGCAGTTCTGGACAAGAAACACACATCATCTGCAGGTGAACCCTTCTTCCTGGGCGTGGCTACTTAGCCAGGCCCCTGACCTGCCCACTGGGTTAACATTAATGGAGGAAATAGGGTGTGCCATCATTGTGAATGTGGGTTCCACATTCTTTGTTCATTTTTTTCTGTGATACTTTTCTTTGAAGTATTTTTTTTTTCTAAGTAAATATATTTAGGAGCAGTTTCTCTAGCTTGGCTAGGATATGAAGGTTCAGGTTTTCTTAGCATTGGTGTTATCTTATGCACCTCTCCTTGCTGAGAACAGGTGCGCCATCTCACGTGCCCAATACCAAGCAGTGACATTCACCAGCTCCTTCCACCTCTTTCTTTGCCACTTCCTTCCTCCTTTTTAGAAATGTGAATCTACCCTCTTTGTCTTTAGATAATTTTGAACACCTAGTTTGGGGCTAAGAATAAATATTCATGTAAGTTAACACACCGGCAAAGCCCCAGAGTCTCCAGGGGACACTGTTTGTCATTAGGCATGTCAGTGGAGAGGTATAAAGCCAGTGCCAGGTTTCGGGAGGCAGAGGTAGAGGGATCTCTGTTAGTTCAAGGCCACCCTGGGCTACATGAGATTGAATCTGTCTAAAAGAGAAACAGCCCTCAAACTAAGGAGATCCCAGCACCCGGGATCCCACACCTTTAATCCAGCGCTAGGGAGGTGGAAACAGGAGCGATATGGTGTGGGGAGAGAGGAATGTAAGGTGGGAAGAGAAAGGAGCGCATTGCAGTCTGAGGTTTGGTGGAGACAGATGGAGTCTGGAGAAGCAGTCTGAGGATAGGATTGCCCAGTCTGAGCACTGGTACTGTCTAGTGACTGGCTCTCTGCTTCTCTGGTCCCCAGCATTAACCTGTAGGCAGAGACTGCTCATTTGTTTCCTGGTCACCCAAACCTGAGTAATCACACAGAAACTATATTAAGTACAATACTCTTTGGCCAATGACTCTAGTCCTTCAGCAGCTACATGGCATATTCTCCAACTATGCCCACTCTCTCTGTTCTGATTTCCTGCCTGGCTTTACTCTGCTAAGCCATTGGCCCAAATGGCTTTATTTGTCAACCAATAAAAGCAACACATATACAGAAGGACATCCCACATCAATAACCCCTATATCTGACTCTGGATTTTTATTATTAAGACCAACCAGAATTCACGCTATATCTGGAGCCATTGTGTCAGCTCCTGGAAGGCTTCTAGGACTCCATCATGTGTGATATGGGCACAGATGTTAAACCTAGAGAACCTATATTTTGATACCGGCACAGGACCAATAAGCACTGTTCACAATGCAGACACTTTAAACAAGATTTCACAACAAATTATAAAAGACAAGGCAGTTCTAGTAGGGATTTCTCTGACTCCACCAGGACTTCTAAAAGCTTCCTTTGGTCAGGTACGTCAGGCTCTAGCGTTCCCCTGACCCACAGAGCTTGTCCGTTTCCGCTTCTGCTTGTGTTCCCAGGTTGGGCTCTTCTTTTCCCTTTGGTTCTTATATTATCTTACCTCACCTGCTTGCCAAGTAACTCTCCATTCTTTCTGAAACTGGAATCATTAAGGATGCTTGTTTGCTGATTGCCTTGGTTATTAGTAACTATTATTTCATGTTCCTGAAGCTGACAGTCTCTCTGAAAACACTGGCAGCCTGTGCTCCAATGCCACTGCTTCATCCGTGCCACACTGTGCCAGTGGGGAGAGCGTTTTTTGTTTCTATTGTTTTTGTACTTTTTTTTTCTTTATAGAGCATCTTCTTCAGTCTGAGGTCTGGGGCTAAAGATATTCAGTGACTGAAAGTCACTGAAAGGCTACTCACTGCTGTGAGCCACAAGCGTTATACAGTAAAAGTACAGCTGACAGATTCCTAGACAAACCCATGGGAGTGTATTCCACTCAATGAGGAACCCAATTTGCAGACAGGAACACCTGCCTTTTGGATAGTCACGGTCAATTCTGTAGAAATCTTGGGAAGCCGTGGCTCTTCTCCCTCCCATAACAGGATTCATTCTGGCAGTGTATAAATTATTTGTTAAGATAACTTCTTCCTGTATGGACTACTGGATAACTTTTGCCACATGTGGGGCCCTGGTGTGAAAGTATTCACTCAGCCAAACCTTTGTTCTCATAGTCAAATCTACATAAAGCTAGTCTGCGGGAGAATTGTCTGTATTCTGCCAATCATGTTATAAATAAATGCTGATTGGCCAGGCAGGAAATATAGGCGGGAAAACCAGACAGGAAGTACAAATGATGTAATGAGAACAGGACAATTCTGGGAAGGAGGAAGTTGATTCCTCCCACTCCTGCCCAGATCACCGAAGCAGCAGGATGTGATCTGCCCCACTGAAAAAAGGTATTGAGCCACATAGCTAACGTAGATAAGAAAAATGGGTTCATCAAGATGTGAGAGTTAGCCAGGGAGAGGCTAGAGCTAATGGGCCAATCAGCATATAATTTATGGAGACCTATGTGTGATTTTTTGGGGGGCTAAACTGTTGTGGGGTATTGGGCAGGACAAAAACCCCAACAACAAGCAGGCCCCTGTTCATGTTACATTAGTCCCCCACAACTATTTTTATTGCCTGGACTTATTGACAAGAAAGGAGCCCTGAGCAGGGGAGACAGTATGTCTGCTCTTACTGATAAACAGGTCTGGGTGGCCCTGAATTTTCTAACAGCCAGCTTAGGAGCATATAACCTACTGGCCTTTGCTCTACCCTAATTAATATTCTGTACTTACCTTCACCCTTCATGTGACACAAGGTCTTAGTCTAGGAAATTAACTGTTTGTACCTTTATCCCTAAAATATACAGGAAAAATCTTGGGCCACTAAACCAGACCCAGAGAAAGAAATTCCTTCTCACCTGGGTGTGAGCATACATAGTACCCTGATGCTTAGCCTGGGGAGGCCGACCTCCATCCTAATCCTCCTGGTATCTGCCAGGGAGCTTCACAGTCAGGCCCCTTCTGACACATAAGGCTCCTACCTTGTCAGGTTTTTATCCATCTTGTTAGCCCTAAGAAATGCATGCTTGGTACCACTGTTATCACCTAAGGAATGCTAACTATGTCTGTGTGGGTATATAAACTGGGAACACTGTGGGATGAGAAGAACAGTGAGGAAAATCAAAAGAAAACCACCATGGAGGAGGAACATTGAGAGGAGAACATCAGAGGGAGCATAGAAAGAATGAGTAGGACATGATAAAAACACTTATGTGAGCTAATTTATTTCATTTACCCTCAGACCTTATTAGTCAGGTTTTGCCTGCTATAGCAGATCCTTCTGAATCCTGAGAGGTTTAGTGGGGTTTAACCCCAACATAAACCTTGATAACTCATACCTCCATGTGGTATTAACAATAGTGTTTATTTGTTATAAAGCAAAATAGTGAAACCAAAGGGGCTATAAAGCTCCCAATATGTAGTTAGTGCTGTGGAAATAGTCTTTAATGCTTAGTCTCCCTACTGGGGAGTTCCTGTTCTCCTTTCAAAAGCCACAGCTCATGCCTGCTGTTGGGTTAGAGGTCCTCTGGCTTCAGCCTGTGGTGGACAGTGCATAGTTTTCATTACTTTCGCAAACCATCATTAATATGGTGCAATCGTGTCTGATAGACTTCTACTGAAAACATTTGGGGGTATCAGAGGGTTTGCAGCACAAGAACTGGAACAGCTTGTAGGCCATCAGCAGGCACTGTAATTCCTTATACTTTATTTCCTGTCTTTGAAACCAGAGTAAATCACACCAGTGTGCCCCTCCATAGGAGACCTGACTTCTCACTGCTCCTCTCTCTTTTCTCGTTAGAATTTTCTCCTTTCCTTATAATTCAAAAGCTGCCATGCCTTAGTAAATATTCAAGTTTTTCAAACACCTTATGTTTATTTTTATCCCATAACCATCTTCTCTCAAAACTATGCCAAAGCACCATTAAAAAAAGAAGCATTTTCCCATGGAGTCTAAGCTCTCTCAACAAGAAGTTGGCACAAATCAATAGAGATATAAAATGCCTGCATTTCTTTTCTTGAGAAACCCATTTCTATTTATGCTAGATAAAGAGGGTAATGAAAACTGTGTACACAATTCTGTATATGTCCAGCTTAGTGAGCAATGGGTCTATGGGGATGCTTACCGAAGCAGAGGTAACTCTCTGGAAGCTGTATCATCTAAACACGGATGACAACTCAGTTATGGCGCACCACTGTAGTTTCCAATGGAGTGTGCAGACAGCTGTGCCACTATGGAGTCTTCTGCCTTCTCCCTGGCAGTTGTCTGATGCTTGTATGTCCTTGTGTATGGTTGTATGCCAGGAAGTAGCCTAATGTGTCTTGGAAGTTTCATGAGCTGCCTGAGTCTTACATGTTTCTTCTATGTATTTTCTGAGTCTACTGAGCCCCTATCTTCCCCCTCTGCCCCAAATAGGGAATGTTTTAATGAAGAGGACACAGCTATATAACAGATGTGCTCCATGGTCCTACCTCACTGAGGAACACACTCCTAAGAAGTTGGTCTGCCTAACCTCTTGTCTTGTTTATGCATGCCTGTATGAGTCGCTCTTTCTTTCTCTGCTCCCCTCTCCTCTGGTTCCATCAAAACAGCCAGCTTTGAAACCCTCCCACTTTTCTGTGCTTTAGCTAATTCTTTAGTTTCTCCTTCTTCTGTCTCATATTATTAGGTGGTAGGCCAGGCTGTTTAGTGTGTTCTCTTTAATGTGTGTTATCAGCCAGCATCTACTTCTGTTCCAACTTTTTCTTTTCCTGAAATTCCTCACTCATCTGGAGAAAGTTTAGAGTCAGAGTCAGCTCCCCTTAGTTGCTTCCTGTGACACATGGGTTCGGTAGTCTCATAGACTATCTCTACCTCATCCATCAGAAAACTCAGCTTGATATCTGGTGATCGGAAAGAGGCTGCACCCATCACTGCCAAATGCTCTTATCCTGTTTGCCTTCACGAAAGCCATCCATCACTGGCCTGGTCCAGAGATGTTTGGCTTAATGCTGTAATTACATTGTGAGTACCTGGACTGGCCCTCATGCTGGCCTCGGATGCCATTGCTTCACATGAGTGTGACTAATAGCCATCACTGAGGACAGGAGATGATTCATTCCCACTGTCTCCTGGGGCTTCTAAATAAAACATTTAAGCAAAGAATAGACAAGAGGGAAGCCTTCAGACAGTGATGAAATTGGCTTAACTCCCATCTGACATGTTTCCCTTCCAGCTCAAGATCCACACATTAGGAGGAAAGAGATCACTCACATCCTAACATTTTTGTGGTAAATTACAATGTTCATTATAGTGTGATTGAGGTACTTATTGAGAGGAATGCTATTAAAAAGGTTTTCCCTAAATTCACATAACAACATATTGACTTTTTAATAGAAACTCTTACTGGTAAACACCAAGTACTGAGTAGCTGAGTAGACAGGAGGTCATGTCGACTCCAGGTATTTATCCACCAAAAACAAATCTCCAGTGTGGTTAATGTAGAATTTCTCTTTGCCCATCACTTCCAGGCATACCAAAATAGCTAGCATTTTATTTTTCAGAAGGAAATGCATAAATAGAGTCTGGATATAGAACTGAAAACAGGGAAGTGGAATGAAAATGACCAAGAGAATATGATGAAGATTCCCACATAAGATCTGCCAGCATCAGCCTTACCCAGATGCTTGTTAGGAATCCCCCAATCCAAGTCTCATGTAAGACTTCCTAACTCAGACCTATGCTATCATAAGATCCCAGGTGTTTTCTCTTAAGTAAAGTACTGGCGTCTTAATGAATCATAAAATATAATTCTTTCCTTTTCTTCCTTAAAATTCAGATCTAATAAAATATTTGTATAAAAGAAAGCATTTGAATGGTTAAGAATGGTTTAAAATATTTATTAACTAAACTACAACTTAAAAATATTTTACTAAAGGCCGGGCAGTGGTGGTGCATGCCTTTAATCCCAGCACTCGGAAGGCAGATCTCTGTGAGTTCGAGGCCAGCCTGGTCTAGAAGAGCTAGTTCCAGGACAGGAACCAAAAGCTACAGAGAAACCGTGTCTCGAAAATAAAAAAAAAAATATTTTACTACCAAAATGTTGTGGAGTAATCTTTCCATACTCTGTGAAGATGTGTCTTTGCAGAGGCACCTTCTGATTGCTTTAATAAAGAGAGATATGGTCAATAGCTAGGCAGGAAGAAGTTAGGTCAGACTTCCAGGCAAAGAGTGAGAGAAGACATGCCAGAGGTCATGGAGAGGAAATAGAAGGTGCAAGATGGAAAAAAAGGTAAAAGGCCATGAGGTAAAACATTTAAGTTACAAGAGCTAGTGGGACAAGCCTAAGCTATAGGCCGTGTTTTCATAATTAACAATAAATCTCCATGTATTTTTTTGTGAGTTGGTCGCCTTAGGAAAAATCCATCTACAAGAAAACATTGTGGGAGTTTCTGTAAATGCTACAGCTGGCAGAGCAATGACTCCCGTGTATCAAGAAGGAAATCCAGCTCCACACAACTTAGTTAGCTGGTGTTGGTTCAAACTTTGGGACTCTGACCCTGGGTAGTTTTTTGTACACATATTTAAGTACACTACAATTTGGAAAAAAATGTTTTTTGGTATATCATAATCCTGAGTGCACAAAAAGGCATACCTACATCAAAACTCTTTTTAAAGCACTTGTCACTTCTTTCATGAAGATGGTTCTAGAGATGGCTACATGTGTTACCTTAAGGGCCTAGGAGAGGAGCTCTTGTGGTCTCGGTCATTCAGATAGTACAGAGGTGATTTGGGCTGTTAGCTACTTCCTGTCCTCTTTCTGGGAGGCTGGGGGAATCCCCTTCCCATCAAGATAACACAGTGGTCACCTAGACTATTAAATATCTCTAGTCCTGGTGGTGGGAGATTGGGAGAGCCACTGGTCATATGTAATATAAAGGTCACCTAGACTATTAACCACCTCTGCCCCTGCATCTGGGAGCTAGGTATGGCCTGGCTCTACAGATAAGGCTGATCAACAGACTATTAACCACTTCCATTCCTCACCTTATGGGTGGGAAAACAAGTTAAATATCTTTTTCTTTGAAAAGACAACTCTGTGTTTAACATTCCTGTTTTCCCTAGACCCATGTGTTCCCAACACAGCACAAGACAGCTATTATGGCCCGTGCTCATAGGCTAAACTGAAGAGGCAAAGACTGGAGATCACCAGAGCAATATGAATGCCAAGAGACCCATTTCCTATGCTTGCCTTTTCTTCTGTTAAATTCATGTCATCCCCATTCTTTGAGAGTTGGTAACAGCTGTATAGTGTGTATGATGTCAGATATTTATTAACCAGGGTGCTCCATCCACCAGGAAGTGATTGCAACATTTCTCAAAGTCAATGATAATGGACTGTAATGTATAGCATTGGAATACAGAGCATAATTAAATTAATTTATTAGAAGTGTTATTCAGATCATTTTAGATAATGAACATGTGTACGCTAGTGTTTGCAATTCGACATACACACTTTAATGTAATCAAAGCATTATTAGCTCTTGGTAAGGGCTAGACCACATGCAGCTTTACCTGGTATAGGATCGGAGCAATGTTGATTCCAATGACTATCAATTAGCTCTTTCTCTTCTGGGAACACAAGATACTGAGTGTATAGAATCTCAATTATCTTTAAAGAAGTGTGACAGTGGGGACTCTATTTCAACCAAGAACTACATCTGGGCTATGCATGTGACTGGATACAGAGAGTCCATTATGGTGGTGATATTTTAACTCCTTAGTACTTTATTTCTGTGTAGCCAGACATATTTTTTAATATTTATTTTTATTATTTTTATTTATGCGTGGGCATATGTGCCTGTGTGAACATATAGCATGTTTATATCATGCCTGTGGAAGTAAAAAGGGCATCGGATCCCCTGGAACTTGAGTCACAGGTTGTTGGGAGTCACCCCATGTGACTGCTAAGAGTTGAAGTCAGGTCTCCAGAAGAGTAGCAAACATTTTTACTTCTAAGCCATCTCTCCATCTTCAAGGCATGTATTTATAATATCAGCAAAGCTTCAAGAGAAGGCATGCTAAGAAGACACCCCTCGGCTTTTTCTCTGTTCTCTCTTTCCTTTCTCCCTCCTCTTCTACATGGACTCACTAGTAATCCTGACTAGACTCTCATATTAAGTTCTAAAAATGTAATAATGCAGGTCTTGAAAGAAAGTATAAAATTGCAGCCTTTAATTTGGCTGGGCTGGGCTGCTAATATGCCAACAGAGTTGAGCTTTTTCATCACTTTGAAGCTTAGACTTGATGACTGTTAATGTCATTTCTTAAATTTGTGCATCCTGTCATTTAACAGATAGTTTTTGGAGATAAGTTAGGAAACCTAATTGCACCTAAGCTCACAAGAAGCATACCTGGCAGGTTACCACTCGGCAGCTGAGTTCTCCCAGGACTGCTTAGTTCTCACAGCCCTCAGGCAACTGGGGCTGGCTTTCCGTTCCCAGTTTCCTGTGCTGCTTACACTGTCTGCTCTGAAGCAGAAATGTGACAGCTTTAATCTTGGAGACTTTGGAAGATGTCTGTCTCACCTCTGCAGTGACTAATCCTAATGTGTCTCCATGATAGTCTTTCTTGGGGCTCAGTTACAATGTACTTAGTGCTATCTGCATCTGTTCTCTGTACCTTTCCAACTTCAACTCTCTCAAATCCTCCAAATGCAAATCAGTCTTCAGATAAGCTGTATTAACAGTGCCCATTACTCAGTGTATTGCTTTGATTCTATTAGAAACCATTGAAGCCAAGTGTTTGTCATCTGAATGTAGTCTCCCAAGATCTTGGGTTATGGTTTTTACATTGATAATTTTTCTAGTGTCTTGTTTCATGTTATGGTTTTGGATATGAAATGCCTCCTAAAGGGCTCGTGTGATGCACCCTTGGCTGTGAGTGGATGAGCTTTGCTCTGGGAGATAATTGGATTCTGGTTGTAATTTCCTTTCACCGTATCAGTGTATCCATTCATTGAACCCATGTGGGAAAGGCCTGGCTGGAGAAAGTAGATCACCCACGTGCCTGTGAAGGGTGTGTCTTTCACCCCCGGGCCCTCCTTGCTGTTACTGCTTTCCAGCAGCCATGATGAGTGAGTGTCTCTGCTTCCACACATTGTCTGGAAGATGTGGTGCCTTGCCTCCAGCATAAGACAATAGTCGGAAAACTGTTGGCTGAAATCCTATGAGAATCATAAGCCAAAATGAATATTTTGCCACTTAAGTTGTTCATCTCAGGCGTTTAGTCTCAGTAATGAAAATGCCAGCTGACACATTGCATCTGTCTCAGTGGAGGCCCTCTGCTCTGCACACATACCAGGATAGCAAGCGGAGGGTGCAGAAGGGCTTTTAAGGGAAAATCCGTAGAGAAGAGGAGCAGAGGCAGCAAATACTCTCAGGTAGGAGCTCTGATATTTGCTCAGGAGAGTGCAGGATATTCCAGATTGTGACCCAGGCGTAAGAGCCCTTAGCAGAAGCTGTGTTGGTATGTCCTTTAGCCTGAGTTACACTGCCTCATGCTAATTCTCACACGGGTCTTGAATGGACCTGTGCAGCCCTGGCTAGGTACCTCAGGGAAGGTCTGGGGTGGGCAATGCTTTTCAGCAGGTCTGAGAAGTACATGTTCATGGCTGCCTGGCATGCTGCTTAGTTTTGATGTGTGTCTCCTTTAAGTTCATAATACCTACTAAGTCCTAACCATACTGGAGAATTTCTCTTTAGAGGTTCAACTTAATTAAATGAGTCATCATCTCATTTTCTTCTGGTCAAGATGAGGTAGTTTCCCTTAGTGATTGAAGTCATTTCATTGTTCTCAACTAGCTCAGGTGCAGATAAAACGAAAGGGCAGCTTTAGTGGGGCCTTGTTTGTAGACAGTCTTGACACCTTTGTGAGCAGGCAGAAGACCGACTTAGGAGAGGTGGCACAGAGTTTCCTACTGGATTAAGGAATTTATCTTTCGAGCCCAAGTCAGCCAAGTGAGTGTTCTTTTTCACCTGTTATGACTGCCGAAGCAACTGCCTTGTTTTCCTAAACAAGCTCTCTGTCCAGCAGTAAGCTGAGAATGGGTACCACAGTGAGCAGCTTCCCATACAAGCTTTGGCACCCTTCCCAGAGATGCTATTATCTTTTGCTTCTCAGCAACTGCACAGAGCTGGCCTTTATATCCAGGCCTTCACCTCCACTCCAAGGCTGGCATTGTTGGAGTGGATTCTATAATGGTACAGCCAGTTTCTCCTCTGTAGGGTGAGTGTTAAGCTCCCCAATTCTCCCCTAAACAGTCCTTAAATTTTTCTTCTGCTGTATCCTATACCATAGAACATTCAGACTGCACCATTCTTAGAGCCAGTGCTGGTGAGAGACTAACTTCTTTTAAGGTAACAAAAATCCCCTAGGGCTGGAAATAGCTTGAATTTTAGTAGAGTGCTGTACTCGACAGTGTCTGTTGGCTCTGGTGATTGATACAGAAGAATGAAACAGAGAATGGCAAAAGAAAAATGAATTCTGTAAATGTATTGGGCCTAAGTATGGCCAAGGGAGCTATAGTGACAGGAGTCATGTTGCCAGGACTGAAAGCTTCTTCTGAAAGAGAATTTACCCTGCTTGATGAAGGAAGCACATTGGAGAGCCACAGCTTCAGAGGAGGAAGCTGAAGGCAGTGGGGCCAATACTGGGCAGTCAGAGGCGCTAAATCTATTCTTACACTGCCATTCTGGCAGGATATATGCAACTCGGGAGATGAAAGGGTATGGATGAGCTAGCTCAGCAAATTCCATACACAACAGTGGCCACTTTACAGTCTAAATATGACAAAGAAAAAGACAGATGTCCCTGTCTGTTGGCAAAAGACAGATGAACCTCTGTGACTCCGTAAGAACTGATGGAATCCATCCCATCATAATCAAACAGCAAAGTGCCTGCTCTGCTTGATAAGGACTCATATTCTCCAAATGCTCTGCGAAGTGGTCCATCTTCCCTAGGTCATCTGACTAGAGAAGAAATGTGTCTGTGGCTTCTTAGTCCCAAGACCCTGCAGACGGAGGGATACTATGTACAGTATGTCTGGACAGCTGAAGTCTTACAAAGGAACATCTCAGGCAGCATGAGTGTGATCAGCTGCTCCTGAGCACACCCTGTGTCTTTCTGCCCCTATCGGGTGCTTTTCATTACTCAGCCTGAGGCCAGAAATAGACTTTCTGAGAGTTGTTCATGAGGAAACAAAGCTTTTATCAGTGAGACTACTTCACATTTCATCCCCTCACCCAAACAGACTTCCCCCCAATCTAAGGAAGTTGACTGTCTCCTTCAGCGAATGCCGTCATAAAATGGCTTCCATTAACAGAGGGCCTTTGTGCTCCACTTGAGGAGAGTGGATGCAGATAGATTCCTCCGGGTAGCAAAGCTTTGGCTTTCCATTTTTATGGCCACCTGTTTTCACCATTGCACCTGAGTTTCTCTTCTCACATAATATACATGTTTTCTGTGAATCCAGTGGAACCTGGCTTTGGAACCCTACTTCCCTGTGTCCCCTTCTCTCCTGATGAGGTCACTCGTCCCTGCCCAGAAGTATTTTTTCTCTGACAGCGTGTTCTTGTCATTCCTCTGGCAAGAGCGGGCTGTTAATGTTAGAACAAAGTCAAGTCATTGGCGCTTTCTTGGTTCTCAAAGAGAAGCATTACATTTTTGAAAGAACAGTCTCCACATGCTTAAATATAAGATTTTAAGACAGTGCCCTACTTAGGAACTTTTCAGAAACTTATCATCCACACTCGTTGGTTTGATGCCCTCCCTGTTGATGTAGAGGGAAGGCTGTGCCATCTGACAGAAGGACTAGATCCTAGAGGCCAGCGGCTTGGATCTTGCCTGTAGGAACAGGGAATCTCAAATTTTTGTTCCTGTTTTAAACCTACTGAGGAAACTCAGCTTTGATACAAAGATGGAATGAGCATCTATTTTGTGTTATTTTCCATTCTTGTTCTCTCCTATCACCACCCCGACTATGTTAGCGTGTTCTGAAGGAGTCTGTACATCCCAGATGTTAGCTGACTTAGCCCAGGACGTCCACCCAATAAAGACTCAAACCAGGAGCCATTTTGGAATCTAACTCTGCACTGACCTCTTTGACTTTGTCCATGTCTTGTAATTATAGAAATTTGAATTTGTCCATTAACCTTAAAAGGTTGCTAATGAAGCTGTCATGGTTCTGAGTGATGACTTCTTTCCCTCAGTTTCTTAAAAGAGAATCTCAGAAAGCTTCCTACCTCCAGGAATCAGGGAGCCTCTCCGGGAAGTTCACCATTTCAAGCAACATTTGAAACCCAGCAAAGGCCCTAAGTTGTACTTACCACCATTACGATCTTCAGAAAGGTCACAGGTCCCATTCCCGTTACTTTTTAACTTACAGATGTCCCCTGGAGCAGTAAGAAGATACATTTCTGTTAATCACATAAGCTAGGTGAACAGTTCCTAACATGGTTCCTTAGGTTGATCGTGGAAGAATCACCAAAAATATTGATTTTGGAAATGCAGATTTCCAAGCCTAGTCCTCAAGATTCTGACTCAATGGCCTGGGGTGGGGACATGTTAATGGGTTGATGCAAGCTGTATCTGAAAGATCTGAAAATTGTTGCCAAATATAGTCATGAAGTTGGAGATCAGCAGTTGACTTTGACATAATAACCACTTCCTGGAGGTGAGCATGCGAGGTGGGAGTAAGGCAGGGTTTATGTTTGCATATCTTCTCTGCCAATGGATAAGAATGATTATGTCATGAATATTAACACAATATGGCATGCTTCAAAATAAGAGCTTTTTATCTATTCCTTTTCTACATGCAAAGGGTCCATGTGGAATGTCTGATCAGATTTTATAGGTGAGTGAGACTTTTCCCCTGCAAAGAAGAGAGACAGATTCCTTCTTGAGATTTCAAATGCAATTTCGCCTGTCAATTTCCTCTGCCTGTTGGATTCCTTCCAACTCTAAAACTTTTTGGGCCCAGATCTTCAGTTTTAATCTCACATTTGACACAGTAGAGGGAAAGGCTTCCTCTTGCCTCCAGAATCTTTTGTTTGTGGGCCTTTTCCAAATTGTTTCTGTCATCCTTAACATCATTCATTTCCTTTCTACCCATCCAGTGGAAAGGTTACCTGTAGCTTGTCTCAAACTTAAATTGCATTAGAAGGTTCCAGGGAGATTGTCATTACTGCAGCCTATAGTAACACCCTTCAGCAGCCTCGTGGTTTCATCCCTCTCCTAGTCTGATCCAATAGAGCTGTGATGATGCTCAGGACATGCACATAGAAGACATTACAAGGGTTTCTGTACAAGTGATCTGAGGAACACACTTGGGGAAGAGACAGCTTTAATTGCATGTTCTCATCAAATCTATACACAGAACTTCCCTCATGAGATTTGTGGCATTTGGAGTCAATGGCCTAAGTCTTGCCCTCTCCCGATCTGTGAAACAAGGCTTAGCAGAGCACTGTATTCAGAGTGAGCTCTGCAGACCAGCATCCTCTTCTTACCTGGAAGGGTGTCGCTTATGCAAAATCTCAGACCCACTTCAAACCTCTGTACGGGAGTCTGTGTTTGGATGAAGCCCCCAGGGGATGAGTCCTTAGTGGGAAGCACGCTGTCACTATGAGATCATGACTTTGAGGTGAAGCTGCGTTTGTGCCCAGTCTTTGTGTCACAATTTATTATCTGTACACATAGTGTTAGTAGCTGGACTTCTCTGGGCATCTTTATCAGCATCAATGAAACTGCTGGAGTCATAAAAACTGTGAACACGGTTGGATTTTGCCCTTCCCAGTTTGATTGGTGGCCTCTAATGCATGACATAAAGTAATTCTTAACAACTGTCAGCTTCTTAGCATTTTTCCTATCATTATTAAGTAACAGTTCCCAAAATCCATACGTAAGATGTTCAAATGGCTTAAGAAATATAATTATTGTTCAAACACTGCAAGTGAACAACTTAGAATACAGAACAACTTTCTATACAGAAGAAGACTAAGAATTTCTTGAGAGATATAAAGGACTGTCTGCAAAGAGGAGGCCAGGGATATCTCTTGTGTGACTGAGGGGTAAGGAAGATGCAAGCCTGGTTGCCGTGGGTTACAAAAAGTTACTTGTTCATTCCCAAATGATTCATAGCACTCAGCACTGTGGGGCTGTAGACTGACAGAAGAAATCTGGTAGCCAGCTATGCTGGCTTGCTCATAACTTTCTGGAAGAGCTTGAGAGATAAAAGTTCTCGTGGGAATTAATTTGAGTTTTCTGTCTCAAGCTGCCTTTGTTAGGGTTTCTATTTCTGTAAAGAGATACTGTGACAATGGCTACTCTTATATAGGACAACATTTAATTGGGGCTGGCTTACAGTTTCAGAAATTTAGTCCTTTATTGTCATGGTGAAAATAATGGCATACAGGCAGACATGGCGCTAGAATAGGAGCTGAGAGTTCTGTATTCATGTGCAGGCCACAGAAGGAAACTATGAATCACAGTGGGCATAGCTTGAGCATATAAGACCTCAAATTCAGACCCACACTTCCTCCAGCAAGGCCACAACTACTCCACTAAGGCTGTATCTCCCAATAGTGCTCCTCCCTACGAAAATCTGCTAGGGAGAAACATATGAGACCTTTGAGCTTTGAGGAGGCTTTGGCCAAAATGTGCAGAGAGGAACATTTCAAGAGAGCTATGAGGGGTTGGTCATTTCTATCACGGCACATCATGAACTCACAATGTGATGTTTTATCCTGAATCAGTAACCCTCAGCGCCTATGGTTGATGGTGCAGCTTCTAATGCTAAACCACTGAGCTTGAGTCTCCACGAGGTCATTCAGTACCTGGGCATTTTGAACAACTTACTTAATTAGCCTCTGTTTTCTTTCTGCTATTCAATATGCGGCTAGTCACAATGCCATGGAACTATCATCAGATGATACTTCTCAAAGGCCTAGCACAGGCTACTACCTTTTTAAATTTATGTACCATTAAATACCTAGTTAGCATCCATGATTAGGGAAATCAAATGAATACGCAAATTTGTGGGTCATCTAGGAAGCCTTTGTGCCTCTAATTGACCTTGAGATGGTTGACTTGCATCCACAATCATTTCTGTTACTCTTAATACAACCTGTGATGATGGCACTTGCATCATAATGGGGACATTTCCAAGACAGGGATCGTGTGCTCGGTGATAGTTAATGAAGCTAATTTCCCTGCTTATAAAATCCTGCAATGAAGCAGCTCCAGCTCTGTTGTCCAGGTGGCAGCTGGCAGGATCCCCTGGTGACAGAAGAATGCCCTCTCTGTAACTGCTGCTTTCATGTCTCCTATCCGCTCTGTGTGGAGAGCTCCAGGCCCTCCATTGTACTTCTGCACCCCGAGACTCTCTGCTTATAACTCCTTCTTGCTGTTATTCCTGTCCAGGTGTGGGCAAGGCACTCTGTATTCATTTTTAAAAAAAATTGAATCATCCCAGAGAATGTCCAAGGAACCACACAATCAGCTGCCATCAAGAAATGACTGCAAATCTGCCCGACCAACTGTGAATAACTTGGTAAAACTTCCAAAAATGAATCTACTTCAACCACGACCAGGCTTCAGTGGCTCTCAAACCTAAGCCAATATGTGATACAGAAGCAAACCTATTGATGGATAGTTAATGTTAATGCTTTGTACCTTTGGAATTTTCACACCTTTAAGGGCAGTTCCTGGGGCACCAAAGGGTGCATATATGACTGTCACCATAATCATCAGCATAACCCTCACCTGACATCAGCTACGGATATGGATTCAGGATTGACACCCAGCCAGGAATTTCTGCAAACAAAACAGAAAATTAATAACTAATCTACTTATTGCTGGATGCAGGTAAATGCTTTGTAGTCCCAATACTCAATAGTCTAGGCCATGTAGCCTAGACTACATAGGACACCCCATTTCAACAAACTAACAAATAAAAACACACAAAACCCATGGTGCTATTTGTAGCTTTCAACCATGGTCAGCACTTCCACAAATGTACTTACAGAGTCCAATAATTTAACCACAAATAGACAAGTAAGTGTGAATCTATGGGGATTTTAGATGATATCTTTCAATAGTCAATGTGATAAGTTCCTTTTTGCAATAATCAGATAGCAATGCACACTGTATGCTTTGCCCACTCATATTCCATTCATAATTAATAACAGAGGCACACATTTTCCAACAACACCCCTAAAAGGAGGATCCAATTACTAAGATACTAGTTAAAAGGAACCAGATCCAGAAGATGGCTCTGATTCTCACCGCCCTGAGTGTGTATTATTTATCCATCACACATCTATTTCTACCAACCTGGACTCTCATACTGTTGCGAAGAAATGCAGTAAAAATGTCAGTAACTCAGATCAATGCAGCTTCACTCATGTTATACCAAGTCAGAGGCTAGTGACAGATCAATACAGAACAATGGGATGGTCTCTGAAGGAGAGAAACAGAGCTTACACTCACAGATCAGTAAGAAGGACACTGTAGAACATGAACTTCCTGGTGACAGGATGTGGTATTTGCTGGACGTGTGCTAAAATTTGAAGTTTTTAAAGTACAAATGCTATCTAGAAATAAAACAGAATAAGGGCCTTGTATCAGCAACATTCCAAAGCTGTCCTCGAACTGAGCAGCAGAAAAGGATGAGTCTCCCAGACTCATGATAAAAGATGACCTTCCATGATTTTTTCACCAGGATCACAGCTAGTGCCCACCATTTGCCTTTATCTTTGATGACTACCACACCTGGGTCCTTTCTTAGCTGCTTTCTATTATGTCTGTGTTTTAAAGAAGTTAGCATTTGGTCGGGGGGGGGGGTAAGGTATTGAACTACAATAGATGCATTTTGCTGAATTCTTTCCTAAAATCCGTTTATATGCCACACTGCTAAGCCAGCCTTGATTGTTTTGTTTCCTCATGATACTTTTAAAACCAGTAACTGTTCAACTGGTAATACAATGAATATAACCCAAGCATTCATTGTTCTAGTCTAGTCTTTAATACTCAAAGTGCACCTGATTCCAGTTATGAGTCTAAGAACACTGGAGCAGCTATGTGAGTTTATATTCAGCAAAGACTATATACCACGGCCAAGTCAAGACATCAACCCTCAGAAAAAGCTGTGATCAAATGAAACCAAATTTCCCTTCTGTAGGGAACACTGTAATTCAGCAGAGCGCCATCCCTCCATCCTCCGGGCTTGCCCACAGCGCGACACTGACATTTCTGGCACCGTGAGATACACAGAATATTGAGCTGCCACAAATAATTGCTATAACTAATGGGCAGATTATATCATAATGCTGAAGCCTAGCCTGCTCTAGTTTCTCAGGGAGTTGAGATGGAGCCAGAAGTGAGCAGAGGGTCTTGGCTCCCATCCCCGCCATGCTTACATTCTCGAGACTTCTATTTCCTCTAGAGCTTTAATATCAGACTTGGCCAGTCAGCCCTAACTGTTTTTTCCCCATATTCCAGAAGATGAAAAGTGGCCTTGCAACACATATTAAGGAAATGGAACTCTTGGAGTTTAGGCATCACAGTGACATGTACTCTTTGAGGCCACTTTCAAAGTGTCAGCACCTGAAGACCTTTGTGATTCCAACCAGACAAATATCAAGAGAGGCATTGTGATCACTGGGAGGGACTTGCTCGAGGGAGCCAACATGGAAACAGAATCTATACACATGTTGAGTCGCATGTTAAAAGTATAGCTTTGAATTAAATTTATAGTTTGAGTTATTTATAGCTGCTTAATGGGCGGTTTCACTAGAATCTACAGTGTGACCCCCGATTATTTGCTAAAGCCCCCAGGGGCTACCTGTGCCTACAGTTACTGATATGCAGTATGACTGGGGAGGGGATAATGATTGTGCCTTTGGCCTCTGGGACCACGTTGAATTCCTTCTTAATGAATTGTATCTTACTGGATTCTCCTTCCCATTCCGGCCTTTTAAGCCTGTTAAGCCATGGGGTTTACCTTACTGCTTCATTTTCTTTTTGATTTGAGAGGCATCTTCTGTCGACTCTAGTGGGGTGCATTCTGACACAACCAACCTTGAGAGATAAGTCTAGTGTCCAAATTACCCCTTAGCTATATTGCAGTGCTGGGGCCGGTCCAGTAGAGGGAGCTAGTTCCGCTTGACTGATTCCTGCAAAGGGAATCTCAACAAGATCCAACGGGAGAAACTGCCAAGGTGTTGGAAACTTCAGCCTTGTTCTGGCGCACTGACTGGAGGCTGAAAGGCATTTTCAAGCAGAAAGAGCCACACTGCAGAGCATATCCACATGGGAATTAGCATTACTTGATTAGGAAACGACAATCTCATTACATAAAGTGTGGAGGGTTTATGTAATCGGTGTAGAGCGAGGCCAGGGAAGATAAGACTAAAAAAATAATAGCAGATGGTGAGTGATCTCTGAAACTGTGCAAGGAGGCTTTTACTTGATCTTGCATATATCAGGAATGCCGTGGATGAGGGTGACAAGCTTGGAATCAAAGCTATTTCCTGGGAAATGTTGTGGAGTGTGTAATGAATCTTCCAGAGATGTCAGGGATCATATGACTTTACAGGCTTATAAATGTCAGAGTTCAAAGCAGTTGTTAGTGTACTCCCCACTTCACCCCATACCACCAGCATCGAGAGTATTTGCACCTAGTTTTCACACTGTAACTCCTTCAAGGACAGTTCTGTGAACTTCCCTCAGGCTTCTCGGGGCCAGTTGGGGTCGTTTTCATTCCCTTTTCTATGATCCTTCTCTTCCTATCTCTTGTTGCAGCTTCTCTGAATAAGATTAAAGCTGTGACCTTTTAACCAAAGCCCACATTCAAAAGTCTCGCTTCCATTTAAATTCTGAGCACGAAGCAGCCGTTTATTTATTTTTTTTTACCTAGACATGCCATAGAGTATGGAAAATTGGAACAATTTTGGACAGAACTTTCTACTTTCAATTGGCACCAAATGATGATACGTGGATTATACTTCTTGTTTCTCAGTGTTTGGGGTATTTTTCGATTCTTACAGTTCACACTGTGTTCGAGAAGAATCAACATCACTCCAGTTACATTTTGATGCACTTCCTGGAAGATCATCAGCCAAATCAGACACTCTGAGGTACGGTCCAACTTACTCTCACAGCTTATAGTTTTGATTTATTTTCCCTTTGCTCTCTTCCAAGCTTTTATTTTACTGGCAGTATAAAATGTTGGACCTATCAGTCTGTCAGAACGTACTTTGGAGCCAGCATTCTTCTCCTTCACATGAAGCCCAGCTTGAAATCATCAGCACAGTCACCGAAGCAGCAAGGTCTTGTCTCTTGCACATGACTGGAAATGACCAAGAGTCCTGAGCAGAGGACGTGGGGCTCAACGAGGAAAATGAATTATGGTTTACCATTTATTTTGAAACTGATGATCCTAAACTAACTCCCAGTTCATATCAGGGATTTCAAAGAAAATGGGATCTGTTTCACATACGATGAAGCAATTAAGTTCAGGTAAGCAATTCTGTCTGGTTGCTGTTGGCATCTCCCAAACACATGGCCCTTGTTAGAGAATGAAAACTTGATTCTCCATTGTGTGAAGTCTAAGATTGTTGTTACTCTTCTTACTATTATGTGGCAAAGCTCTGCCTTATGTGACTAAACACAACATCCAGACACTGTATGAGGGGAGAAGTGGGCCTCAGCTATTCTCTTCCAAGACAGAACTCGTGAGTCTTTGGGTAGAGCAGATGACAGTGAACATAGAAGCTGACTGCTAGCCTTGTGGAGAAGAATTAACTTGGGCTAAACTGTGGCATGGCTCTAAGCTGGGAAAGAACCTCGTGCAGGACAGTGGCAGAGGAGAACACCAGACATGCAGTGCTCACACATGAGGGGAGAAAATGGGTAGAGAACACCAGATACACAGTGCTCACACACAAGTGCAGGACAATGGCAGAGAACACCAGATACACAGTGCTCACACACAAGTGCAGGACAATGGCAGAGA
>NC_022012.1:17793618-17794234 GCF_000317375.1 Microtus ochrogaster
ACACAGTGCTCACACACAAGTGCAGGACAATGGCAGAGAACACCAGATACACAGTGCTCACACACAAGTGCAGGACAATGGCAGAGAACACCAGAAACGCAGTGCTCACACCTGAGTAGAGGAACTTTAGCCTCAGGTGCCTTCTGAGGTCCTGGGGAAGAGACTCAGTTGAAGGATGCCTGAGTTGAGGTGGGCCAGCCTTTTCACAGAGACCTAGAGCTTATAGTCTGAGAAGCACTAAGGTAGACTCCCCGCCACCCCCATGCCGATGACAGGAAAGACAGAAAGCACTATGATACACTGAAAGCTCTGAAAGTGAGAGACTGGCTATGGCCACTAAGACAGCTCTAATTTGGGGACCACGGGAGAACTGTGTAGCCTGAATGGTCTGCATTCAACGGACAAGGAAGGAAGTTGATTGTTACTTATGTGAAAGCCACGACAGGCAAGTTCTATGGCTTTGGCATGATAGTAAGTCAGCAGCATAGAGATTCTCCTTCACTAGCAAAGGAAGTTACCAGTCCTGCCAGAGAGGAAGAAGCAAGTCACCCTAATGCTCACTAGGGTAAGACAGGAGGTGTGTCTGGTAGGTAGAAATGGAATGAGGGTGTGTGGT
>NC_022012.1:17795070-17818886 GCF_000317375.1 Microtus ochrogaster
GGAGTGGGATGAGGGTGTGTGGTGGGAGGAGTGGGATGAGGGTGTGTGGTGGGGAGGAGTGGGATGAGCTGTAGACTTCAGCTTCAGATGCTGATCTGCTGTTGGCAAGCTATATATGTTCTCTACAATTTCCCATGTGTACAAGTATTGGGAAACTCAAACTGCTTCATGTCAATTCATAGGAGTCACAACGGAGAACAGAGTAAATGTTCCCTCCCTTCGTGTCATTCCCCAAGTCTTTATCGTCTCTTGGGTGTGAATATGGGACAAACCCAACCCTTTCTTCTAAGGTTGAATTCTTAGTTCACAGTGAGACCTTGTTCACAGATGATTCATAAATTAATTATCTGAGTTTGAATGACCTATAAATCCTGAAACACGGCAGCTAAGAAATCACTGGAGGCAGAGGTCTCCAGTGTAACTATGTGTAACTATACTCCATATTGGTCCTGTCCACATTTCCATAAAACATGGCCTGATGAGAAAAAATAAGCATGTGGTTTAGGGGAAGATAGAAGAAATCTCTCTTGATACAAAATCATTCTCCTCATCTAGACCCCTGAGTCTAGCTTTAGCTGCCTATCCTGAAATCCATCCAGCATCTCATCTGAAAACCCATCTGTTTTTACCCAGACTTGCCTATTCTTAGCACGCCAACTCCAGAATTCCTCTCTTACCTCCTGCTTTGTCAGTACAAAATCCTTCCATTTTCCCAACCTGAAAACTTAACAGCTTTCATTCCTGCCTTAAAATTTTACAAATCTAGAAAAAAAATATTTTGTATGGATCCTAGATTTTTTAAATTAAAAATAACCTTGTTTCTGAGAATTTCAAACATGACTACTGTATTTCGCCTCTTTTTAGTCTAACTCCAACTCCTCCCATGCCCCATTCCTTCTCAAATTTATGAGATCATCTTCATTAATTGTGATTGTTATGTACCTACTTATGTACACATACATTCGTTTTCATATAAATACAACCCACTGAATCCATCTAGTGTTGTTCACATGTGTATTGTTTAAGGATTATCATTTGGGTTTGAATAACTTATCGGGGGCTCACACTAGAGAAGATTGGCTCTCCTAGCGGCAGCCATTAATTACCCATACTTCTTCATCTAGGGCAGGATCTTAGGATATTTCTCCTATCTGTGTTGGCATTCAGCTGATGTCGTTGTTATGGTTTTATTTAGGTGACCTTATTGTTGAGATTACTTAGGTGCATCTTCCCTCTTACATATAGAAGACACTATTTCACAGCAGACACGCTAATCCTCTGGCTTACACAATATATGTATCCCTTCTTCCACAATATTCCCTGAATCTTAGGTGTAAGGGTTGGGTTAATTGGATTTGGGTACCCACAGTCTCTTCTCTGCATTTTGTCCAATTGTGGTTTTCTGTACTAATCTCCATCTACTGCAATAAAAAGATTCTTCAATGAGGGGTGAGAGCTACGCTTATTTGTGGGTATAAGGATAAATATGTAGAATGCAGTTAGAAATTACATTGATGTAAGAAAATGGCAGTTGCAGGTTAACCCCTAGGACCCAGGACCTTACATCCCTGGTGAGGTTTGCAGTACAAAGATGACTTCGCTCTTGAGTAGACCTGAAGTTCATTTAGGTGACTGTTAGTTTCCCCTAGTAAAAAGTGCCACTATTGTACCCTTTGGGGTACTGTTCCATGCTGGTCATTATCGTTCACAAGTTTTATAGTTGGGCAGGACTATTGATTGTGTTTCTCCCATGGCAACTTGCATAACCCGTTCAGATACTATGATAGCTAGTCCCTAAGGATGAGGCTTCCAGGAGAGTTCCAGATTGCTACGGCCAAGTCCTATGTTCAAAGTATGTAGTATCAATAGCAACAGTGTGTTACTTACACATTCTGAAAGCAACTTAAGGTAATAGCAATAGCCTATGCAATTATGGAAGTCTCTTAGAATCCCCAGGCCAACAATTTGAAGGGAAAATAACTATGCTTGGTAATGGGTCCTAGATTTTTGTAAATATGTAAAATCATGGATATATATTTGACATGACAGTATAAGAGGAATCATTTAAAGAAATAATGATGTGGGAGGGTTATCTGTCTATGTGTTACTTTCATTGGTTAGTAAAGAAACTGCCTTGGCCCTTAGATATGACAGAAAATTAGGTAGGTGGAGTAAACAGAACAGAATGCTGGGCAGAAGGGAAGCGAGGCAGTCGCTGATCCTTCGACCCGAGACGGATATAGGCTAGAATCTTTCCGGTAAGCCACCACCTCATGGTGCTACACAGGTTATTAGAAATGGGTTAATCAAGATGTGAGAAATAATTTCAAGGGGCTAGAAATTATGGGCCAGGTAGTGTTTAAAAGAATACAATTTGTGTGTTGTTATTTTGGGTGTAAAGCTAGCCATGCGGGAGCTGGGCGGGATGAAAAGCAGGCCTGCTTGCCTCCTCACTACAAAATAAAGAGGACTAACTGGAGAGTATTAGAAGGGAGAGTAGATGGAATGGGGTTGTGTGCTTACAGTATATTATGTATTTTCACAAGCTGGTTTTAGTGAAAATAAGTACCACATACAACAAATATATCCTAACTGAAATATTATTTTTAAAAGATTTACAAATAATGAAATTCCTGAGGTAAGCTAACTTTATAAATAAGATAGATATATTTAGCTTTTTAGTTCTCGAAACTAAGGACCTACCTCAAGTTCTGATGAGGACCTCATGGCAGATGGACTTAGAATAATGAGAGCTTGTGTCGGGGAGGAGGAAATCACATGTAGACATATATATGAGAGAAGTGGTAGGGTACATTATTCTTCCAAGAATGTGTCCCCTTTAGCCTAAGGTTATTCCACCAGGCCCAATCTCAACATGTCTCATTGGGGATCAAGTGTCTAAGACATGTGTTCTTAGATAACAATCTGAGTATAGCAGTTCTTAAAACACAACATATTTGTAAGCCATTCTGACAATTATACCTCAAATTGAAAAATGAGTTGTTCTCCATTGTCATTGAACTTGCAGAATCAGACCAAACATCCATTCATTCACTCTTTTGGGCTAGTATGGTTCCTTCCTGGTGCCATTTGTCATTCTCACCTCCACATATCCTATGATGTTGACATTTAGATTGTTTACCCATTTTTTTGGACAATACAGCCTGTAGGAGGAAGCCTGTTGACCTGTTTCAACAGGTTATGTATCTCAAGTGGAAATCCCCTTGGGTTAGATAATAAGAGCATGCACATTGGTAACTTCCCCTTGAGCCAATCAGGAGCCAGCCTCAGAGCTTGGAGACTGATGATACCATGACATCAGGTAGCTGGAGCCAACGAAGGAGAGACAACATAACACTTCCACACTTATTTTGACTGGTACCATCTGCTTAAGGCTATTTTTGAGCCAATGGTCTTCCTTAGTTAACACTCTACTTATGATGATCAAGCAAAGGCTCAAGACTGCCTCAATTTGCAATACAATCTCCCCATTTCCTCTAACATGTTTACCTGGCATGGTCAATACATTAACCCTGTCTCTCAAGCCACCATTGGTCATTTGGCCTACTTCCAGCAAGTCACAGACCTGGCCTTCAAGGTCCTCAAGTAGTGTACCCCCAGTAAACCTTCAGCCCATTTTCATAACCTTGTTGAGCAGTCAGGGGACTCATCCACTGACTGCTTCACCAGGGTCACTATGGCAGTGAAGCAGAGTCAACTTGGGACACATTAGGAAGATGCTAATTAAGCAGCTGACTTGGGAGGGCCTCAATGCCCCCACATATAATACAGTGGCCATGGTCCACAATGATGAAGTTCACAAGTGGGTGTTTGATACTAGGTATCTGGACCTAGGCGCAGGTCCCATTGCTACCCCAATAGAACCTGTTGACACCCTGCTCTCTGATAGGCAGCATCTACTGACCACCACAGATGTTATCCTTTACTCAACTAGTCCTGTTGGGACTACAGTAATCCTGGCTATCTCTCTTGGGACTGCCCTAATGCATGCCCCAAGATGTGCTGTCCTAAATGCAGCAAAGGCTCCCACTGAGCTAAAGACTGCCCCTCTTAGACTACTGAGTCCCCTGCCCTTTTAAGCCCAAGAGAAGCATGGCTCAGCCTCACCACTAAGAGGGGACACCCTTAGGGTATTTTGGATGCTGACCATTTTTCTACACCTTCCTATGATAACTGTACATCTCAATGGCTGACAGTGAAGGGTCTTGTGGACACTGGGGTAGATGTCACCATCATCACAGAAACAGAAGCCCTCGGATTTCTTCATTGAAAGTTTAGACCTGCCCCCTCCAACAGCAGAGAGGAAGGACAGAAGAACACCTGCACTACTATCTGTCCTCTACACTGGAAGGACATAGATAACAACCAAGGCTCCTTCTCTCCAGTCATGGTCGATGTCCCATACAATCTTTGGGGACAGGATATATTAGTGGATAAGGGATAAGTACTGATGATCATGCCTTCTTTTATGATATCATGACCCATGACAAACTGGGCATCTCAGGGCACCCCTCTCCCACTGACCATCCAGAGGCACACCCCAATTCTAAAGGCCACTGCCTGCCATGATCCCTCAGGGAAGTGGGACCCTGATCTTATTGTCCTTTCATGGCTCTCAGATAATGACATCTGGGTGCAGCAGTAGTTTATAATAAAACTAAATTAATGGTTTTAAAGAACTAGTCAATGAACAACTCAGACTGGGACACCTAGAACCATCCCCCAGCAGACACAACACTCCCATATTTGTCATCCACAGGAAGTCTGGCCATTACTGGTTACTTCAAGACTTGTGTGCTGTTAATAAACAAATGGTAAAAATGAGTATCATACAGCCTGTTCTGCTTCATCCCATTGCCAACCTCCCCTGCTTCTCACCACTTCTTTTTTTAGACATCAAGGATTTTTTTTCAGACTCCATTAGCACCAGCCGATAAATGTCACTTCGCCTTCATTTCACAGTCTGGAAGCCTAACCTGCCCAAAGATACCAATAGATGATCTTGCCCAAAGGAATGAAAAATAGTCCTACTATTTGCTAGTTGTTTCCCAGGCATTTCACAATGTTCTCAAGGATATCCTTCTGGTTCATTACATGGACGACATCTTCCTGGCATACCCTGATTCTCATTATCTAAAAAGGATGTTCTTGACCCTCCTAGAAGATTTGGCCACTATCAACATCCAGGTAGTCCCTGAACAGCTCCAAAGCTCCAAAGCTCCAGTCTTTTCTTCCCTATGCTCCAACAACCCTGCATCTCTATTAATTGGCTTAAGCCATTTTTTCCCATTCCAGAGCAAGAGATGGGTTCCTTGTGTCCCTCAGCAAATATCAGTCTTATATGAGAGGCCAAAGACCTCCTTCATAGGGTGCCCTCCCTTCTGACACCTCCTTAGATAGACAACAAGCATCATAGGCCTCTCCTGGCAATCATACTTTGGACTACCATGTATATTTTGGAAGTTTCTTGGCAATCAGGTTCATCAATGTGGATACACCAAACGTCCTCAGATCTACAAGAAAATCACCTCAAAGTTGAAATGACCTTCTGCCTCACCATTAAGGCATAGATGCTAGCCCAAAGAATTTGTGGTTTGGAGCCAGACAAAATTATTCTCCCCCTTTTCCTTCAACATTCTCAGCTCCTGTGGGCAAACTCTATTAGCTTCCAAGAAATGATTATGGGCTTTCCTGAGACATTGGAAAACCACCCACCACAAGATAAAAGATTTGCCTCACTGTCTTTGCTTCCCTTGGAAGTCAGGCCCCACAGTCCTCCTTCATCTTCTCCTATTCCTAAAGCTATTTTTGGCATTCATTCTCAGATTCTAACAAAAACAGGTTCAGGGTCTTAATTCAGCATCTAGGAGTGAAACATGTGACCTACATACTATCCAACCCTGGCTTTGTACAACTGGCAGAACTGCTAGCCCTCCTGAAGGTCCTCGTGGAATGTCAGTCTGAGCCTGTCAATATTTTCTCTGACATCCTATATGCAATCCGGACTGTTCATACTCTACCCTTTCCCCAAGTCAAAGACCAAAAAAGTCCTTTATAAATGTCCATGTTGTTCATATAAGGCACATTAGCCCAGATGTGCCTGATATATTTCTCACATCCTGTCACACACTGGACTCCCAGGTACCCTAGCCAGGGACAAAATCAAATTGACACCACGATTATGATGCTAGACCTTGACCTCCTTGAACAAATGAGAATGCTTCATCAGTAATTCCATCTGTCCCCCCAGAACCTTCACAAGTTTCTCCCAGAGCTTGCTATTTCTCAATGTAAACACTTAGTTAGATCCTACACTGCCTGTGCTCTTCTGGTGCCCCTGGGTCCCCTCTTTAAGTAGGTGTGAAACACAGAAGGCTCCTTCCCAATAGAACCCAGCAAATGGATGTCACTCACCACCCCTCACTTGGTAGTCTCTGCTATGCTCCTCTCATGATAGATACCTGTTCTGTCTTCATGTATGCTGTGGCTCTCTCAGGGGGTGCCATAGACCATAAAGACTGATAATGGCCCTGCTTATGTTTTCCAAAAGCTCAATAAGTTCCTCAGTTCCTGCAGAATAAGCCATATTTTTAGCATCCCCTAAAGCCTTCAAGGCCAGTTCACTGTGGAGATAACCCATAAAACACACAAAGATATCCTTTCCAAATCTATTTTGCCTGAGACTAAGCGAGCCCCTGTCCGGCCCTAAAAGAGGCCATATTCCACCTGAATTTTCTTATCTTTGATGAATGGGGCCTCAGCCCTGCTTATAAACACTAGACATATCTACCCTGTGTCATACCATTGCCTTTACTAAGATGGAGGGACTCTACCACCCTCCAATGGCAACCACCTGCCCAATGTTGACTTAGGGAAGAGGATATGATTGTGCTTTCCCACAGGGCTCAACAACGCCCATATGGGTGCCTACCCAAGGTTCAGCCAGCCACAGAGGGACACCAATGGGTTGAGGAACCTGCTCTTCCACAGCCCTCCCCATATGGGTGATGTGTGCCTTCTTATAAAATGGGATATCCATGTTTTCCAACAGAGGGTGAATTTGTTCTCAGAAGAAATAGAATTTGTCCATGACTTGGCCTTGTTGGCATTCAACCCAGGTCAATTTGCCTAACTCCTTACCAGGTGTCCAGCTTCTCCTAGGCCAGGATACAACTTGCCCAATATATAAAGGGCTCTTGGTTGGAAAAGTTTCTCAACTATCTGTTTTCCTACAATGACACATTTCCTGCCTCAATATGACACAGTAACTCCCATGACTTTTGATACAAGTTTCATCATTAAGATTTAGAAAAACCTTAAGAGACTCCTCGATCCCTCTTGGATCACCACATATACAGTAATGGGTAACATAATACTATTAATATTCATCCTTCTCACATCTCTCCTACTGGTTTGGGAGGTCCTTCTGTCTATGTGTTGCTTTTATTGGTTAATGAATGAAGAACTTTTTTGAGCCTATGGCAGGGAAGAACAAAACTAGGTGGGGAAAACTTGGTTGTGTGCTGGGAGGAAGAAGGCAGAGTCAGAAGCCATGGAGTAACCTAAGATAGAGTGCTGAAACTTAGCTGGTAGGCCACAATCTTGTGGTGATGCACAGATTAATAGAAATGGGTTAAATTAATATGTAAGAGTTAGCCAATCAGAAGCTAGAACTAATGGGCTAAGTAGTGATTTAATTAATACAGTGTCTGTGTAATTATTTCTAGGCTAAACAGTTGGGAATGAGCAAGAGGCATGGTGTTTTAAAATGGCAGCTTCCCAGCCATGGGCCCTGCTGCTAGCACTAACTCTCATTCTTTCAGGAAACCAAGAAACTGAGAATTTGAATGGAGTTTGTGAGCAGCATGCTGTGGCTTGCTTGCTCTGTGCCTGGAAGTGGAGTGGTGCATGCAGCTCAGAGGTGACGGGCAGCTCCACCATGCTGGACTGAACAGGGCAAGCAGAAAGTACCATATATACCCTAGTAATGGTGCAACTCAAGTTTTAAAAAGTGCTCCTGGACAGTAAAGAATTATAGATATGCAATAAAGACAAATCGAGATGCAAAAGAACTCTAAAAGAATCACTGTGTTGAGTAAATATACATAGGCTTGGGAGAGAGTAGAGATAATAAAATAAATATTAAAAGTAATAGATTTAAAACAAATAAGACACATAAAAATGGAAAATTCACAGAGAATCTGGATTATATATATTATTGTGTTTCTTTTGAATTTTTTGACTGTGAAGAAGCTAAGTACAGAGAGATATTTCATTGTATGGGCTACTAAACTAAACCAACACACATACTTTAAAGGTATTTTGATTTGAAAATATGGATCTAAGGATATGTTTCTTTGAAAAAGAGGTTTTTCTTTTGTTTCCACAGATGATGAGAACCTGTGGAATCCTTTCAGATTAATGTAGTTTGATGTACCAAGCTCCCCTGAAAGGTTGCCTTGAATACCCCTCAAAATTACTTTGCCAATAAACAATAGGAAATAGTTTGGACAGAACTATGCCCATATTCCAAAATATTGTTTATAAATGATTATTTACATTTAAAGGGGGATGTGCTAGAGAGATTTGCACTGGTATGTATCTTGGTTTATTGATACAAATGTAAGGTCAATTTTATTATATGTATATTTCTGCTTTTGATTAAGGTATTGTGTTTGTGCAACTCATTTAAAATATAATGTATAATTAAGAAATATAGGTTAATAGATAATCATCTATAATAATCAAGCCTGTAGTAATGTTAGTTATATTTTCTAGATATATAGAGATATATTTCAGTTAGATAGACATTCTTCAAATCTTTCAAAGACTACAGAATATGGTATTTAAAATGTTTTAAGAATTTAGGACTTTTCATGACAATGAGACACATCTGCTCCTGGCAGCACCAATCTACTTTAAGAAGGAGATGGGGATCCAAGAGGCTCCTTATAGAGTTTGCTAGCCATTTGGGCAAGAAACTGATCCTGCCTAGACTTACTTAATTGGACATGCAGTACCCACATAGAAATGACTGCTGAACTTGGCTAAAGGTGAAACAATCCTTCAGGAATCCTGTTTCATGAAAGAGTCTGACAATACTATGGGCCTGTGGGCTGAAGATTGAATGCCCTAATGGTGCAGAAAAACTTTGGGTGACTGTCCAGGCAGCCAGATGTCTCTGTCAATTCTAGAGTCTTGGAAATTGTTTAGAATGCAATTCCTGTTTACTTAGGTAATATTATATCCTTCTGGAGTCTTTGCTGGAATTGAAAAATTTATAGTTATAGTTTTCCTTAGTTATGATAGAAAATAAAATAGATAAAAATATTGTAATTGTAATTCTTATTTGATACCTGCTTTGTTATATGTAATTTAACTATGTTAAAGTTCAACCCTTCCTTCCTTTTTATTTAAACAGAAAAGGAGAGGTGATGTGGGATTTCCCTCTGTATGCTGTGATTACCATTAATGAATAAAGAAACTTCTTTGGACCTATAGCAGGACAGAACTTAGCTAGGCAGGGAACACTAAACTGAATGCTGGGAGAAAGAAGGGCAGAGTCAGAGAGAAGCCATGGAACTGCCTCCAGAGTCAGACATGCTGAAACTTTGCTGGTAAGCCACTGCATGTGGCAATACGCAGATTAATAGAAATGGGTTAAATTGATATAAGAGTTAGACAATAAGAAGCTAGAACTAGTGGGCCAAGCAGTGCTTTAATTAATACAGTTTCTATTTGATTATTTTGGGTCTAAGCTAGCCAGGCAGCTGGGAACCAACAAGCAACCTCCCTCCTACATCCCATAGCACATCAGATGCAGCATTTAGTCAAGAGGGTGACACTTCATGCTCTAATGGCTCTTAGACAACCCTCTAATAGTCCCCCTACAAGCATGGCTCATGGAGATTTGAAAGGCCTCCACTTAAGATGTCCCTTCTACCCAGGAATGCTTTCCAGGGAAGACACTGCTCAAGGCCTGGAAGTCAATGATGGGTAAGCTCTCATTCAGCAAGTCAATCAAAAACAGGTACAGTCTAGTTGCTGGGTACCCCTGGGGTGGAAACAAGGCCAGAACACTGGTACTCCCACTCATACTGACCTCCCAATAAAAATAATAAAAATGGGGGGATAAGTAGGAGAAAGCCAGTTTCAACCGGTAACACACCCCAAGTGGAAATCCTTTTGGACTAGATAAAAAGAGCATGTGCAGTGATAACTTCCCCTGGAGTCAATGGGGAGCCTATCATGGAGCCTGGAGACTGATGATGTCATGATATCAGATGGCCAGAGTCAGTGAAGGAGAGACAACACAGTGTTCCAGATGATGCCATCCCTTGGTTTCTGGGTTGGTATGTAAAGGTCTGCCTAACATCAGCAATAAATAAGTGTGCTCTACCACTTTCCTGCCTCCCAGAGTCTGTGCTGTTGATTCTGTACCATCTTACCCCTATCCTCAGGGTTTGGTAGCAGGAGGCAAGTGACAACATCCCAGACTAGTATTCCTTGTCAGGGCTGGTTGGTCCTAAGACAAGAAGAATAAACTTCCCACCACCATTTACTGAGGAAGCACCTCAGCTCACTGTGCCCTCAGTTCTAGTACTTTCCACATCAGCACCATTGCTTCTGATTCCCAGGGCTGGTTGCTTCCTGCTCCTCCCCATCATCCTTGCTAGTTTCTATTAAAAAATCTTATTTTATTCTCACTATCCTGATGTGACCCTTAGTGCTGAAGACCTTGAACAGTTCTGAGATAGACATCTCTGAGCTCCCAGAGAGCTTTCAATAAATATTTGAATTAAATTACATTCTGTCATACCAATCTCAGTCTCTTTTGTGGATGAAAGTGCTGTCCTTTAAACTATGGTCTAAGGTCCTTGAATTTTAATAAATGCTACTGAATTGGATTTACTGACTGACATATTGGAAATATAGACCATGTATTTAAAAATTTAAAGTCATGCTTGTCCATGCTCTAGTAACATTGTATGTAAACCAAAGGAAATGTATGTAGTTCACCTGAAAAGAGAATAATTAATAGGATGACCTCCTGAGCTCACAATACTCTGCTGTGAGTGGTGACAAGCTCTGTGTTTTATCCCATTGGTACCTGGGAATGTGTCTAGGTGGCTGTAGATGGCAGCTAAATGTTCCACCACTGTGATCCACTCCCCGGTCTTAACTTTCTCATTTTTATCTTTTCACAATATTTTTCAGCATGTTTTCTGAGATGTGGGGCTGTGTAGGAGGACAATGAAAAGAATGGTCTGTCCTCTTTGGACCTCTGTAATTGAGAGAAGAACAGATTGGTATTTAATAGTATATGACCCTTTGCTACAATGAATGCCACTCTAAGCTGCCAAGGAGTTGTACCAATGGTTATCAGTGTCACACACACCATAAAAAACCCAGTATTATGGGGAAGGGAGCTTCCAAATGGACCTTGAGTATATAATAGGATTCCAGTTAAGAGAAGTAACTTCCCAGAAGAGCTGTGCTCACTCCCATGAGTGATGACGCAATCATTCCTTTCTATATATTTGTGTCTATCTCCTGTCAAATGAAGAATTTGGCAGAGGGCTCTTTCAGGGCTACTTGCATGTACCCAAGATATGAGCATGAGGTTATGAATCATAGTATAGATAAAGAATTGTATTCCTAACAAGGTAAGAGATGGACTTCTTCTAAGCGGAGACCCTGATGGGAGTTAGAGAAGCCTCTTACACTACAGTAGACCATGAAGAAGTAGGTAGGGTAGTGTCCTCAATCACTGCTGACTAACATTCAATTCTCATCATTTTACTTTTAATTTAATTTTTATTAATTTTAGTGAACATACAAAGTAATATTTCAGTATGTCTCTCTCTCTTGTTGTAGGAGGTCCTTCCACTCCTCCAGCCAATAGCTGCTGAGATACCAGCCCATTGGGGTGTGGTCTCTCTCCCTTTAAAAAAAGTGGCCACTTCCCTTCTCGCTCTCTCTTACTTCCTGCTCCGCTTCCGGCGACTAGACTCCCTTCCTGATTGTGCAGAGGGCTGTTGTCTGGGATGGTGATCTGTAAGTTTTTTCCCCTTTAAATAAATAACCATTCTATTAATCATAATTCTAAACTGGTGTGGGATTGTTTTTGACTTATGCCTTCACCTTCATCTAGGGCCCAACGTTTGGTTTTAGGACCCCTTCTTCCCCTGCTTGGCTGCCTGCCATCTGTTCGGCTTGGCGCGAGCCCTTCCTCCCTCAGCCATGGCCTGTGCCTTGTGGCCTGTGCCTTGCAGCCTGTGCCTTGTGCGTGGAGCCAGCAATTTAATATAAATTATCACGCAGTGGCTTTTCTTGCTGCAGTTCTTTATATCTTCCCTTTAGACACCTGAGATTGACTTCAAGTCCCCATGTACCCTATTGTTTGCCTCCCCATGTGGATTTAAATTCCACAGGCTCTTGTAGTCTCTGCCCGCGTGGTTTGCTCTTTTCTGAGTAGTTTTCAAATCTCCCTTGAAGATTAAGGGCCCTTCAGCTCTTAAGCGGCGTGAACCAGAGCAATCGGTTACTGGTTGGTGAAAGCTGCAACCCCTCGGGGCACTCTGTCATGTGGAGGCATACATGGCTTCCGGGTTACTCTTCTCTATCCCTGGATTCTGGGTTTATGGTTCTGTGTAAGGAATTGATTCAATTACATTTACTTTGTTGAGCAACTTGCATTTCCCAGTTTTTAACAAATACTAGGCAGACACTGAAACAGGATCTCATTTTCTTCGTGACTTGGCAACAGCGCCACCTGCTGGATAATAGGTAATATGGCCGTTTTTGTTTCTAACACAAATTTTACTGTTTTGTTTACTAATACAATGGGTCATATCATGCCAGGTTTATATGACTATGGGGATAACTTAATTTACTGGTTACTAGGTTTCAGTATTCTTTTGAATATTCCATCATTTAGGAAGAATATGGCACTCCTAAGAACCATACAATCTTTACTAGAAACTCATGCAGGTCAGGAGATTCAGGATTCAAAAGAGACAATAATAAAAAGACTTGAAATGATTGAAGGAATTATTAGAGCTGGTGAACAGAGTAAGAAGGCACAAGGACAGGATATAATGCTACCAGCAGCTATTAGAACTGGCTTACCCAGGGTTTTAGCGACATACCCTGTAATTTATTCTGACAAAGCATCAACTTCTAAAGGCTCAAAGGGAGTCAGAGAAGCTAGATGGACGCCAATAGCAATGAATGATCTAAACGAAATTGAGCAAGCTATTGTTAATTTTGGCTTGCACTCTGCATATGTTAAGGAAATGATAAGGACTTGGGCTTCTATTGCTAGAGCTACCCCCCATGATTTCCATCAGTTAGTGTCTGAAGTTTTAGATAATGGACCTTCCTTGATGTTTGGAATCTATTTCAGAGAAGAATCCAAGCATATGAGACAGCAAGGAAGAACAAAAGGTGTGGAGATTTCCCAAGATCAAATTCTTGGTGCAGGAGAATATGCTGATCCACAGGTCCAAGCTCTTTATGATGATGAAGTACTGTGTCTATGTCACCAAGCAGCTTTAAATGCTTGGAATAGGATACGAGATCCAGAAAAAGGGTTGAATCATATACCAGAATTAGGCAGAGACAGAGAGAATCCTTTATTGACTTTTTGCAAAGATTAATTAAGGCTCTGGACATAGGGGTAACAGACCCAGAAGCTAGATGAATACTTCTTGAATCTCTAGCTTTTGAGAATGCAAACATAGAATGCAAAAAGATAATTGGGCCTTTTAAGTTTAGAACAGCACCTATGGATGAATGGATTCAGTATACGATGAATGTTGAGACGTTTAGCTATAATGTTGAATCTTGGGTAGGAGAAGTGATTTCCAAAGCAATGAGGAGACATCAAACTGCCAGGTGTTTTAATTGTGGTAAATTAGGACATTTGCAAAGGGATTGCAGGCAAAGAATTTTAAGGAATACTGTAGAAAGGATTATGGGACCCAGAGGGGTTAAGGACACCACAAGAAAACCCATAAAATCAACTAACCGCTTTTCTTAGAGGCTCACAGAGACTGAACCAACAACCAGAGACCCTGTATAGGACTGACCTAGGCCCTCTGCATATATGTTACTATTGTAGCATTCTTATGGCACTCAAGACAGCAGGGGCTGCCTTTGACTCTGTTACCTGCTTTTTGGACCCTTTCTTCCTATTAAGTAGCCATGTCCTGCCTTGAGGAGAGGAGGTGCCTAGTCTTACTGCAACTTAATATGCTATGACTGACTGATATACATGGGAAGCCTGCCCTTTTCTGAAGAGAAAGGAGAAGGAGTGGATGTGTGGGGAGAAGGGAGTTTAGGGGGAGGCACTGGGAGGAGAGGAGAGAAGTAGGGAGGTGAAAGTGTGATCTGTCTTGGAAAAAGTAATTAATTAATTAATCAAAAGTAAAATAAAATTTAAAAGAACATTAAGAAAATTGCAAAGGATCTTGAAGAATGTTAGCAAATTGGCTTAAAGTACATTCATTAAAATTTTGGTCAATTAAAATATAAAAAGTCACACTTCACTTTTTAAAAATAGCGTAAAGATGTGATGTCTGCATGTCTGAAGGGCCTTTTGTCTTCAGCAGGTCTACAAGTAGAGTCTTCTCATGAGCTCATACTTCCTCCTCTTTGCCATCCCATCAAACCTGGACCAGCCTTGTGCCCTTGCATTTAGTGTTACTTAGCTGTTGTTTTACTTGTTGTCACAAAGACCCAATCCCTTTGGTATCTTTCTCTTTTTGTTGATGTCTGTCTTCTCTATTAAGTCTTTTCCGTGCCTTCTGGGATGCAAAATCAGCTGGTAAGACGCAGGTTTGGGAGACTGGCATTTTGAGAGGAAACAGTCTCCATGGCTATGGTCTCACAGAAGACATAGAAATATGTTTCTAGCTGTTCATGCCTTTCCAGACTCCATTTTCTTATCAAATAACAGCTTAGAAAAAGAGGTTTTGGAGTTCATCCAAAGAAGTAACTCTTCACATTAAAAGGACCAAAGAGCCTACTTTTTGTTTTATTTGTATGTTTATTTTAGTGTACATAAGTTCTTGGATGCCATAGCCTTGAGTGTGGAGGTCAGAGGACAAATTGTTAGAGTTTGTTCTCTACTGTGGCTCCCAGAAACAGGAGTGGCGACAAGCCCTTTTATGAACTGAGCAATCTTATTGGCCCTACTTTTCTTTTCTGGATAAAACTGTTGTTTGACTTTTCTTGACAAGACATAAACAAATGTGTATTTGCTCTAGATATGACACATTAGTGACAGATCAAAGAAATGATTCTACCTAATGTTAGCTAAGTAAACCAGTGATTTTATTAGTATTACTTGCAGGAGTATAAGTAAGGGGTTACTTATACTTTGGTGTCACAATATATTGAGCCAGATAACTCAAAAGCAGCTGTGTAACTGAAAAGACCACATTAGCAGGAGTGATGACTCATAAAGACTGAATCCATAGAGCTATCTGCATGAACCTATATGCAAGGAGGCAAGTGGAGAGTTTCTCCTCCCTCCATGAAATTTCTACTGCTTATATAGTATGGGTGGGGTGTTTTGAGTCTTGTAAGTTTCAGGAACATTTTGAGACTTGTGTTTTTTTTTTAAGATTAAGAATTAGAAATATGTTAATTGTCTTTCTCCTTCCTTTAGTAGAAAATGTTTCAATTTTGAGGAGATGATTATACAGACTCAGAATTTCTATATCCAAGACTAATGTAGATCCAGATAACTTCTTGCCCTAACAGTATATGAGCAAAGGAGGTGATGGCCTTCCTTGAGACTTGCAAAGAGAGCTAAAGGAAATTGTGGTCCATAGTCTCATAGACCACTGTCTAGCTGCCACCTTCCTGTACCTTGTAACCCCCATAAGAAACTGCTTCTATGTTGTAATACAGGGACAAGGAGACCACCTATGTTCAATCACATTAAACATCACTTTCCCCACTACTCCATTAAGCTAACTAGAGATTGGAAGGAATCATGACTTGAATGGCTACTTTTATTTCCCATATTTCTAAATATCACCCACAGTCTTTAAGCTAAGTTATTCCCCTCAACCATTACTTAGCAATACTATTTTTCTCAATATGCTAAGTGAGATACCAAAGATACTATGATACTATGACAAATCAGATGTGGTGTCTGTCTTTGAATAGTTCTAAGATGACTAGAGAGCAGCAAATACCTGAAATGAATTCCACCAGTTTTCCTTCCTTTGCTACAGAGTTCTGGGTAGTGCCACTAATCCCCTGTGCTGGTGAAGGAGAATCTCAGTCTCTTTGCTCCAGAGTCTGGCAGGAGGAAAAGATATCTTTTTAGACAGTATAACAAATACTCTACAGAGGTTCACGTTAAGCTGTGTATGAATTTTAAAGGGTGACTTAAATGCCTAGAATGCTAAGGAGACTTCTGGAAGGAAAGGCAGTTTCCAAGGACTTGAAGGAAGGGTAAGAACTCGTAAAGCAGAGCTAATGGGGAAGGGAATTAGAGAGGGAGGCCTGTGGGATGAGGTGTTTGTAGGAGCATGCTCCATGGCCTGCGGAGAAAGCATCTGTGTGGCTCATTTCTACTTGGGTCACTGTTACAGTAAGTTCAGGAGCTGGGACACATGAAGCAAAACAGTTTGCTTGGGACCTCAGGCCATTCAGTGGTAGCGCCTAGAGGTCCATCTATTACCCAAACTGCTTTGAACATGGGCACTGTTGACTTTACTTTTCGAGAAATCCTGAGAGACGCACTCTTGTTTGTTTAGATGATGAAGAGGAAAATAATTCTTTCAGAAATCATTTCTGTATTTTCTGTTTTTTCATCTTATCTTTAGATGCTGCCACTGCTTCCACAGCCAGTTCCACTCTTTTGTTCTTGTATTTTAACACATACCACTTCAATTTTCCAAAAAACACCATGCAATTTATCATGATGTAAATAAAATAAATGCTTTGAGCAGAAACACCAGGCACATGGTTTGTCAGAAGTCCTTCCTGTCCTCAAGTGCAGGAGAAGGAGGTTAAGTCAGCTTCAGCGCTTACACATTAACAAATGAACTGATCATGTATCAGGAGGAACTGGCCCAGCTCCCCTGGAATTCTTTGCTTGTGATCAAAGGAACACAATGTTAGGAATAGGTCAGATATGTCCAGTTACTGCCCCAGTCCAAGGCAAGCCAGGTTGGCAACTCTTGCCATGTTCAGAAAACAGCAGGTTGGCCCCTAAATTATGTCTGAGGACATTTTCTTAGATCTCACTACATGATAGCCCACATGTCTTGATTCCATATTAATCCAATGATATATTTAGTCAGAAATAGGGCCACTTACTCCCACTTTGTACCAAAATTAAACAGTGCCTGCTCATCCACAAAATGACAAGAGTGGCCAGTATGAGAGGTCTTGGATCTGGAGCAGGAAAGGAAGTGTGGATAGGATAGGAGAGTGGCAGCTGTCAGCCCTCAGACGAAGTGAGGGTTGTGGAAAATTGGCACACATGGGTCCTACAGCTTTAGGTAGTTTTTCCTGTTAGAGGAAACGATTGTTGTAATGGGTTATATATTTTCTACGTTCTATATTTCATAGTAGAAAACTTTTATGTGTAGAATGGAAGGCAAAACTCCATAGATCAAAGTAGGGCTTAATTCCTATGTGAAGTGAATAGGTCTCCACCTACACTGATATAACAAGAGCTCTGAAACCTTCCGAACTGCAAAGGCTTCAGGTAGTATGGCTGGGAAGTGGAGACCTAAACCCAGAAACTGAACACAAGCACCGGTATTACAGAACTCAGTGGGTCTCAACCCTAAGCCATGTCCATTAGAGACATAGAAACACGATGCATACTCAGTCAGGAATAGAAAATTTGCCTGCACATATGCACAGACATTTAAAAGGTGGCCTGGCCTATTGCTGATATCAAGATAAAGAAAGTGAACAGCACCCTGTGACAATTCCCAGCCATTATCCACAGTCTTTTATGGAGCACCACCATACTTTATCATGAGGCTGGTATGTCTATTTCTGGACTTCACCTAAATGAATAAACAGTATAAGGTATTTTGCGCCTGTTTTTCCATTAACATCCTATCACTGAGATTTATTCTGTGATATAAGAATGCAATATCACCTTGTTTATAGCTCATAATATTGCTATATTCACAGCTGCATACAAATTTATATCATAATCTTCACCTGAAATCTTTGTCATGAATATGTCCTTTATTGCTAGTAATCATCCTTGTCATAAAATTTGTATATTGTCTGATGTTAAGTAAGTGTCTTTAGAACTCTTTTCCTTTCTCTCTGCTTTTTCTCTGAATTTGCAAAAATTATAAAGCCACAGATTTGAGACTGATTTTTATGCCCAATCTACATAAACAAAAATAAAAACAAATCTAGGCACCCTATATGGACATGACTAAATTCAAGCGACCAAGAGAAAAATTATAAATAAGCCAGTTTTAAAAGGCCATATGGCTAGGCACAGTGGCTCACACTTGAAATCCCAGGACTCGGGAGGCTGAGGCAGAAGGATTGTCACAAGTTTGAGAGAAGTCCTGGCTACAGGTGAGATCAGGTAATAAAAATGGTAAATAAGTAAAAATGGTAAAAAACAAACAACCAACCAACCTGGCAAGCTACATACTAAATCCAAGCTCCATCTCATTCTCAGCTACCTGCCTCCATGCGCTGCTCACACTCGTGGGTTTTCTCTTAACTCCTAATTGTCTTAACTGTTCCTCGCTGACTTTAGAGTAAGAACTATTACTTATTACTTATTCAGCTTAAACAGATGCTCTCAGCGAGAGGGTTTGTCCATAAAAGGTATTCATGGTTGGAAGCAATTGATATTTTGAGGGTAGGGTGGCTTAAAACAATAGCAATGCCCAGACCCTAATTATATAAACACCTTTTTAAGGGACCTGTGAATGATATTTAAAAAGAAATACAAAGTTACCAATATATTCCTGAAAGTAATCTTCAATTTCATTATCTATAGGAAAATGCAAATCAGAACTATAGTGAGCTATCACATGGAACCACTGTTACCAACCATCCAAAATATAATAAATTCCGGCAAAGATGTATTGAGCAAAGGAGACTCTTCTACAGCATTGGTGGGACTGCAAATCAGCACAACCACTTCAGAAAACAGCATGAAAGGTCCTCACAAGGCTAAAATAGAATTTTTATATGCTTCTACTATAACACTCCTGGGTTGTAATAAAAAATAAAGTCAACACACAAAAGGGGTATCTGCACCTGCATGTTTATTGCAGCAGACCTGCTCCCAATAGCATCGGCCTAGGTGTGTATCAATGTGTGAATGAATTGAGAAAAATATATCTACTCTCCCAGGCATGTACACACATGGACATTATTCAATCACAGAAAATAATATCTCATCAATTTATGTAAAAATAAATGGAATCGGAAGTTCTTACATTAAGCAAAATAAGCCAAAGTTAGAAGAAAGACAAATATTACATGCTTTCTCTCAAACTTAGAAACATTAAAATAAAAGTTTTACCATGACTTGAAAATATAAATGGGACTGGTGAGTGTTGGAAAGGGTGCAGCGGTCATGGAGAGGGGAGATAGAAAAGGTTGAATGGATACAATGCACGCTCACACATATATGAAAACACTAGTCAGCCATATTAATTTGCATAATAGATATGTTGATGACTGTAATTTGATAGCCACTGTAAAAGATCTGGTTATGAAGTCAGGTATAGGAACTACTGACACAAATAACCTTGTAGGGTTGACTGGATATTTTATTTTTTGCAAGCACAAGGTAGGATGATTTAATGACATATGCAATCTTCACTGCCTCTTTCAAGCTCTTGATAAAAATAATAATGCTATGACCTGAAGGTATCCAGCCCACACGCCACACTTACAGCACCCTGTCCTGACAACTTGGTACATTTTCATTCATCCACAGCTCTACTGTCCCTTAACGTTTAGGCTATTTTCTCTTTTGAGTTGAATTTTGTCTTCAAAACACTTACATTAATGCTAGAGAAATGGATAAGCAGATGAACACACACACACACACACACAACATCTTATACAAGTTTTGTTGTAGTCTAAATCCACAAGTCCTACCAATGTGAGCCTTTATTTAGATACACGTTCTTTGAAGAAGCAATCAAATCAGTGAAGTCTTTGACATGGATCCTTGAATATAACTAATATCTTCATATGAAGAAGCAAATTAGATCAAAACACACAGGAACAACACCATGTAATCAGAGTCAGACAGAGGAGTGATGGGGTTGAGAGCCAAGGAAAACTACACCAGAAAAAGTGAAGGAGGAAAATGGGGATTCCACACAAAGACAGATGAAGCAGGGGTCTGCCTTACTCTGATGTGCTGGATTTCTGTATGCTAAGGCAGACTTGGTTCATTTGCCAGGCTCACCCTAAGAGTCTGACATAGCTCTGTCATGCTAGCTTTGATACTATGGAGGATTGCATTCTAAGACACTCTTCATATTCCAGAGCTTTAGGGAACACATGCATTCTCCAATTACTCAATGAAACAAAGAATTTCCCAAAGTACACAAAGACCCAATTAGCTGACATGATGGGAGGATAACTTACTGGAGAAAGCTGCCTTCACACTGTGTTTTTAAGGGTTTGATTGCCTTGCTAAACTTTCCCTCCATGCTTTCCATTATTGGCTCTAAATGACATTGACTTTGCACACTGTTTTGTCATAGTCTTGGATAGGTTTCCTTAATCTATGCATCTCGCTGTTTGAATCCTATATATAATCATCAATTTCATTAAAAATTAGAGTCAGTTCTTTCCCAGACAGTTCATCTATCTTCATGGTTCTGGAGGGGACAAACATTATAGAAGAATTACTCTGTTGGAGACTGGCTATGGGTGCTGTCTGTGTTATATTCTTAGTGTTTCTTAGAGTTGTTTTGCACATCTGCTGGACTGGGTTTGACTTTCCATTTTGATTATCCCTTCTTCTGAGACTAGGGAGGTTTTCATTTCTGTGACTCCCCCTAGAGGGATAACTGCATGAAGTTGAACTATGGGGACTGGTGAAATGTGCTGTTGACTGTTAAATGTCATCACTGAGTGATCCTGCCTTGTGTGGAAACAGGAGGAGAGAGCTGTATACTAAGCACCCAGGCAACGGGAGGGAGGATTAAAACTTTAGTCACCCCATGGATTCTATGAACCTGTTTGGAGCAGAATACCAAACTTCAGACCCACTGAGGTCTTTGTATTATCTGGGTGGGACTGTAGCTAAAGCCACAGACCTGACGTAATCACAGCAGTATAGGCTCTGAATCCTGCACTGACAACTGGAAACTGAGAAGTCAGACACCCATACCCATTGACCTTTGAACCAAAATCCCAGCCTCTCCATGAAAAAAAAACAACAACAACAACAGCCTGGTGCAATCACAAAAATAGACAGGAAGATCAATGGAATAAAGTAGAGAACCCAGCAACAAGATTAAAAACTTTGTCCTCTTAATTTTTTTGACAAAGGAACCAAAACCTGCATTGGAAAAAAGATCACCTATTCAAGTAGTGGCACTGTCAAAACCGGATATCCACCTGCGAAAGAGGAAAACTGCATTTCTATCTTTCACTTTGTACAAAAATTAATTCAAAGTGCATCAAAGACCTTCAATTAAAATCTGAAATGCTAAAACTGCAAGAGGAAACCAAGACAGTGAGGCAGATAAGAACTTTCTGATGGAACACCAATAGCCCAACAACTAGCCCCACGTATCAATACATGAGATTCCATGAAGTAAATATTCTTCACAGCAAATGAAAATATCAGCAGAGCACACAGCCCATGGAACTGGGGAAAATCTTTACCAGCTGTTCTTCAGACGGGTTCATATAAAACTTACAAAACATTAAAGAAATTAAACATCAGGGAAATAAAATCATCAATCAACAAATGAATTGAATAAATAGTTTTCCAAAAAAGGCACAGAAGGGGCCATTAAAGGATCAATTCCTACTTTTTTTGGTAGTTTTTTTTCTCATACAGTGTATTCTGACTGTAATTTCCTTTCCTGGTTCCTGATGCCCAAGGATGTTAAACACTTTTTAAACATTTCTCAGCCATTTGAGATTCCTCTACTAAGAATTCTTTGCTTAAATCTCTACCCCATTTTTTCAGATTATTTGTTTTTCATTATTTACTTTTATGTGTCCTTTATATATGTTGGACATTAGCCTTTCATCAAATGTGAAATTGGTAAAAATATTTTCCCATTCTGTAGGATGCTTCTTTGTTCAATTGATGGTGTCCTTTGCCTTACAGAGTTTTTCAGTTTCATGAGGTCCCATTTTCTAATTTTTTATCTTAGTGCCTGGTGCTATCTGTTCTGTTCAGAAAGTTGTCACCTCTGTCAATGTATGAAAAATTATTACCCACTTTTTCTTTTATCAAGTTCAGTGTATCCAGTGTTATCCTAGAGTCTTTGACTCTACAACAACTATATTTTAAAAGGTCTTGGAGAGATCAGGGATACAAGGAACATGTCTAAACATAATAAAAGCAATATACAGCAAGCCAACAGCCAACATCAAATTAAATGGAGAGAAACTCAAAGCAATTCCACTAAAATCAGTAACAAAGCAAGGTGGTACACTCTCTCCATATCTATTAAACATAGTTTTTTTATGTTCTGGAGAGAGCAATAAGACAACAAAAAGAGATAAAGATGATTCAAATTGGAAAGGAAGAAGTCAAACTTTTGCTATTTGCAGATGATATGATAGTATACATGTTACCCCCAAAACTCTACTAGGGAACTCCTACAGCTAATAAATACCTTCAGTAATGTTATAGGATACCAGATTATCTCAAAAAAATCAGTAGAACTCCTATATACAAATGTCAAAGAAGCTGAGAAAGAAATCAGAGAAACCTCACGCTTCACAATAGACACAAATAACATGAAATATCTTGAGATAACACTAACCAAAAAAGTTAAAGACCTGTTCAACAAGAACTTTAAGTCTTTGAAGAAAGAAATTGAAGAAGATACCAGAAAATGGAAATATCTCCCAAGGTCTTGGATAGGTAGAATCAATATAATAAAAATGGCAATCCTAACAAATGTAATCTATAGATTCAATGCAATCCATATCAAAATCCCAACACAATTTTATCTTTTATCATAACTAAGGAAAACTATAACAATCTATTCATTCTTCAACTCCATCAAAGACTCCAGAAGGATATAATATTACCTAAGCAAATAAGAAATAAATGTCAGAGACGTCTAGCTGCCTGGACAGTCACCCAAAGTTCCTCTGTACGTTGGGGCATTCATCTTCGGCCTACAGGCCCATAGTATCCAGCAGACACCTCCACGAAGCAGGAAATTCCAAAGACAGTTCAGTCACTTTCTTCTGTATCCTGCAGAATGTCTCGCAGACTCTTTCATGAATCAGGAACTCCGAAAGACCATCTCACATTTAGGCAAGTTCAGCAGTCCTCTCTCTGCGGGTTCTTCATGTCCAGTTTATGTAACAGTCTGTGCAAGAGCAGTTTCTTGCCCAAATAACCAGCCAACTCCATAAGAAGCCTCTTTGATGCCCGTCTTCCTTTTGAAGTAGATTGGTGCTGCCAGAAGCAGATGTGTCTCATTGTCATGAAAAGCCCAAAGTATTAAAATATTTTAAATGCCATATTCTGCAGCCTTTGAGAGATATGAAGAATACCTATCTGAAATATATCTCTATATATCTAGAAAATCTAACTAACATGACTACAA
>NC_022012.1:17820973-17844232 GCF_000317375.1 Microtus ochrogaster
CAGGGAAGATCTTAACCTGCGTCTGTGTCCGGTAGGAGAATCATGGCTACTCCTTGACTCAGCTTCTTTCTCCCAGCATTCTGTTCTGTTTACTCAGCCTACCTAATTTTATGTCCTATTAATGGGCCAAGGCAGTTTCTTTATTCATTAACCAATGAAAGCAACAGATTAGAAAGAAATCACTCCCACATCAGAACCTATAGTCCATGACCCCAAAGAAGCTACTTAACAAGGAGAACCCTAAGAAAAACATATAGAGTCCCCCTGGGAAGGTGAAATAGACAAGATATCCTAAGAAAATTGGAAGTATAGGGGTGGGGATAGAAGGGTAGAAGGGGTGAAGAAAGAGAAAAGGGGACAGAAGAGGAGAACTTGAGGTAATAGGATAGTCAAGATGGGGGAAGAACAGAGATAGAGAACAAGGAAAGAGATATCTTGATTAAGGGAGCCATTATGGGCCTAGCAGGAAATCTGGCACTAGAGAATTTTCCAGGAATCCACAAGGATGACCCTAGCTAAGAGGCTAAGCAATAGTGGAGAGGGGGTCCAAGCTGATCTTACCCTGTAGTCAGATTGATGACTATCTTATATGTTACCATAGAACCTTCATCCAGAAACTAATGGAAACAGAGACAGAAACCCACATTGGAGCACTGGACTGAGCTCCCAAAGTCCAGTTGAAGAATCAGAGGAGTGAAAATATGAGCAAAGAGGTCAAGACCATGATAGGGACATCCACTGAAACAGTTTACCTGAGCTAATGAGAGCTCACCAACTCCAGCCAGACAGAGAAGGAAACAGCATAGGTCCAAATTAGTCCCTCTGAATGTGGATGGCAATTGTATGACTGAAGCAGACTGCGGGACCACTTTAGCGGCACCAAGATTTATTTCTACTACTTGTACTGCCTTTTTGGAACCCATTTTCTTTGGATGGATACTTTGCTCAGCCTAGATATAGTAGGTAGGGCCTTGTACCTTCCTCATAGCAATGTGCCTTTCCCTCTCTGAGGAGTGGATGGGTGGTTTGGTGTGGGTAGGGTGGAAGGAATGGAAGGAGGGAGAGAGTAGGAACTGGGATTGGTACGTAAAATGAAAAAGATAGTTTGCTTTCTTTTAAAAATATAAAATAAAAATATTTTTACAAAGTGTTCAGCATCTTTAGTAATCATGGAGATATAAATTAAAACTGCTTTGAGATATTGCCATATCTCAGTGGGAATGACTGCCATCAAGAAATCTAATAGCAGGGGATGGAGAGATGGCTCAGTGGTTAAAAGCGTGTCTGCTCTCTGAAAGGACCTAGGTTCAATTACTAGCACCCACGTGGTTGCTCAAACCTGTTTGTAGCTTTAGTTCCAGGGCATCTGACAACCTCCCATAGGCATGAAGGTAAAACAACAATTCACATAAAATACAAATAAATAAAATACATAAAACCCAACCAATATTCAGGAGGATGCCTATATGTTTTTCTTTGGGTTCTCCTTCTTATTTAGCTTCTCTAGGATCACTAATTATAGGCTCAATGTCTTTTATTTATGGCTAGAAACCAAATATGAGTGAGTACATCCCATGTTCCTCTTTTGGGTCTGGCTTACCTCACTCAGGATAGTGTTTTCTATTTCTATTCATTTGCATGCAAAATTCAAGAACCAAGGCCAGCTGGCCTGGGTCTGAAAAAGCCTGGGATAAAACCGGACTCGCTGAACATAGTGTACAATGAGGACTACTGAGAACTCAGGAACAATGGCAATGGGTTTTTGATTCTACTGCACTTACTGGCTTTGTGGGAGCCTAGGCAGTTTGGATGCTCACCTTACTAGACCTGGATGGAGGTGGGTGGTCCTTGGAACTCCCACAGGGCAGGGAACCCTGATTGCTCTTTGGGCTGTCGGGGGAGGGGGACCTGATTGGGGAGGGGGAGGGAAATGGGAGGCAGTGGCGGGGAAGAGACAGAAATATTTTTTTATATTTATTTATTTATTATGTATACAATATTCTGTCTGTGTGCATGTCTGCAGGCCAGAAGAGGGCACCAGACCTCTTTACAGATGTTTGTGAGCTACCATGTGGTTGCCGGGAATTGAACTCAGGACCTTTGGAAGAGCAGGCAATGCTCTTAACCACTGAGTCATCTCTCCAGTCCCAGACAGAAATCTTTAATAAATAAATAAATTAAAAAAAGAGAAAACATTGGACGGAAAAGAAACCCAACCAATTACAAGAAAAGAAATATAACAGCATTATTTGAAGAGACCATGGAGAAAAATGAACCCTTAGTCACTGTTTGTGGGGATTCAAATTAATACAACTATTTTTCAATGTCCCCTTCTCAAAAAAAAAAAAACCAACCAAAGAACCACCTCATTTCACTTCTGAACAAATATCTAGAGAACTTTACACTCCCCATAGATATATCTACACCCCATCTTTATTGCTACTTTACTCACTATGGAAATGCAAAGAAATGGAATCCACCTAGCTCTTCATCAAGAGATGGCAGACAATGAAAATCTGGCACTTGTATAAAATGTAATATTATCCAACTATAAAGGAAACTGAAATTAGAAAATTTGTAGGACAATGGAAGGTCATAGATGTATATGATAATATTCAAGGTCACAGAATCTCAGAAGGTGCCTGTAAATATATATATTGTATGTAACATGTATGATATATGTATATATATGTATGTATTTGTGTGCGTGTGTGTGTGTGTGTGTGTAAACTAGTGAAATGTAGACACACTACATCATGTAGAGATGAGAATCAGGAAGGGTAAATACTGTGTGATGAGGAAGGCCGAATGCAGGTAATGAATTCATGAGTCAGGAAAGGAGCATTAAAGCTAATCGCTTTTCCAGGGTTTTTTTGGTGTTGTTGTTATTTTTGTTTTTTGAGACAGGGTTTCTCTGTAGCTTTGGTACCCATCCTGGAAATAGCTCTTGTAGTCCAGACTTACCTCAAACTCACAGAGATCCTCCTGCCTCTGCCTCCTGAGTGCTGGGATTAAAGCCTATGCCCACTTGGCTCACTTTTCCAGTTTTAACCTTGTCACTTTTCTTTTTTGGTGATGGATAATTACAAAAATAAAACTTGTAGTGAGAGATGAAGTATAGAGATATGAAGGTTCACAGCCTCAGAATGGTTATTCTTACTGTAACTAAATTCCTTGAGATGCATAGACTTTCAGTTTGGCTAATCTCACTGATTTTTACAGTTTTAATTATTAAAAAAGAAAATATTTTTTTCTAGCCTTGTCTCTAAAATGGAAATCAAAGATTAGAAGAATGAGAAAGATTCAGTGCAGAGTTGCTGGTTTGAAGAGAGAGAAAAAAAAAGTGGCTTTTGGGAGATGTGACACTATGAAAATAGGGAACTTGGCCCTATAGGAACATGGAACAAACTTTTCCAGTCAAAAGGAAATGTTTCTAAGCAAATTTTCTTCCAGTTCCTCCAGGCAAGAATAAGGACGGGCAAAAGTTTAGGTTCAGCTTTCTGAGATCCTAAGTAGAGCATTCAGCCATGCTCTACCAAGAAAACACATCAGACCACAAGGAAACTATGGACTAATAATCAAGTGAGCATCATTTTAAGTCATTATGGCATTATGTTTGGAGTACTCTGTTACAAAGCAAAATAGAAGAACAATAAATTTAATTACTTTATGGTACGTATACACCCACACACACATAACTGGTGACATGCATGTGCGTGAAAGACACAGTTCCTTATTTTAATTTCTAGTTTCATAATTAATATAAATCCTGGTCAGCATGAGTGAAAGAGAAATGATTCCACTCTCTTTTAATGTTTCTTATTCTTTCTACCAAAGATTTTCTGGACCAAGTTTTCCTACATCATCAAGTTGACATCACCATCGTTCTTTTTAATATGTTCTCTACATTGTACAGGGGAAACTGGGACTTGAATTCACTGGAATTGTCTCTGTGGATGACTCCAAGTTAAAATTTTCTGAACATAAGAAACCCATGTGGATTCAGGAGGCAGGAAAGGCAGAGACCGTGGTGTCCTCTGCAGGCAGGTACAAGGTTGGCAGGAGGCAGAGAGGAGACCTGAGCTTCCTCCTGGGAGCAGAATGTTGATTTTGTTGTAGTTGAGCTGGGTGAGGTAAAGTCCATTTCCTGTAAGTACGTGATGCATTCTACACTCCTCATTCCTTGCCACCCTGCTCTCTGCTTCCCCTCCTGTCTGTTCTGGTTCACTAGACTTTGTTTTCTTTTTTAAGATTTGGTGTTATTTATTTATGTGTATCTGTATACCCCAAGTGCCCATGGAAACCAGACGAGGGGATCAGAGCTCCCAGAGCTGGAGCTGGAGTTACAGATGGTTGTGAACCACTGGGCATGGGTTCTGGGAACAGAATTTGAGTCATTTGGAAGAGCAGCAAACACTCTTAGCCACTGAGACACCTCTCTGGCCTCTCCCTTATAGTTTCATATCAACTGTAAATGTATTTTTGTACCTATATAAATATAGAACCCACAAATGGCAGACTATGATAGTCCTCTTTTGAGACTGACTCAATTCACTTATTATGAATAGCTCCAGGATCCATTGTTTCTGCAAATGTTTGTATGTACCATATTTTTAAATACTTTCCTCTGGTGGACACAAGGACAGTTGCATAATTACCATGAATAGTGCTATGCTAAACACTGGTATGCAATCATCTTCATGATATGTGGCTTGGAGTCTTTGGTGAAAATATTGGGGAGCAAACAAAATGATTCACATCACTGAGAGAGCCAGAGACAGCAAGAGTTTGGAAATCCCTGGCTTCGGGATGCCTGACTGAGCTCCAAAGCACCCAATACACTGAGTACTGGGTAACCATCCTCAGTCTTTCTCCTTTCTTCTCCCAGTGGTGGCAGAAGACGTTTGCTCTCATATGACACCTTACATGCCTAGATATCTTGGAATCCTGTTTTTATAACCAAACCCAAAGCGACAGCTCTCACCATTCACTTGTCTATACCTCAGATGTGGAACGTTAGATAAAAACTTAGTCCCTAGGTTGGCATTATTGAAATGTAATAGAAGTAAATAAAAGACGGGGTCCTGTCACATCAGTGTGGGTTGGGTCTTTGAGCCCTGAGTAGTGGTGGTGATGATATAAAGAAATGATAAACACACCGCACACATTCAGTAAAACTGGTTAGTTCTGCAGCCTGGATCCTGAGTGTGATTATTAGCTTCTGTGCTGGGCAGGGTTGGCTAGCCTTGGTAGGAGGTCTCTGTGGATGAGCAGGGAGCTACAGTGATTCCGAGGATAGACTCCCGAGGACAGCTTTGCTGTCCCTCTTGTATGCCACCTGGGGCTTTACCACTTGCTGGGGCTGTGAACTTGAAGGCCTTGCATGGCCTTGCCCCTGTCAACAATACACATTCACTCGGGACTTGCTTGACTCACCCAAGGATTCCTCTGCTCACTGAGGACTCGGAGTGGGGTTTCATGTTATGGGGAGCATGCCCTCAAAGTCATTGTGGGACACTGGTCTTTCCTCTCTGTTTTTCTTATTTTGGCCATGGTGCAAAGGACTATCATCTTTGTGTTCCCGGCAAAGGAAATAGACTTTTCCTTTCGAAGGAGCTCAGACCTCAGTCAAGCAGCGTGGTTGCTCTTTCTCCTGTCTTACAAGGGATGCCAGTATATGGATTTAAAAATTAATAGAATGCTATATTTTTACTCGTAAGTTCTTGAAGAATATCAGAGCATTTTTCACACACAATCCCAGAAACTGTTGTCTCTCACCAGGAGCCTCTTAGGAGATTTTCTTTCTCCCTGGCCCTTCCAAGAACTGTGGCCTCACCTGGATGGTCTCCCTGGAGATGTGTCCACACCCCCGGAAATTCTTCCTGGGGGACTCTGGTCCCATCCCTCCTGGACACTCTTCCTGGAGCTGTGCCCCATCCTTCCTGGACCCTCTTCCAGGAGCTGTGGGCCCCTCCTTCCTGGACCCTCTTCCAGGAGCTGTGGGCCCCTCCTTCCTGGATGCTGTTCCTGGAGCTCTAGGCCCTTCCTTCCTGGGTGCTCTTCCTTGAACTGTGGCCCCATCCCTCCCTGGCCTGCTCTGACTCTGCTGCTTCACTTATTTTTCAGTTTCAGGGGGTCTTGTGTTCTTTAAGAGGGAAGCCAAGCATTCAAATATAACATTGTCTTTAGTAGAGAGGTGAGCATTCTTCTGAGATTACATTTCCATGTCTTCATGTACTGATCCCAGAAACTCTGGGAGCTTGTGTAGCATGTTCTACACGCTTACAAAATGTATTTCAGTCATAGAAAGGTTTATAAAAATTCAAAAATCTGTAAGACTGGAGAAGGGAGTTTAACAAATTCACATGTGCCCTTTGACCGCCTGTAGCAGTTAGCAGCTCAAAGAAGCCTTATTTTAACATTGGCCCAAATCCTAGAATCGCCTCAGTTAGCTTGCAAATTCTCCAGTGGATTAGTTAGGATTGCTATGATTCAAAAAGTCATAAGACCATTGCTATGCTTGAAATAATTTTAATATCATCAAATATCTAATCATCCATTTGCCAGAGAAAATCTTCTGTTGATTAGATTCTGTTTATTTTAATTGGATTCTAGATGTGATCCATACATTAATAAATAGAAGAACTACTCTTTCAAAATCTTAAACTTAGTTGTCATGCAGTAACTGTATTATGTATATGATGTTACCTCTTAATTCATATATAAACTATGTAATAATCAAATCAGATATTTAGCATACTTATCATCCCAAACATATATCACATCATCTTGGTAATCACATTCAGATTCATCTAGAGCTCTCTGACACATACAGTGAACAGTAATTAGCTGTTGTCACTGTACTGTTCATTAGTCACCCTATTGTGTATCAGAGAGGCAGAATTCATTTCCTTTGTGTGACTGACTCTGCTACCCACGGACTCACCTCTTCTGCTCACCCCATCACCCCAGCCCTCCTCACCTACCTTGTCCTTCTGCGAGATCAACATTTTTAGATTCCTTCATGGTTCCTGATTTTTTTCTTTTTGGGTATACATAGCATACACTTTATTATTGAGGGAAAACCTACATTTTCCCCAGTATTCATTTTGTTCATTGAATCTCTGTCATGACATTTGAAATAGCCTTGTATTTTCTAAATTTTCTAAATATTTGACTAGGTGGAATTGTGTGTGTCTGACAAAAGATAATGCCAGACTCCCTCTGTGTTCTGAAATGTAGACAGCTATCAATAATTCACCTATTCTGTTAATTCACTTGGAATTAGTGAATGATTATGTACCACCATTATTCTTCATTTATTGCCAAAATAATTTCTTATGTAAAAGCAAACTTCCCTTCAAACTATGTAAAATTCATGTAAAAGATGAACACCAGCAAAATATAAATGATTAATTCTTTTATAAAATAAAATACCTGATTTCAAAATAACTTTAATGTTGTTTTCCCATACTGGGGCTGGCTAGGGTCACTGGGTCATTTATACTCATAACACATTTTATAGCAAATCTTCCATATGAACAACTAATTCTCCAACTCTCTGGGCACCGGCTGGGTTCCCTTCAGTTGATATTAATTCTGGTACTTGGTATCAATCAGGGTAAGGCTGAGTCATTCAAGACGGCTCCCACTTCAGGCATCAGCTGCCAGTCCTGGGTTCCCACCTGGACTTCTAAACAACTGGTTATAACAAGAGTTCTCAATGCTCAAGCTTCATAATTATACATCATGGCCCAAAAGACTTAGAAAAGATTTTATTTGCAATTAACAGTTTGTTATAATGGATAAGGCACATACCCACATGGGACATATTCATTTTTTAAAATCATTTTACATTAATAAACATTTATTTTATTCTCAATGCATCCCTGATTGAAGGGCTCTTAACAGGCCCCAGCACTGGAAAAATGGCACTAACAATCTTGCCCTTCCCACTTTCCTCTCCCTTGCTAAGCAGAGGACATCACTAAATCTACCCACCAAGGTCTATTTCCTTATCTGGCCACTTCCGTAACTCATTCCTGAGGTTGAACACCAAGGTCCAGCAATCAAAATTCCTTATTTGGCTACACTGACTAAAATGTCCAGTCAGGACTTAACAATTCACCCATGCACAGACTTCCCCCTTTCTCCTTAAAACCCATACCTACAGAACTCCTGCTGGGTCTTTGCTAGATCCAGAGGCAGCCCCTACTGGTACACTCCAGGGAAATAAGCCTCCTTTGTGCTGAGAACTTGGTGTCTGGGTGTGTTCTCTGCAGACTACAAGGTTCCTTCACTTAAGATTCTCTAAGCCTCAATGGTATCTGTTGTAATGTCTCCCTTTTCATTTCTAATTTTATTAATTTGGATCTTCTCTCTGTTTCTTTTGTCTTTGCAAAGAACCAGCTCTTTGTTTCATTAAATCTTTTTATTTTTGTTAGTTTCTATTTCACTAATTTCAGTCCTGATTTTGATTATTACTCCTTGTCTACTGTTTCTGAGTTTGTTTTTACAAAGGACTTAAGGCACATCATTGATTTACTAATTCGAGAACTCTCAAATTTTTGATGTAGGCACTTTTCAGTGTGAACTTTCCTGCTAGGACTGCCTTCATTTTGTCCCATAGAATTTGTATGTTGGGTAAATTTAATTCTGTTTTTTTTTCTTTTTCTTCAATTCTCCTTTGTTTCAATTATCATTCAGTAGTGTGTTGTTTATTTTCTGTGGGTGTACTTTCTGCAATTTCTGTTGCTGTTGATACCCAGTTTTTATCCTTGGTGCTTACATAGAATTCATGATTTCATTTCTATTTTGCTATATTTGGTGAGATTTTGTGTGCTAATTGTCCTAATTGTCAGGCCAAGAAAACCTCATTTTCCCAAATTCCAAAATGCAGAGGCAAGGGACAAATGGCTGCCTTATCAGCATATCAAAGGCCATGCTGGCCTCTAGGCTCCCCTAGTACCTGTTACACAGTCCAAAATCCATGCAAGCACCCTATCTCTTCTCCAACTTATGGGCTTCCCTCCTCTAGCTACTCATTCGCCTTATAACTTTGCTATTTTTGATATGTTCACTCTTTGTCTTCCTCAATTTGTTTTCCTCCTCCCCTTCTCTGTGCTGTCCTGCTTTCCCCTCCCCTACATGCCAAAGACCAATCTGGTCTCCCCTCAACAAGGTGTGGTCATGTTATTAGTTTATATACTAGTGTGATCAATTTTGGAGAAAGTTCAATGGGCTACTAAGAAGAATGTGAATTTTCAGCATTAGGGTGGAATGTTTTGTAGATGTGTGCTAGGTCCGCTTGATTTGTAGAGTTATTCATGTGATTAATCATATCATTTAGCTCCATTGCTTCTCTGTTTAGTTTTTGTCTGAATGATGTATTGATGAGACTGGAGAATCACTGTGCTGAGGTTAATCTGAGGTATTACATTTACTAGTATGTTTTTAATTAAAATGAGTGCACTTGTGCATATATGCATTGTAATATCCTCCTGGTGTATTGTTTCTTCAATGAGTCTTACCTCTTCTGACTAATTTTGGTAGTCTATTTTATCAGATATTAGAATGATTATACCTCCTTAATGTTTCTTAGTACCATTTGCTTGAAATATCCCTTGTGGTGTTATGAAAGGAAATGGGCCACATAAGGAGTGAAACTATTAGGAGTTGTGGCCTTGTTGGAGTAGGCATGGCCTTTCTGGAAGAAGTGTGTTACTGTGGGTGTGAGCTATGAGGTCTCCTATGCTCCAGCTACACTCAGTATTGCACAAAGTCTCCTATTGTTGCCTGTGGATCAAGATGTAAAACTCTTTCCCCAGCACTATGTCTGCCTGCACAATACCATGCATCTCACCATGATGATAATGGAATAAAGCTTTGAACTGTAAGCAAATCCCAATTAAATATTTCCCTTTGTAAGACCTGCTGTGGTCTTGGTGTCTCTCTTCACAGCAATAGAAACCTAAGATACTGCTTTTACCCTTTTATCCTAAAGGTGGTGCCTAACTTTGATGGTGAAGTACGTGCAGTGGAATAGAATATTTATATTTGCTTAACTATGTCAAAATGCATTATATTTGTTTATGCTGCATTTGTTTAACTATGTAAAAATTTGCTGTTGTTTTTGTAAATAGAGCCTGCACTTTTGTTCCTGGCTACCAAGACCTGAATAATCACACAAAACTATATTAATTACAACACTGTTTGGCCAATGACTTAGGCATATTCCTTGCCAGTTCTTACATCTTAAATTAACCCAACCTATGAATCTGTGTATTGCCATGAGGCTGTGGCCTACCAGTATGGTTCTGGCATCTTCCTCCTTCAGTAGCTATATGGCACCTGTTTGACTCCACCTTCTTTTCCCTTGTATTTAGTTTAGGTTTCCCCACCTAACCCTCTTCTTCCCTGCTGTATGCCAAAGCAGCTTCATTATTAACCAATGATAATGAAACATATTTCTAGCATACAGAGGGGAATCCCACATTATCTCCCCCCTTTTGCATTAATAAAAGGGAAGGTATTAAATTTAACAAAGTACAATTATATATAAGAAAATAGGTATTAAGCAAGAGTGATAAACATTTATAAATAATCATTTTGGGAATTTGGGCAAAGTGCTCCCAGCTATTTGTCAGTTGAAGTATTTTTAGGGTTTACAGAGACTTTCTTGGGGCTCTTGTTCCATCAAACCACATTAGCCTGGAAGGTTCTCATCTTCTGTAGAAACAACAACAGAATCTCTTTCCAAAGTAACATATTCTTAGATTCAAATTTTGAAGTCAAGATACCTTTAAAATACATATGAAGGTCTAGCTTAGCAGATCCCCAAATCAAATATCTCTCTATAGTCAAGAATTTCAAAGAAAACACAATAATATACATAATCCAGATTCTCTGTATATTTTCCACCTTTATGTGGCATATTTTTCTCTATTACTTTTTAATATTATTTTTATTGTCTTTAATCTGACTGTCTGTACTTTTTCTTCCCTTTCTCTCTTAAGCCTATGGACATTTATTTAACTCTGTGGCCTATGCAGAATTTTTTTTTGGTCTGAATCTGTCTTATTGTGTATCTATAATCATTTTCTGAACATGAGAGGTTTTTTTTTTCTGAAATGCTATATAGGTGTGCCTAGGATTAATGATATGGCTTTGACTGTTGGCTCCACCTGGTACAGTATGGCGGAGGTGTGTTCACTGCCTCTGAAAGCCATGCTCATCATTCCAGCTCCAGGGACATAGAGGGCCTATGTTTCCATTAAGCAATTTTTAACACTCTGCTAACAGACCCCAGTTAACTCTCCATAATAGTACCTCCAAAAAGAGCCAGAACCATTCTTGCCACCAGCATAAACCAGGAAGCCTGCTATTAAAGAAGTTATGCCTCTGTTTGCAGCCAGCAAACAGAGCCTATCTGAAAAATATGGCTACCAAGAAGCTCCAATTGACTCCTGCTTTTTGTGGGTCTAGAGGCCCTTTCTTAAAGTTTTCTTGGGCTTTATGCAGATGTGCATTGCCCCACCTTGGGTGCCATTATGGAAATAGATATTGCACTTTTGTTTCTAGAGTCCCAGACTTGAATAATTATACAAAAAGTATTTTAGTTACAGTGCTGTTTGGCTAATGGCTTAGATGCATTCTTAGTTAGCTCTTATATCTTAAATTTACCCATATCTATTAATCTGTGTATTGCCACAAGGTTCCAGTGTCTTTCTCCTTCAGCATCTATAAGGTGTCTGCTTGACTCCACCTTCTTTTTCCCTACATTCAGTTTATTTTTCCCAACTAGCTCTGTTCTGTCCTGCCATAGGCCAAAACATCTTCTTTGATAACCAGTGGTAATAAAATGTATTCCCAGAATACAGAGGGGAATCCCACATCATCTTTACTTTACTGGATCAAGCTTCCTACTGGTCTAATAAAAAGCTAAATGGCCAATAGCTAGGCAGAAGAGGGATAGGTGGGGATGGCTGGCAGACAGAATAAGTAGGAGGAACCTAGGCTTGAGAAAGAACAAGTGAGAAAGAGACATCTGGGGACAGACACACAGACATGGAAGAAGCAGGAAAGTGGGACAGACAGAATGAAAGAAAGATAAAAAGACCCAAGGCAAAACACAGATGAAGAGAAACAGGTTCAATTAAATTATAGGAGCTAGTGGAACATGCCTAAGCTAAGACTGAGCTCTCATAATTTATAAGTTTCCATGTCATGATTTCGGGGCTGGCAGTCTAACTAAGAAAGCCTATTACAAGTATGTTTCTCAGAGGAAGCAAAAAAATTGATCCTATTTTCTCATCCCATCTGCCAATTTATGCCTTTCGTATTAAAGAATTGGAAGTGTTACTATTAAGAGTTATGAATCAAAACTGTATGGTCATTTTGCTGATTTTGTGGTGTTTCCTAGGCAGCTCATAGAAAGAGAAAGCCTCTGCCAGATATATATTTGGATGGAGAAGATTAGTATCTAGAATAAGACTATATATATTTATATATATATATATATATATATATATATATATATATATATATATAAAACAACCTAAAACAAAACAAAACAAGAAACCTAAACACCAGGGAAACAAACACCCCAATTAAACATGGGCTCTGAATGGAAACAGAATGCTCTCCAAAGATATACAGAGGGCTAGTAAATACTTTACGAAGTGTTTCACATCCTTAGACATCAGGGAGCTTCAGATTAAAACTATTTTAACATTTCATCTTACTCTGGATTGAATGGCCTTCATCGGGAACACAAGCAATGAGAAATGATGAGATGAACGTGAGGAGATGAGACCGCTTACATGCTGCTGGTGGGAGTGTGAAGTAGCACAGCCACTCTGAAAATCAGTGTGGGGCTTTTTCTTTTCAAAGAACTAGAGACAGATCTAACCTATGACTCAGCTGCCTGCCTATATGCATTACTACAGAGACCTTTTCATATGCAAGCCATTGCCTCTCTACTCACATATGCAGGAAATAGAACCAATCTAGATGGAATAGGTAATGAAAACATGGTATATACACATAGTGAAATAATGCTCAACTGTAAATAAAGTTGAAATTTGCAGATGATTGAGTGGAAATGGAAAAATTGTACTAAGTGAGCTCAGCAAATACCCAAAGAAGTGTTCTCTCTCATATAGGAGTTCTGGTTTCAAATCTTTTATTTTCCATGTTCAGTGTGAAGGTGCAGTTACATGTGGGAGTTAGGACACTAGAAATAGGTCATGGGGCTTTCATTTAAAGAGCGGGGAAAGTAGGATACAAGTGAAATGAGTAGGGAATACTGAGTGCAGAGGAGTTCCAGTGGGTCAAGTGAAGCAGTGAGGATGGAGAAATGAAGGGCCAAAGGATGGCGGAACCAAAATGAAGTCTGCACGGAGAAGCTTCTTGGGAACCTATGATCTTGTAATCCAAGTGGGAACATGCAGTAAAAGGGGATAGTGGAGGGTATGTGATACAACAGTAAAGAAGGAGCTAAATCTGTAGGCAGGGATGGAGAAAGGGAGAGAACGATGATTTCATTTAAGGATAAATGAAGAAGGCTTATGAAATCCCACTAGTGTGTAAACAAATTAACAAAAGAGTTGTAACAGAATACATTAGTGAACAATGCTGTTCCCTAAGGCATGCTATATCCAGTTAAATTCTCAGTGCCAGGAGCATGTTTCCTCCCTATATGCTCCTGGCACAGAAGGCACCAGAATTCCTCAGGCTTTTGCCATTGCTCTTGGTTTCCCACCATAACTAGATCCTGTTACTGAAGACACCTCACTCTGTAGATACAGAGCAACCTGTCTTGCACTGACCAGGAAACTCTCCTGGTCTTTGGCTGTCTCTCATAGGTGCTATGAAGGCTGTTGAGTGAGTGAGGACATCAGTGGACCCAGCATGGAGCCCTGCATGATACAGTACTGACCTTCCAGGCAAGATGTGCCCATCAGTGTGTCGGTGACAAGACTATTCATGTGGAAATCAGCTACCCTTCAGTTGTGTTTAAGACCTGCTCCACAAGTAAGGTGAATATGCTAAAGTCTTAGCTGCAAAGGAGAATCCACCACTGTGTCCTAACTTGTGTTTCAAATTTCCTAACTGTGTCAAACCGCCTTCTTAAGGCTCATGTTTATACCCATTTGTTTATGCTGCTCCCAACCTTGGCCAAAGAAGCTTCCTTTTGCAGTGTGTACTGGTAACACAGAGATACATTCACTGTTCAAAGTGCTAAGAACAAGTGACTGTGAGTGCACTGTCATGAAGGAGACATCAGTATGACCCACCTTCCAAGGCCCTGGGAATATTGCAGAAGAAGGGACAGAAACATTGTCCTCTGGATAGGACATGGTTGTTGAATAAACCGTCGGGTCACCAGAAAGCAGGCCTTAAATAGACATTGCTGTTGCTGACGTCCTAAGATAATGGGCTATGTCCAACCCAGGCTGGATTCTTACTAGATAATCTGTTTGTCAGGAAAGCCACTACTTCCATTCTCTCTCTACCCCAAATGGTTGGCTACCACGGGCAAAGTGTGTCCAGTTCATAGTGTTCCTGAATAGCTTGCATTATCTCAAGAATCTCCATCCTGCTGATTGTCATATAAAATAAGGTAGGATCTGCTTGCTTTTCCACCAGGCTGCTCTCTATTCACGTGACACAGCCCAGCACTTTGTTTCCCAACAGACACCTTTGCCTGTGGAGGGGTCTGGTTTGCTGGTTTCACTGCACTGGCTTACATACTTGAATGCACGTCAGCTGGTTTCCATAAAAGTAGTAAAGGATTAAAGCAGTTAAAGAGTCTAGCATAAAAGGGCAATGGTTAAAATAACTCCTTCCAAATCCCATGCACATTCTTTTCTTTAGCTGTCTAGTTTAGGAAGATGTTCATGACTAATTTGTGTTCCTTATAATCTCCATGCTGAAGCCCCAGTTCCTCTCACAACTCACAGAGGGGCTATGTTTGGAGATAAGGACTTTAAAAGTGCAATTAAAGTAAAAAAAATAAGGTTTATCATGTGGGCCCTGACCCACTAAGATTGATGTTATTACTATTTTTTCAAGCACAACACAAAAAGGAAAGTAAAATGTTGAGGAGGGGCCAAATATATCTCTGCATAAAAAGAAGGCCCCATGAAGAACAGCAAACAGATGCCACCTACAGTCTGAGGAGAGAGATAAGAAGGGTCCTCAGAAATGTCCCCTGGGCTTGGCCTTCTACTCCTCAAAATTGTGAAAAAATCATATTTTTATTGAGTAAGCTTCACAGTCTTTAGTATCTTGTTTTGGATGGCCCAGAAAATTAATATAAAGAGATACTCGAGGTTGTTTGTGTAGAACAGAGAGTGCTTAGGCGACTAACATGGCAGCAGATGACAGAAAACCTCATTGGTACTTAGAATCTCTAACGTTGACCTGTGTGTGTGTGTGTGTGTGTGTGTGTGTGTGTGAGTGCGCTTGAGTGCTGAGTTATGTATACAGGTACATTTTGATTACTCTAATAACTACAGCAAGGGACTTTTATGAAGACTATTTAGTTCAGTTTTGAAATCAGAAATCCCTAGGGAAGGTGGTATCATGGTTGGACACTGGGCTGGGCTGGCCAACAGTGGATGCCTTTATGACAGGATGTTCATGGGAGTGAAAGGTCACATAATACAGGAAGTCAGAATAAACTCAGGGGTCAGCTCTCTCTTATAACAAATGCTTCCTTTAAATGCCATTTTCATGAGAACAAAATGTCTGGAAGTGACCTAATTATCTACCAAAAACAATGTGCCCAGTGACCTATGGACCTCCCACAGGTCCTTCTCTTGAAATCCCCACCACTGCCCATGATATCTCCTGGGGACCAAGTCTGTAATACAGGGACTTGGGTGTGACAAATCATGAGCAACATCCAGTTTGGCTCCGGTGACTCCCGTGTCTCTCATGAAAGCGTTCCCATATTCATCTTAGTTTAGCAGTGGACAGCTCTAAGACAGCTATTTATTATTATTATTATTATTTGGTTTTTTGAACAGGGCTTCTCTGTAACTTTGGGTCCTGTCCTGGAACTAGCTCTTGCAGACCAGGCTGGCCTCAAACTCACAGAGATCCTCCTGACTCTACCTCCCGAGTGCTAGGATTAAAGTCATGTGCCACCACCACCTGCCCTATTATTACTATTATAGAAATTAAATTTTCTGTTAACTTCTTTCAGTGCAAAGAAATTTTAAAGAAGAATATTTGCTTATCTCAAAAATTAACCAAACCATTTTCATTCTAGAAAATAAAGGGGAAAAAAAAAAGAACCAAATTTCTCCTTTAGAATTATTCTGGGGGCTGCAGAGTTGGTTCAGAGCTTAAGAGCACGAACTGTTCTTGTAGATGACCCAAGTTCAGTTCCCAGCACCCCTGTTGGGTAGCTCACAACTATTGCAGCTGCATAGGATCCAACCCTCTTCTGCCCTCCAAGGACACCGGCTCTCATGCACACATGCTCACACGCGTGTCCACCTAATTTAAAAAATAATAACTAGAACTTCTAAGTGTGATGCTTCAAGTGAGAACTCACAATAATCCACTTTCTGCTTGCTATGGCATCACTATGTGTTAGGATCTAGACAAATCTTGCATAACTTAATGCCACCCAAGGAAATTGGCGTAAGCACCTGCTCTGATTTTAACTTGAAACCTTCAGAAGCCAGTTGTGTACTGTATTAGATCTTCCAAGGAGCTGAATGAGCATTCCGAATGTCCTCTGTCTTCTAGCAACATTTTTCTCAGAATTTAGGATTTTATCTAGATGAGGAACCCTTCCATACCCTTCTCAATGATTCCTTTTCCCCAGATACCCTGACCCCAATCCCAGGCAGTGTAGCAGTCTCATGTTTGGTGGCTTCCCCTCCCGATACCTGGCTTTGTGCTGAGTCTTTCTTTTCATGGAAAAGTTTCAGAAGAGATCAGGTGGGAATACAGAGCTAACCTGTATGTTCTTGTGGTGAACATACAGAAGAACATGGTGCTTCTGTTTAGGACTTAAGACAGATTCTTCACCCAACTTCATAGGCGTTTACCGTGATCCTAGTATTTCTGGAATGGGTGCACTCAGCCACACACATTTTTAATATGCCATTCTCTTTGCCATCACAGTCTGCCTCTGCTTTCTGCTGCTGTGATTTAAAATAAAGACCAAAAACAACTTAAGAAGAAAAAGGTTTATTTCATCTGACTTCCAGGGAGGTCAGGGCAGGGACTGAAGAAGGGCAGAAACTTTGAGGCAGAAACTAAAGAAGAAACTGTGAAGACTTTGTTCCTGTGGCTTGCCTTCTGGTACACCTTAGGCCATGTGCCCAGGGATGGCACTAGCCACAGTGGGCTAGGCCATCCCACATCAGTAATCAACCAAGATCATGTTCCACAGAATTTCCTAAGATACAATCTTATGGAGGCCTCTTCTCAGTTAAGATTCCCTTTTCCTAGATATGTCAGGTTTGTATCAAGTTGATAGAAGCCAACTAGAGCACTCCAAAGAGTGTGGCTTCCTTAGTGCCTTTAGTGAACTGATTTTTTGGACTTTCTTGTGCTTTTCTTTAAAATGTGTATTACATTCATACTATCTTACCATAAAATAGCATGACTTTTTCAAGTTTTGGAATGTATCAAGGCATGTTTTTGACTTAATAGACATTTATTAAGAAAATGATTACTTCACAGTTTCATGACGTAATTATATAATCCTTAAAATACTCAATGCTAATTCATTTAACACAATTCAATTATATTATGTAACCTTTTTATATCCCTTCTTGATTTTGTTCTCATTGATCAGTCCTATAGTGAAACTATATTGTTTAAAGTTTCTCATCGTTATTGTGATTTTTCTAAAAGTTTGGTTTCATGTAGTTTGAAGTTCCGTCACTGGACAAATAAGGGCTTTTACTTTCATGTTATTTTACAGTTTCATTCTGAATTGTACTTTTGTATTAAAAAGAAGTGCTATTTATTCAGATGAATAGCTTTTGATTTGAAGATGGCTTAAAATTTACTTTGTTATTTTGTCTTTTTAGTTATTTCTTGTCTAATACATCATACCATTCTTTTTCTTAAAGTTTTAAACCATTTCTCATACATATTACAGCTCAAATCCTGCTCAGTCTTGTGGAAAACAATGTGTGTGCCATTTTCTTTCAATGGATGAATCCAGCCACGAATTTCTGTAATAGCTGGTGATTGATTCAATGTTGTCTTAGGACATTCTCTGGACTATTCAAATCTAGAAGATGCTGTATAGCCTATTTTGGTTGTTGATGACTGCTATTTATCTTCAGAAAGTAACGGGTATGTACACTTTTCTGCCATACATGAGTGTAATAGGTATTCATCCCCTTGAAAGCTCATATAACAGCTGAAAGTATAAAAAAAATTGCAAACTTTGTATCAGGGTTCTCTAGAGGAACAGAACTGATAGAATGAATATTGACATATATAATGATTTATTAGAGTGACTTGCTTGCTGTGGTCCAACAATGGCAGGCACAAAGCAAAACCTTCCTTCTTCCATGCTCTTTAAATAGACTGTCACCAGGAGGTATGGTCCAGTTTTAAAATAAGTCTTCCCACCTCAAATTATCCAATCAAGAAAAATCACTCAGCATGTGCCCAGATTCTCGGGGGTTTAGTTAATTCCAGATGTAGTCAAGTTGACGTCCCAGAATAAGCATAACATCAGGTAAACTGATAAGTTCCGGAAAGTCAGGACACTCATGACAGCTCCTGCATGTGTTTGTCTCCGGGAAACTCCTGGAAAGATGCATATACCAACCTCCATCAATGTTCATGACTTTGAGACAGTTTGGGGGGGTAATAGACAGACAGATCTGCAGATGGAATCAGGCACCCCAAAAGTTCCCTTTTCTTCTCTATATAATCTCCAGCCCCCTGTGCCAGGTCACAGTTTGCACTTCTCAGGGAAACCACCTCCTGTCACTGTTCTGAATGAAGGACATGTGCTTCCCTGGAGGTTGTTCTCCTCTTTTATTTGCCCATCTCCTTGATCAGTCCTGATCTAACAGCAGTCACCTGTATGTTTAAAACAGAAAAACAAAAGTGTATAGTAGACACCAGTAGAAGTTGCAGATTGTCTGGTTTATAAATGTTAATTTCTAATTTCTTTCTGAGTCATCTGGAACAGAATGTCTAGAACTAGTCTTACTTTTCCAAATCTGAAAGTGAGAGTATTAAGGACATCTCATACTGTGGTTATTGTCACTACCCTGAAATATATGGGCAGTCTCCAGAATAAAGAATTATCTGGCCCTGAATGACAAAATTCAGAGTCTGAGAACAAGTGCTCATCTTTGAGTTAAAGGACTTTGAGGTTCACAGATGTGAGATGCTTTATTCAAATCTAGACAGCTGTCTAGGCTCAAAATGGAAACAATATCCAAGTCTATATCCTGTTCTACTTTGGCACCTTACCTCCTTAATGGAAGTGCCCCTCCCAGGATAAGTCAGGTGCCCTCACAAAGGGAAATCTTTGTAACTACGAGTTAGCAGCAATATCTTCTTTCTCAGTAGATCTGAGACTATTTCTGCTTGTTCAGCTTTTGTGCTCAATAAGATCAAATACAATTTTGGTAGAATCATAAAACTTCAATAAATTAGAATAGGTGGAGAGCAGCAAATACTTGGTTTTCTAATAAATATTAAATGCAGAATTTGAGGGAAATCTTATTGGAGGTGATGCTATTCAACTTCTCATTGATTCATGGTCATTTGTACCAACTGCTTGGACAATTCCTGATAGGTGAAGTGTAAGACCTTCTGAACCAGTTGTGGTGGTGATACTATAATCGAAAAGGCACAGAGGAGTTGTGATTATGGTTTCCTTCTATAATGTCACAAACCAAGGTATGCACCTGTCAGTCTGGAACCGGTTTGTCAAACAGAACAATGTGGGTTTTGTAGAGAATGTGATTCCAAAGGGTGAGGAGAACCTGGGAAGAGTTCCTGGCACAATAAAGGTTGTTGGAGTCACCATCTCCAAGACAAAGGAGCAAGACCGCCATGAAGACCCAAGTTGTGGATCAGAATTGTTACTCCTGCAGGGGAAATTGAGAGGGAGACTTCGAGATTTAGTGAAGATGTTTGGCTCAGTTCTTACTGTTAGAGAAGCCTGCAGGGTAGAGGAAACAGGCAAGGTTCCTGGGAAGGGAACAGTTAATAAGAAGGTCTCCTGGGTGTTGCTTGTTACCCCTGTGATGGGAGCAGGAAAGACAATGTCCTTTACTTGGCTCAGCATTTTGGGTTTGGACATAGATAAGGAATCCCTTAAAATAAAAGGAAAATGGGAACTTCAGTTTTGAAAACTGTACTATTAATGTTGTGTGGGTGTAGAGTAGGGTTTCCTGTGGTTCTGATGATGCATTCAGCATGTGTCCAGCCAGACTATCAGCACCCACATCCTTTCTACAACACACACATCTATAGAGTCTCATCTCCATGGATTGTAAGCACCAACCCAATCATAATTATTGTTCTTCTTACACTATCCAAAGGGGCCACCTCCTCATTAATGTTAGGTCCAAAGTTGCCCCACCCGTACAAATGGCAGGGTTGTTGACAGTGTCCTCAATGGGAGTTTGGCCAGGTAAACAGAAGGATTGTTATTGGATAAACAGAGTCCTGAAGGTGGGTTGCAGTTTACTAATTTTGTTTTTGTTTTCATGATATTGTGTGTGTGTGTGTGCGTGTGTGTGTGTGTGCATGTGTGTGTGTGTGCATGTGTGTGTATGTGCATGTGTGTGTGTGTGCATGTGTGTGTATGTGCATGTGTGTGTGCGTGTGTGTGCATGTGTGTGTGTCCGTGTGTGTGCATGTGTGTGTGTCCGTGTGTGTGTGCTGTGAAGAGACAACACGGCAAGACAACTTTAAAGAAGCAAGCATTCAACTGGAGGTTGGCTTGTAGTTTCTTTCTTTCTTTCTTTCTTTCTTTCTTTTTGGATTTTCGAGACAGGGTTTCTCTGTAGCTTTTTGGTTCCTGTCATTCTTAGAGGAAATTTACACAGGTTGGAAAGCTGGAATTCTTTTTTTGCTGTTCTGGAGAAGAGGACAGGACTGCGCAGGGTTCCTTTTGGCTTGCAGTTTCTGAGGGTGCATCCATGACTATCATAGCTGGGAGCACGGCAGCAGCTGATATTATAGTGTTGTAGAAGAGAAAGAGAGAGAGAGAGAGAGAGAGAGAGAGAGAGAGGATTTTGAAACCTTTAAGCCCACTCCCCAGGAAGCCTCCTTTAATCTGACCAAAGGTCAAGTACCTCCAGCAAGGGCAACTAGTTCCCAGACAATCCAAATGGCCAATATCAGCTCCAAGACTGATGCTGCTCGCATAGAACCTGCTTGCTTTTCCTCCATTTTGTCCTTCTCTATCCCAAGTAGATGGCCTTGGCAGTTTTAGCCTGAATAAAACTTTGTTTCCATCTATGGAGCGGTCTAGTTTAGTGGTTTCACTCTGCCCGCCCTTGCTTACAGTCCCCTCCCCCCCCCCCCCCCCCCCCCGGGCTTCCCTGACTCAGAAAGGATGCAGACACACGCACAGCTGCTCAGTCTGCAGACCTGGAGCTGATTCTCTGTCCTTCCCTCTTCACATCCTCTCACAGGCAGTCCCGGTCCAGTGTACGGGGATTGCATCTTCTAAAGTCCTTTCAAATGTAAACACACAAAATTTCGGCACAGGCTGGCATAATGTCATATCTGGAAACCCACAGTCTAACTCTTTATTCTTTCTTATGTAATCTCTGTGTGGCAATTGAGGTGCTTTTTGTTTGTTTGTGTGTTTTAAGTATCAGTCAAATTATACTGTAGCCCTCTTCCTGGAGATGGCCAAATGATGGATTGTCTGCTATGCTGATAATACTCTTGAATTTATGTACCATCATCAGTTGGTCCTAAAACAATACTTTGACATAGTTGGTACTGATTCTGTCTTTATAAATGAAGTTATTATTGATGTCCAACAAGGTTCAGTAAGTTTCCCAAAGTCATAAAGTTAAGAAGCATCTACACTATGATTCAGGTTGTTCATTTTTAACAGTATCCGACCTGTTCTTTATATTTGGGAAGAGGAAAGTCTTTCTGCCCTTTATTTTTTTTTAAAATCCTGTATGTGATTTTAATCACGACTTTCCCCTCCAAGGTCAGTGAGATATTTTCTTCTCACATTTTAATAACTTTGCATATGAGCTGGTTGCCATGGTTGAATCTTTAGCTGTTCTCCGTTATTATTCAAGAAAATAACAGAAGGAACAAGGAAAATAATCATGGCATTTCTGAGCTCAGCTTCTGTAGCTTGTTTCATACAATGAACCGTAATTGTAATTTTTCTTAAACAAATGGGATTTAACACAGAATATCAGCTTGATAATGAAAAAGTAAAATGTGAAATACTGTAGGTTGTTTTTGTCATAAATTCGGAGACTCAGTTTTCAAGGAAATTCAGCTTGGAATGCTTTTATACATTTCCAATTTATTTTAGACCAGTGCAGTGTGGTCAGGCACACGTTGGGGGGAGCATAAGTGTGGGGAGGGCACACTTGCGGGGAGGGCACACTTGTGGGAAGGGCACACTTGTGGGAAGGGCACACTTGTGGGGAGGGCACACGTGTGGGGAGGGAGGCTACGGAGGAAAGTAAGCTTATGCTAGCCAATAAAGTGAAACTTCAGTCAGAAGATCATGTTCATAACCTATTAACTGCAGGAAAGGATAAAAGCCAGCTATTCCCTGTAAATATTGGTCCAGCTTATCTGCAGAATGAGGATTCTTTCCTACCTCAGGGGCTACTGTGAGGGCAGCTTCAGCAGTAGCAACAACATCCTAAATCTGCCACGTGCCTATCATTTGTGCTCAGGCACAGTGTGTGCGAGAGAATTCTGAGTCAAATTTGCTTCCGTACAATAGGTGTTTGTCTTAGTTACTGTTTTTGTTGTTGCTATTGTTTTTAGTTTTGTTTTTGTTCTTTTATGTTGTGAAGAGACAGCATGGCCAATGCAACTTATAGAAGCAAGAATTCAATTGGAGGTTTGAACTGAGGTTGGCTTGCAGTCTCAGAGGGTACATCCATGACTATCATAGTTGGGAGCACGGCAACAGTTGACAGGCATAGTGCTGGGGCAGTAGCTGAGAGTTTACATCTGACCAGGAAGTTACAGTCAAAGAGAGAGAGGGAGAGAGAGAGAGAGAGAGAGAGAGAGAGAGAGAGAGAGAGA
>NC_022012.1:17844332-17849128 GCF_000317375.1 Microtus ochrogaster
AGAGAGAGAGAGACAGAGAGACAGAGAGACAGAGAGACAGAGGGACAGAGACAGAGAGACAGAGAGAGACAGACAGACAGAGAGACAGACAGACAGAGAGAGAGAGAGAGACTGACATGGGACTTTGAAACCTCAAGGCCCACTTCTAGCAAGTGAAACATTTCATCCAATAGTCCAAATCCTTCCCAAACAGTTCTACTAACAGGGGACTAAAGCATTCAACTTCATCAACCTATAAGGGCCACTGTCATTTAAAAACCACTGTTGTTAACCACTGTAGAACTGTAGAGACTGGAGATCACAGCAAATGGGTGTTATGGGAAGACTTCATGGGATAAGTTGAGTTTTTGAAGAATGCTTAACTAGGATTTCAAGAGGTGGAGGTTCGATGGGTGATACCAGAACTTCAGTAAATGGAATGAACAGAGCCAGAAAAGCAGGTAGATTCTTAAAACAATGAGGTAGATGATACTGGTATGGAGGCAAATGAGGTGAAATGGAATATTCTATTCCAACCAAATTTGAAAACACACTGACAGTAAGATGTGATGTTATTTTATGTAACACTCAAGGAAAAAAAAAAAGAACTCCGTGGAAAGTGCTCATTTTGCTGGATTAATATAATTATGAGAATCCACATTCTATATCGTTCTTATGCATAACTAGAAAGGAGGCCAGAAGCACAGGAAGGCAGTCCAGCAGCACAGCACTGTCCTCCCAGCTGTTTAGGAGTCTGAGGCAAGAATGTCAGACCAGTGATGTGGGAGTGTCATATATCAATCTGTTGATTTCATTGGTTGAGTAATAAACAAACTGCTTGGGCTCATAGCTTAGAACATAGGTGGGTGGAGTAAACAGAGCAGAATGCTGGAAGGAAGAGGAAGTGAGGTAAGACACCTCAGACAGAGATGCCATGCTCCTGGCTCCTGGGCGGATGCGGGGATAGCTCTGCTCTCTGAGACACATGAGATTCAGCTCCGACCCAGGATGGACGTAGGCTAGAATCTTCCCGGTAAGTGCACCTTGGGGTGCGACACACATGATTGGAAATGGGTTAGTCCAGGTGCGAGAGTTAGCCGAGAAAAGGGCTAGAGCTAAAGAGCCAAGCAGTGTTTAAATGAATACAGTTTGTGTGTTGTTATTTCAGGCATAAGCTAGCAGGTGGTTGGGGTGCTGGGAACGCAGCCCCACCGCTCATATTACTACAGACCAGGACACACATCGGGAGAAGAGTGCAAGTTTAACGTCGATGGACACGAAAATCTCAGAGGTGCGCCAAGAAACATAAGATCAAAATGAAAATAATTTGACCAGGCTACTTATCCTCATGGAAAAAGAGGTACACCAGAACTCACACAAGGCTAAGAGATACTTTTGCCAAAATGGTGCATGACTTCTTTCCCTGACACAAGTCATGAGGGTGTTGCATCTCACTGGCTGACACTCAACTTCACAGTCTGGTGTGATTAGCTAATTACTGCACAGAGATGTGAGCATAGTAGGGCTCCAATCTTGGCTCGTCAGGCATGAAGAGTGGCTAGCTTAGGCTGAGGCCACGGGGTAGGTGAATAATACTGAGAGTGAGAATCTTTCCAATAGACGCACACATTTTCCTTTGTTCTGTGTGTAGCAAATTATGTAATATTTAAATGTTGTTGTCAGCAAAACATATTTTGCTCCTTAAATATGAGTGGGAAGCCCATCAGAATCTGGGAAAGTCTGGTCACCTGGACTGAGTGCAGGTTACAGAGATCACAGACCACCAGCATTGGGCAGAAAATGACCCACTCATGCACCGACCCAGGAGAACAGGACATCATCAATTAAACTTGCAATCTTTAAACTAGGCACAGATCACACTCTTCATAAGCCCTGGTATTGCTATATCTAGCCTTCCACACATTTACTTTCTGTGACCAGTGTGTAAGTTAATTTGTACCTGTGACCCTTATAGCACATGAACTGACTGTTCTTGCCAGGTCCTTTCAAAAGAAAACATGTCAAATCTAGGTTTGTATTCAGAGTGTCACTGTTGACTCAATTAGGAATCCTGGGCCTCTTGTTCACATAGCTGACAGATCAGGCTACAGTGGAGAGGCAGAGACAATAGGCTTTTTAGTTTTCATCCTACTTCATTTCTCTGGGGATAAGTGATGCTGTCTCTTTCTCAAAATCATTTCTCTTCCCTTTCTATGTTAAATGAATTCATTTTAATGAGAACCAAGTTATGCATTTATCATTTATGTTTTCCGATCCTATAGACTCCAAACTCTGAATTAGGGGAACAAACAAAAATACAAGCAGGAGGCCTTGACACACATGCAGAAGTGGCTCAGATAGAAGCACAGAATGCTGGGTCTCCGATGCAACGGTCTCTAAGGCAGTGGTTCTCAACCCATGGGAGGTGGCTCCTTTGGGGTTCACCAGAGCTAATCTGTCCTAGTCTATTTATTTATAAGTTTCTGGTCTTCTCTGATATCCACTAAGTGCAGGCTGTGATGAAGACACAGGGTTCATTCCAAACCAAGAGCTCGGGATGTCCAGGATGTTTACCTTAGTGGGTGAACTTATTAGAGGAAAGTGAGTCTCTGGGGCTCGAGAAGCCATTCATCAGAATGGATGTTGTGAAGAAGGAAGGTTCTCAAATATTCTCTTCTTCTGAAAGTGTACAACTCTTAGAAGTGAAACTTGGCTCTGTTCAGTCATATCCTACCCCAATAGTCTTCTTTGTCTATTTCAGGACAATTCTGGGCATTGTCTCATACAATTCTTTGCCGAGTGACTTGTCCACATTTAGATCTTAGTGTCATGTGTTTCTTAGAGTTTGTAAAGGTCTTAAGAACTTCAGACAGTATGTCAGCCACTGGCTTCATTTTCCCAGAGTCACCTCTAAACCACTTTCAAGATGATGAAATTTCCCCCTCTTATGAACAGCTTCACATCCCCTGCTTTGACCCTTTTCTATGTTCTGTTGTCAATGGTTGCTCTGTACATTGATGCTGAATGACACTTTCTGAGACCTAGGGGAAATGATGAGGTATAGTTCATGTTTAATATTTTTGAGTTTTGTGTCATTGGTTACTATCTTGAACAAGTTTCCCATATGGAAACATCTGATATAACTAATCATGCCTCTGATAATTTACTATAAATTATTTGAGTGCCTAGGAAAGCATCTATAATATTTGAGTCTTGATTTCCTCTAGGCAAAGAGCTAAGCTCTAAGCATGCAAAGATGGGATACAGATACAGAAAAAAGTAAATCTGGGCTGGCGAGGAAGCTCAGCAGCTAACATCAACTGCCACTAGATCTGGTGAGCTGCATTCAGTTCCTGGGGCCCACCTGGTAGAAGGGAATGACTGTGGCCCACAAGGGCACAATAGGATTGCTCCTGATCAGCATCTCATTAAAGCAGAAGCAGGGTCAGCATAGAGTGTGTTTTCTTCCTTGGGCTTGAATCCCTAGATCTCTGTGGGACATTCTGGTTCAATGGATCAAACAGTTCCTGGAGACAGGTAAAACCCAATTCACTTGCAGGTCCTGTACCCTAGCAAGGGCTCACAGTGTCTTGGTCTCAGTGGGACTTTATTCTGTCCTTCTGCTCTCCTTACAAGTATGAACCTAGTTGGAAAGAGGACCTCCTATCTCCAGAGCATACAAGTGCCTTCCCAGTGAAGGTAGAGGGGCCTTGAGTTATGGGGAGATAAAAATGCCTCTAAATTTTCACTGCGTTAGAGAAGACTGGATTGTACTGTCTGCTAGAACAACCATTCTCAACCTCTGTGGGTCACAGCCTCTTGGCAAACCTCTATCTCCAAAAATATTTGCATTATGACTTATAACAGTAACAAAATTACAGTTATGAAGTAGCAATGAAAATAATTTTATGGCTGGGGTGTCACCACAACATGAGGAACTATATTAAGGGTCACCATGTTGGGAAGGTTGAGAAGCACTGTGCTAGAGTAACGTGTGTGTCTTGCATTCAGATACCTTTCCAGGAGGAAACATGGTGATGACTGTGGGCTCTGAGACTGTCCTGATTCCTGATTCACTGTCCGGTGATTGCTCTCTGTGTGTCTGCCTCCATGAGTGTAAACACAGAATGGACATGGCTGATGTCTGAGGCAAACACTGCCAATTTCTGAGGTCAGTGCTCTGTCTCTCTCTCTCTCTCTCTCTCTCTCTCTCTCTCTCTCTCTCTCTCTCTCCTCTTTCTCTCCTCCATATATATGTGTATGTGTGTGTGTAACATATGTCTTCAGTATGGGGAATATGAAGGTGAAAATTAAAATCTAACTATATCCCGTCTCTTGCTTACGCAGAGATCCTGATGGAAGAAGTCAGGCCCCTTAGTGGAACTGTTACCCATATGCTCATAACCTATTAACTTTGCTCTCTACTGAAGAGATTTCCTAGCAAGGATAATAAATCCATCTGTGGAAATAAACAAATTGCACAACACAAAACTGCTCAGTGCAAACTGATGGAAGAAGTCATCTTCTTATTCACATGGGGTTCAAAACAAAGCACTTGTAATTTGCACCCGGCAACCAACAACCGGGCTTTGTTCTTGTTACTTCAAACTCCACAGGGCTATCTTTGAGAACCTGTCAAACAGGCAGAAGTGTCATACTTGAAGGTAATTTATGTCATGCCTATTCACATTTCAGAGGCTTGAACTAATTATGTGTGTACGCCTGACTGCAGCACAGGTTGGTATGAAAACATAAAAATTTAACCTAAGGCTGGCTAACTGAGTTTACCTTATCTGAAAAATACTTTTTTTTTTTTT
>NC_022012.1:17849228-17851808 GCF_000317375.1 Microtus ochrogaster
TGTAGACCAGGCTGGTCTCGAACTCACAAAGATCTGCCTGCCTCTGCCTCCCAAGTGCTGGGATTAAAGGCGTGCGCCACCACCACCCAGCTTTGTATTCCAGATTTTGTAATATTTGTATGCATGTGAGATATCTGAGGGATGGAACTCAGGTTTGAACACAGAATTTATTTGTCTTCATGTATGCTATACAATATATTACGAAAGGATGTTTTTTTTTGCAGTGTGTTCTGGCTGTGGCAAATCTGTAAGCTCAAGTGGGATTTGGATTATAGCTGAAAGCCTTTTTCTGTCTTGTCAGGTCCCACTGGACTTGTTTCTCTCCCACCCACCAGTCCCTGCAGCCACTTATAAAATAATCATTCAGAGGCTTATTATTAATTATAAGTGCTTGGCTGATGGCTCAGTGTTGTAATGAGGAGGAGCAGGCTGCTTCCCGCCGCCTGACTGGTTTACACCCAGGCTGGCAGGGTGCTTGTCATCCCAGCCACCCGGCTAGCTTATGCCTGAAATAATCACACCGAGATCTGTGTTAATTAAATTGCTGCCTGGCCCATTAGCTATAGCCTCTTATTGGCTAACTCTCACAATTTCATTCAACCCATTTCTAATAATCTGTATGTCACCACGAGGCCATGGCTTACCAGGAAAGATTCAGCATGTCTGACCTGGCAGCTTCATGGTGGATGGTTCTCTCTGCCTGCCTTCTTCTTCCCAGAATTCTGTTCTGTCTACTCCACCCACCTAAGGGCTGCCCTATCAAAAGGCCAAGGCAGCTTTTTTATTCAACCAATGAAATCAACACAAATGCAGAAGGACCTCCTGCACCAGCTCAGGTTTATTATTGGCTAGCACTTACATTTAAATTAAGACATTTCTAATAATATGTATACTGTCATGTTGCTTCATGGTATGACCTGTTCTCTAGTACATCTTGTTTCTCTGGCTGCTCACTGGCATCTCTCTTGACCCTGCCCTTCTTTACCTATGTCTCTGCTTGGATTTCCTGCCTGGCTCCATTCTGCCTGGCTGTTGACCAAATCATCTTCTTTATTAATCAATGGTAATAAAGCATATTCACAATATACAAAAAGACATCCCACAGCATTGGAGCATCATGGATTTTTGAAGATATATTGATAGATATTCAATCTTAGGTAGTTATGAATAAATATATTACAGAAAACAAATACATTGGGTTAATAAATTTATGAAAATACTTAATTCACAAGTAAGTAAATACACATTAAAATTACAAATTCAGTTCCTCATCCCTTGAACTTATAAATATCTGGATAAAGATAAGACATCCTTCTGTTAAATGAGTTAGAAAAGCTAATATCCTGCTTCCTTACATACTTCCACATTTGTGGAATAATTCATTTGAGAAGAATATATTAGATGCACCTGTTTTAAAGTGATGATCTGTTGCTTGAAGTTTGGAGCACTAATGATGGATCAATTCAGAAAATGAATGTATTGCAATGATATGAAATTGCTCAAAATCTGGAGTCTTGTTAGAAGGTTAACAGGAGACAAGAGAAGCTAAAAGTTGTAGGAAATGGGCTTAGATGACATCAGAAGAAAGGGTGTCAGGATGCTCTCTGTTGATGCTGTCGTCTCAGACACAGAAAACTCAACTTTCCAAACTACTGCTACGGTGAATCACTCATACATTCTGGTCTCTTTCCATGGGGTGTGCTCTTCAGATGAATTCTCTCCCACTGAGGAGGAGATATGGAAAGGGAACAACTGGCTTCATTACTTTGCTGTGTATCAAGAAGTGAAATGTTTTCTCTCTAGTGCTAGCAATGCAAGCAGGACCTCATGGATACGAGGCAATGAAGAACTCTAACACCCAGTGACCTCCTCTACCCCCTTGAAAAGTGACCTGAACTTCTGTCACTTAGGAAGTCTCCATGCACTTTACTGACCCAGCCCTTCATGCACTGTTGTCTTCCTATGACAACAATGCACAGCACATGGCTCCCAAAGGAGAAGTCCCCCCATGGGTGAATCTCCCTGCCATGTTTGTGCTCTCCGGGCTGTGTTCACATGTCTGTCCTCACGGGTCTTATGATAGTAGACAAGCATAAACCATATGATAATGTTTGTTATTAGAACTCAGGGAGAAACCAAACAGAATTCAGACTAGAATAAACAAACAAATAAATACATATTTATATACATAAATCTATGCATATATGTTTAATATTTACATATGTATATATATTTGAGATTGTAAGGAAGTGTTTCAGATAAAGTGTAGCTTTAAATGAATGACCTTGAGGCATTGGTTGTTATGGCAAAATGCTGCAGGTCCCCAAGTGGCAGCAGTGGGCACCTGGCCATAGAACACAGCAGGCCACAAAGGCAGCTGGACCCAGGCAGGGAGCCGCAAGGCAGGTGAGAGACAGAGACCTATCAGCATGCCATGCAGAGAAAGTGAATATTTATTTAGTGGATTATGGAGGGGAAAGGGAAAGGGGGAAGGGGATAAGGGAGAAGAGCAGAGAAAGAGAGGAAGAGAAACAGAAAGAAAGAAAGAAAGAAAGAAAGAAAGAAAGAAAGAAAGAAAGA
>NC_022012.1:17851932-17857405 GCF_000317375.1 Microtus ochrogaster
TGCCTTTTTGGGAGAGAGAAAGGAAGGAAGGAGTTCAGGCTGGAAATGGGGCAGGGGGTGGGGGTAGGGGGTGGGCTGGGGTGGACTTAGCTTATCTCTTAAAGGGAAAGGATAGACCATTACATTGACTGCCTGAATTTGTATAATTCCATTCTTCTGTGGTAGATTTTTTCTAGGCTTCCACCTCCTATATAAGCTGACTGATTCTCTTTAACCAGGGAAATGCCCAAACCTTTCTTCTATAGAGATGTAAGCACCTAGTAGTTCTTTCTGTATCTAGGCAGTGGTTCTCCATTAGAATGGGTAATGTGAGGATATCACCTGAGTTTTCCTATATTATGCTACATCCATGATAAGCAAAATCACCTCTCTATTTTCTTGGTAATTATGATCAATTATTGCAGTTAACACTCCAATCCTTTCTTGACATTTAATGGCATGAAAAGCCCAATTTGCCATTTACTCATTCAACAGAATTATTGCTGACTCTCCTAATAGACTCTCCTAATAGTATCATCTTCAATGATATTTTTATTCCCATAAGAGATCAATGTATTTATTCACTTGTAAGTTGGTGGAATGGTAAAATCTCTCATGAATATATTATATACCTATCTGCAGAGGAGATATAACCTGAGGCAAATATACTGATGTCCCTATCATGCAAAAGCATGCTGGCTTTCATTGCTTCCATTTAGTGAGAAGCATTCAAACTGTTTGACAGTTTATTAATTGCATACCACATAGCATGATTATATTTGCTGCTTTAATTCCCAGCTGTGATTGAAGTCTTTCTGCAAGATCAACTTTGTTATAGGTGAACACAACTTCTATTCATACCAGTCAGAAAATTGAGGCTTCGGCTTCCAATTTTATTTTTATGGATTTTTCTGCCTGTGGGAATGTGTGTTTCTTAGCATCTGTATACATTTTTTTGTGTTTTTTATTTCTGTTTGCATATTTTGTCCTATTCTGTTTTCATTATTATTATTATTTTACATGCCTGTATGTATTCTAATGAGAGAGAGAAAGAAAGAGCATGGGTTTGGTTGGGTGGGAGAGTAGGGAGGGTCGGTAAAGGACTCAAGAGAAGAAATAATAATTGGAATATATTGTATAGAAAAAAATTTTTCAATTGAAAAAAAGTACAAAATTAAAGAAAAATAAACCCAACAGTCACATGAAATCAAAGGTATTGTAACCTCAGTAACTATTTATTTCTCCTTGTTGGGATGTGGTTTCTCTCTCACTTTGGATGGGCTTCTGTTTAGATTTGAACTGCGAGAGCCAGCAGTTCAAAGTCAGGTCAGCATGTTGCTCCAAATCAGAGGAATCATGTGTCCGAAGTCGCTTTCTAGTCAGCACTTCTTGCTCTATGTACTTCTAGCCTCCTGCAAGTGTTTGGAGGATGGAATACTATCATGCAGGACTATGAGCCTCAGGCTCTGAGTGGTGTGAGGGATAAGCCACATGTGTTACCTCTGTGGACCAGTGAGGTACTGCTGCATCCTACAGCATGCTCTTTGCTACCCTGTATAGCTCTCTGGACAGTGGAGGTGAGGCCATTTTCTCTGGTGATTACTGGGTCTCAGTGTCACATCTCAGAGTCACACTTCTGTGTCTTTCTCTGGGTCTGCCCTACCTCTAGCAGCTCCTTCACTGACCTGTGGGAGGACTTTACTGGAGGCCACTGCTGACCACCCTGCACCTCCTGACCTATGGCGTTGTAAGGCCTGGGACATCTTGGCTACCCTGCTGCCATGATACTTTCAAAAGAGCCAGGAAGTAGGCCTGAGTTTTAGTTTACTCTGAGGCAATGCCTGGCCCCAGGAAAGTTCATAAACTGAGATCATTCAGGCACCATCCAGGAACAGACCAATCAGCATCCAAGGGGAAAATACCTAAAATTCCAAAGGAAACACCTAATGTTCTAACCACCACAGATAGGATCACCAGGTGTCCCTTAGGCCATCACACACCCTTCTCTTTTCACCAAGACACCCTAGACAAATGTCAGCCAGTCAGTGGTCCTGAACCTTAGAAATCCCCCACCTGAACCTCAGCTAGGATAAAAAAAAAATCCCACCCCAACTAAGCTCAACTCTCTGATCTTATTCCACTGGTTGGGCACTGGGAGGGCCCAAGGTTGAGCTTGAATAAAGGTTCTTTGCTTTTGCATATGGATGCAAACTCCTTGGTGGTCTTTGGGGGACTCTGATCTGGGCATAACAGAGCTGCTTTTCACAGAGAGTCAGTTAGATGTCAGTAGCTGTCCAGATTCTCAGAGAGAAATTCTCTCTTTGCCTCATTTCTGTCTTCCTTGTGTCTATTTTTGTATGAATATTGCATTTTGTGTTTCCCCTCAACTTTTGCCACTGCTCATTCAGAGGTAGATTTTGATCTTCCATTTTGCCTTCCTGGAATTTGAGCCTCGTATTCTTAATTGTGTAGATTAAAATTACCTTCAACTTGATATCTGAAATTGATTTTCTTCCTCTTTATATAAGCACCTCTGGAAAAGATAAATACTTCTTATCTTATCTCTAAAATTAGCAGTCATTAAAATTTTAGAAGTTCATTATAGAGCACTTCTCTTGTAAAGGAACTATGAAATAACTTTTTGGCTAATATGTATACACTGATTACTTAGATTTACCATTAATATTTATTGTGTTTTATTGCACATTTACTTCCCAAGCCTTTTCTCTCTTTAATCTATTTTTAAAATGAATTTCAAAGTGCATCGCAGACCTGGCATACTTTAAATAATTTAGCATGCATATCAGTGAACAGTATTAAACATCTGTGAACTGCTTTCTAAAAGTGAAAGCTATCTATAATGCAATGCACAGAACTCAATCACACAGGTAGTGACGTTTGACAAATATGTGTTCTTATGTAGCCTAATCCAACCTTCATGTGCAGGGATACGTTCTTGTATATATTTTTATTTGCTTGAATTTTTTGTGGTGATCTCCAGGGTCGTGTTGAACCCTAACTTTAGTTATGATGTGGAAAGAGTAAGAAGGGGAAAATTCAGTGTCAGTAGGCAGAGGAGGCTCAGAGCTGTGTGTAAGAATTCTCATTTTTCCCAGTGGTCCAATATCCTCCCATTCTTTTCTGATCAATATCCTGATTTTGACAAATGTTTGGCAGAGCTTGTATATCCAAATGTTATAATTCAGCCATGTACAAAATTTAAAAAAGCTAAGATAGATTTTAGCCATGTAACCACATAGCTAAACACAGTGTCTACTGTCTTTTAGCAAGATGAAGGCACAGTAGGATTCCAGTCCCTGTCTTGAACTATGTGGTCGTCCCCCTTGCAGAGTGTGTGTTACTGACTCTCGCTGTGGGTGTGTGTGCTTGTGCACATCAGTACTTTTCCAATTTTGTAAAAATGGCTCTACAAATCCTGTGCTGCATCTCACAGATGCAACCTACATTTTTAACATAAATTTTAAAGTGCATAAAATGTCATCATTTCTAGCATTTTGTGAATATTGACATTTTCCACTATAATTACTGTGTTACTATTGTGATTAATTCAGAGAAATAGAACACCAAAATACTTAGATATCTTTTATCATTCATTAAAAATTTAAAAGGAGTTGGAGAGATGGCTCAGTACTTAGGATCTCCAGCTGTTCTTCCAGAGGATCTATTTCAGTTCTCGGCATCCACGTGATAACTCACAACAGCCTGTGACTCCAGTTCCATAGGATCTGACATCCTTTTCTGGCTTCCAGAGACAGCTCACGATGTAAGACATGCATGCTGAAAAAAACACCCCTACTAGTAAAATAATTTTCAAATCATTCAAGTCAGGTGTAGTGGCTCATACTTTTAATCACTGCACTTGGAAGGCAGAGGCAGGTAGAACTCTTGAGTTTGAGGTCAGCCTGGTCAACAGAGTGAGTTTAAGGACAGCCAGGGTTATATTAAGAAACCCTATCTTAAACAAATAATGTATAAATGTTAATAGAAGTTTCCTCTGCTTTTTCTCCTCAGATTCATATTGTTATGGTTTCCATAATTTAGCATAGCATATTTCACATGCTTCAAAATAGTTTAATTGATTACTTTGTCATAGTTCTCTTCAGAAAGCGCAAATGTGTTATTTAAACTAAATTTTAAGCTTTCTTATAATGAATCGCTAAGCATTAAAATATTCTTCCAGAAATGCAACTTTTGTAGCTCTTTAGAACATGCTTTTAGTAGAATCTGTAAAATATTTTGCAATTTTGAAAAACAAATATTTATTTCTTGACTTTGGAGATATGGATGCAATGTCTTATATTCTTCCTGCATCTGACATTAAGTTTTCTCAACAAATGCCTGCTGGTTTACAAGCAGGAAAGTTATTGCTAATACCATGAAATCACTGAGACAGGATGCAGTTCAAAGGTGGCAGATGGGACTGCTCATGGGTCAGCATCAAGACCCACCGGTTAAGCAATAAGAAGTTAAGACGCGTTTAATGAGAGTTCACAATAGTGAATTTCAGCACTATGGCAGCTGAGCAAACTGCTTTTGTGAATCTTGTGAGTCTTAAAGATCAGTGAAAATTTTTTTATTTCATTTAAAGGGAACACTGGGGGGAGCATTTTATGTTCTTTATGTTTTTACATGTAAATTGAAAAACAGTTAACATTATCAGGAGAAGTTTTTAAAATATTTGATCTCCACCTTCTTACACTTTTGTATTAGCAGTAATTTTTCCTTGTTTGTGAGGTTGCCGTGTGTGTGTGTGTGTGTGTGTGTGTGTGTGTGATTTCAATTACCAGTGGCCAGCTATAATCTGAAAACTTAACTGAAAAATACTAAAAATAAATAATCCAGAAGTTTTAAAGTACATGGTTTAAAAAATATTCTACAAACCCCTGTATTATCTGTTCTACTCAACCGGGGACATGAACCATTCTTCTGTCTGTTATACCCATTTCAGCATAGGCTACCTGCCTGTTAGCCACATGGTAGAGATCTCAGTGGTCCCCAATTCTCAAGGTGGCATAGTACCTAGTGACCTAATGTTTGTCACCACGGATCTGTCAGTCACCACATTTCCCCAATTCATCGGTGCAAAAAGAGTGAGTATCATAGAATAGTAAGTTGAGATATATCCATATGCTCATAAGTTTATCACACTATATTACTGTAATTATTTTATTTTCTTATTAGCTACTGGTAATCTTGTACTCTGCCTGATTTATTAAATAAGTTTCATCATGACGTATCTGTATAAGCAAAAAGAATACGTAAAGTTAGATACTAGTCACCATTTCAAGAATCTGTTGTGGTCTGGGAACATAGGCTTTAGTCTAAATGGGACTAATACAATACCATTTAAATTTGATTATATACCAGCATGTGTATACTGTAAGGATATTGTTTCAAGATTTATATAGAAAATTATTTCTACCTTTTATTTTTATTTATTTATTTATTTATTTATTTATTTTGGTTTTTCAAG
>NC_022012.1:17857505-17858352 GCF_000317375.1 Microtus ochrogaster
AGTGCTGGGATTAAAGGCGTGAGCCACCATCGCCCGGCTTATTTCTACCTTTTAATTATAGTAAATGTTTAGCTCATTTAACACCTATGTAATACATTCTTTGAGTCAGTTCTTGTTACAGGTTGCATTTGTTCCCCAAATTCATGTGCTGTCAATGCAACTTCCAGTGCAACAGTTTGGGACATGGGCTTAAGAAGAGGTGATTATATTGTGAGGACCCTGGTTTGTGAATTAATTACTGTACGATGAGTTAGTTATTGAGAGAGCAGGTTTGTTATAAAGGTGGCCTCCACAGTGCCCTTCTTGCATTCTTGCCCGTTCTCCTACTTTACCTCATGTGATGTAGCAACCTCGGAGTCCTCACCAGATTCCAGCAACATGGTTATGAAGGTCTCACCCTCGAAAGCCATATTCCAGATAAAATTATGTCTATTGCAAATGATCCAGTCTGTGGTGATCTGTTCCAAAGCACAAATGGACCACATACAAAACATGGAAGCACACAGAACGATTTTCTCAGTGCTATCGCCTTAGCCATCTGTAAATAATTACAAATTATTTGTTTGAAAACATAAACATAGAGAAGAATCCTGGACAATTTTTCTCCAATATACCTTATGGACAGCGGTGAGTGCCTGCCCCTGCCTCAGGGTCCCCTGTAAGGGAGCCCGGGCACCTTCAGCTTGTGCGCCAGGCTTCCTGTGCTCTTCTGGATACCGCCCCCCCTCCCCCTTGCTCCATTCATCCTTTTGTCCCCGGATCATTGGGCTACCACGCGGCCCTGTTTAGTTGCTGAGGAATCCCATCTGGACGGGTGAGTGTGTGCTATCCAGGGGCGGATTGTCCC
>NC_022012.1:17859965-17904485 GCF_000317375.1 Microtus ochrogaster
CTCAACTCACCTTTAAAAAGGCACAGGCTAAAAGCTTGGATACGAAAACAGGATCCAACATTCTGCTGTTTACAAGAAACACACCTCCAATATACCTTATGTTAAGGGGTGTTTCTGATTGACCCTTCATGATGTCATGTGGTTTTGCCAGCGTCGAGCTTCATACTTTCATTTAAACGTTTTTGGATAAGGTGCATGTTACTCATGATGTAAAACTCGCTGGGGATCACAGCAGCAAGTGCACAGTATCTGGTTTATCTGGCTGAGACAGTTAATCTGATCACAGAGTCTTAGTGACGATAGCATTTTCAGAGTTGTAATTTCTCTTCCTTTTCCTGCAGTAAATGATGATGCTACTGTAGTGTTGCTTTGGCACCCATTTTCTAAGTAAGCAGTTGCTGCATCATGGTCTAGGAAATCAAGATTGTCAATGTTTTATTATAAAATGTGTTTATTGTTGAAATAATAGTACTGAATCGCTCCCACAAATCTTGGAAGAATATACCCCAGACAACACTAAAATCATTTAACTGTCGCAGGACTCACTAGCTGTTATTGTGTGTCAGGCAGGAAGAGAGCTGGGAGCATGTTGGCAGCAGGGTAGTGACTGTTCAGTCTTCATCATGGGAGTAGGCTAAAGTTAGTTTGGTTTGTTTAGTACTTGTTTGGTTAGTGTCTGTGTGATTGCTACAGGGTGTTAATTCTGATTGCTACCAGAGTGGTGGAGACTCCACTGGCAAGTTTGTCCTACTCTGTGTATTGCAGCCATAGCTGATGTATGTATATCCTCAACCATATTTACTTGAACATCTCCAACTCTGTTATATTCCTGTTTTATAAAACAATATTTTAAGTAATATGATGATCAGACTTTTCTCAGATTTTAAAGAGTGAAAATATTTGACCACAACAAAAGAATGTTTTCCAATTAGTATATTCATTTACTGCTACATTTTATGAAAGCTTAACAAACACTCATAAACACTCCCATACTTTTTTACATAGACAAGTTTTTAAAACCCAACTCCCATTTGAATAGGTTAGAAAATATAAAGAAATCATTTGAAAGCATTACTGCCAATTCAGTATTTTATGTCAGCATGGTGTTTTTCTAAAAGTGTGTTCTTCTAGACTTTCATATGTGGTTTCATTGAAATAGTAAGATATTCTTGTCATTTAGCCAAAACTGCTACAACCAATTCCTATTGTAGACTAGTAAAAACATTTATTTTTGAGCATAAATATGATTTTATTAATGTGTGTCCCTAGGAAAATGAAGTAACTTGTGAGTTTCATTCAAGACAGAATAATTAATAGACAATTGTTATAACATTACCATATAGCTAAAATATTTATTTGTGATTTTTTTTTAAAAAAATCTTTTACTCAAGGGTTTCCACAGAGGCAATGTTTTCTTTGACTTTGATGCAAAATAGAAAAATAAATAAATTAACGTTCAAACATGAGCCATGATGTACAGTGCAGTTTTGTAACACACCACGGTTTGACTGACAGGCTGAAAATATTTTCCAAATAAGGTTTCCATAGTCTTCTTACAGTGTTTCAGGGTTTTACGAGATTCTATGTAGTAAGACAGGAAAGGCATAGCAGCTAGAACTTTGTGTGTGTGTTTGTGTGTGTGTGTGAGAGAGAGAGACAGAGAGAGAACATGTTAGCTATAAGATTATGAGCTTAGCGGGAAGCAAGGTTGCTCTATCATCTCAGTAACCCACTTTCTCCATATATGCCTCCCCCATCTAAAGGCTCACTGATATCCCCAAGCAGTGCTGCCAGCTGGGGTCCTAGGTGCTCAAGCATATGAGCCTGTGAGGAATGGTGCACATTCAAACTATAGCAGCCACATCGATTTTGGTAACTCCAACAATTCTTTCTAAGACATGCTTAAGTAGCTAAGACAAAAATCTGCAGAATTGTGTATCATTCTTTCCTAATTTACCCGCCTTACAAATGATCTAGGGACCCATTTTGAGAATCATTTATCTAACTGGTTATAATTACGCTGATAAATGAAGCTGGGGGGTCTCAGAATCTAAAATTTGGATAATGTTTACAAACCCATCTTCCGACAAGCTATACTGATGCTCTATAGATGCCTGTGTGTGGTCCTCGTGTATAACAGGCAACCAGGAAATGGATGGGGCTTACAAAGGTGAAGAAGAAAATGGTGCAGGGTGTTAGCACAATGGATTTAGGCAAACATGAACTAACTGGGAAATGAGAGAAGGGAAGAAAAGGCATTTTACAGAATAGGATGTAGTTAAAGGAAGTGGTAGTTTAGCCTATCAGATAGCAAATGTTTCTGATTACTGGCTGCAAGCATAGGGTTAATAGTGGAAATACATTATAATCATTAGAAAATATCTCAAAATACCAATTGAAATATGTAAAGTAGATCAGCTAAAATATTCATAATTAATTGACAGAGAAAACACACAGAGCCAATGAGGAATTTAAATTTTATTTTTCTCACTAGAAACAAAATAATTGCCCATTAAAATCAAAAGATGTTCTCATTTTCAAATAGGTAGGTATTTCTTTAAAAAAAAAACAGCTAAGATTTCAAAGGCATTTCAAGCATCTTTTTGTCTAATTGCATACACACATAGATAATTGCATATTTTTACATATATGTATTTCACCATGAGGAAATTCACCAAAATTTTAAAAGATTCCTTTCTGGATTGAGGCTATATTTTCAATTCATTTCCTTTTTCTCTACCAATACCTAACCCTGTGTGAAGATATAATCTATCTCTAAATTATATATCATACTGTGATATGTGAATTTTTATTCATGCCATGACCTCAGGCCCTTCAAATTACAAATGGCTTCTAAAATGCATTTCCTACCAAGCTTTCCTTTTTCTTGCACTGTACCAAATTTTAAAAAAGAAATTTTAGAGTTTTATAATCTAAGTTACAGAAATGATAGTGTATTAACATTTAAAGCTAATGATCTGAAAAAATCCATTAATTTCCAATTAACACCCTGTCAAAAATAAAGAAGATGAGGAGAGGAAAGAAGAAAAGGGAAGAGAGAAAGGGGAAAGAGTCAGAGAATCTTTAGAATTTTCCTATTATGGAATTGTTTCCTTTGTATTCAACTTTAAATACTTATCCACTTGCTGTGGGACAATGGTCTGTATCATGTCATTTGTATTTTAAATGAATGCTGATTGGCCAATAGCCATACAAGAAGTATAGGTGACATGACCAGGCAGTAAGTAGAGCAGAGCAATGAGAATTCTGGGAAGAGGGATGTTTGTATCTGTAGTCATGACCCAGATACAAAGGATGAAAGATATGACTGCCTTGCCAAAAAGATACCAAGTCACATGGCTAACACAGACATGTGTTGGGCTAATATAAGTTATAAGAGTTAAAAAGAAGCCTGAGCTACTTGGCCAATCAGTTTATGATTAATGTGGACCTCTGTGTGTTTCTTTGGGACTAAAAGGCTGCAGGAGTGGCAGAACAGACACCTCAGTCAACATCCATTTATATATTTTAATGAAATATAGTGTGATGTTTTGTGATGTGTATACATTGTATGATTTTCAAGTCAGAGAGTTTAGCAGATCCATCACCCCAAACATTTGTCTCTTTGCTTGCAATATTCAGACTTCTCTGTGATGCTTAATTTTGATTGTCAGTGTGACTGGACTGAGAAACAACCAACAAATAATAAAGCACACTGCTTGGTGTGTCCCCAGAAGACTGGACTGTGGACTAGCAACTTACTGGACTGTGGGCAGTACCATCTTATAGGTCAAGGCTAAGCAGAGGTGCAGAAGAGGATACTTAGCCCCATCTTGGATCCTTCCTGGAACAGGTTATTTTTTTGTTGCTGCCTCAGACATCAGACTTCAGGTTCCTGCTCCTTTGGATACAGGCTGCTCTAGTGACACTTCAGGGAGGTTGGGGTTTGAGCCTTGAATTGGGGATGCATGATTGGCCTGTTGTCTTCAGATGCTTATAGCTTCTTGGAATAAGCATCTGCCAGTTTCTCCCACTCTTTAGCCTGCAGATGGCCACTGGGGAACTACTCACCCTAGACTCTGGTAACAATTACAAGTTTAATTCCTTCATAATTATACCTATCTTATTGGGTACGTGTGTCTGGAGAACCATAAGATACATTTTTCTAGTTATTATGAAATATGTAAAACCATGTAATTACCTGCAGCCACCACACTGTACAGATCACCAGAACTTATCTCTCTTCCCTAACTATAATTTGGTATGAATTTGCTATGGGAGCTTCTTCTGCTCCTTTAGCCAATAGTCTTTAAGATACTAATTCACTGGGTGTGGTCTCTTTTACTATAAATGCAGCTGTAAAGCCTCCACTCGCTCTCTTGCTTCTGGCTCTCACTTCTGGCTGCTAGACTCTGGTCCTGTTCATGCAGAGGACTGTGATCTAGGACAGTGATCTGTAAGTCTCTCCTAAATAGACAACACTTTATTATACGTAGTTCTAAACTAGTGTGGGATTATTTTGTAACTTCCACTATCATCTGGCACCTGAACATGGGGACCAGTCCACACATTTTGGGATCAGTCCACCAGATGCATGATGCATTGGGCACTGACTCTCCTGCCTATGACTCTAGTTGGCCCTCAGATACAGCAGGCTGTTGCTCAGTGCTCCCCAGCTTGCGACCCACACACTGTCTCTCTGTGCATTACATACCAGCCCACAGCTGCTACCTATGATCCCTGTGGAATACACAGTCTGTAACTTACACTGATGGAAAACTTTGGGCTTTCTCTTTCCCCCCTGGTTCCCAACTCTCAGAATCATTCAATCATCTTAATAACTGCTCTTAATTTGTTAAACAAAGCATATTTTTCAGTATCTAAATAAGCAACACATACTGTTCACTGCTGCTAGCATCTCTCAGCCACATGGCTGCAATTGCAGCTCCTGCTGGCCAATAACGATTATTACACCTATCCCAATTCATTGTAATTACTTTACAACAGGTAAGATCTGAAAAACTACAAAAAATGACTGATAGCATCCAGGAGTTCAATAATTATTTTGCTTCTACTATGGAAGGTATAGTGAAAGACTTATGCTATTTTCCTTCTCTTCATTTGATTCTAGGGATTAGCTTTATTTTCAATAATATCTCATTAAAAATGGTGCAATACTACAGAGTGGGATAGCATCAATTTGACAAAATTATCTGAAAGAATCTGTGCTATCACAGAATAGATAGAATCTAATTATCAATATCTGTTGAAAAGTTATGATATGTCTAAGGATAAGACATCTTTACTGGACAAGTTTCATATCTTAGAACAAAACACTGGACAGGAGATTCAGACTTTAAAAGAGGTAGTAGTAAAAACATTTGAAGATTAAGAAATTTATTAAACTGATGAGCAGGGACAGAAGGTACAAGGACAGGATTTAGCCTCAGCAGTATGTGCCAGATCCTGGGATGACTTACACAGAGTTTCAACTGCATATCCGGTATTTTCCTCAGAAAGACCATCTGGCACAAAGTACCCTAAGAGAGTCAAAGAATATGCATGGGAATCAATAAGTATGAGCAATTTAAAAGAAATAAAACAAGCAATGGTTTCTTATAGGCTACACTCACCTTCTGTCAGGGAAATGTTGAAAATGTGGGCTTCAAGCACTAAGGCAAACCCACATGGTTGGCTTCAATTAATATCAGCGATCCTAGAAAATGGACCTCATCTACTTTGGAAGTGCTATTGGAGAGAAGAGGCAAAAATTTTAGATCATCAGGGTAAAGCAAAAGGATTTGAGAACTTCCCAAGGTCAAACTGTTCGAGAGGGTCATTACTCTGATCTTCAGGAACAGGCTCACTTCAATGAATGCACTTTATCCCTATGTAGCATAGCAGCTTTAAATGCTTTGAACAAGATTCAGGAACCAAGAAAGAGAACTGAGTCATATATTAGGGTTAAACAGGGCCAGAGAGAACCCTGTACTGACTTCTTACAAAGATTAACTAAGGCTGTATAATTAGGAGTGACAGACCCTGAAGCTAGACATGTGCTAGTTGAATCCTTGGTTTTTGAAAATTCCAACTTAGAATGTAAGAAGATCCTTGGGCCAGGATCAGCACCCATAGATGAATGGATATTGCATACAATGAATGTTGGAACATTTGACTATAGTACTGAAGCTAGGGTAGGAAATCATTGGAGAAGTGATTTCCAATGATATGAGAGGGCACCAAAATGGCAAATGTTTTAATCGTGGAAGAATATGACATCTAAGAACAAAGCGTATACAAGGAATTTCTAGGAATAATGTCTCCTCTAGAAATGGCAAGAATAGGAGGACTCAGCATTCTGGGATGTGTAGGTGTCACAAAGGCCGACATTGAACGAATAAATGTATATGGACAAGAGATAGACAAGGCAACCTGATACCACCAGGAAACACCTTGGGGGACCTCTTTCAGGCCCCGATGTCAAACAAGGCCCAGTCATTCCCAGTCACTGCGGAGAACATGTCTCACCAGGAAAATTAAACAATCTAGTGCCTACTGTAAAAAATTGTACTGTTCTGGATGATGGAATAGAACTGGAGGATCAGTCAAAAACTCCAGTAGGAAGTGGGAAATATATATTTTGGCAGACTTCTACAAATAATCAAAAACAAAGCTTAGAGTGCATATAAATGACATTGTAATTGAAGGATTATAGGACACAGGTGCAGATGTGACTATCATTACTCCAGAATCTTGGCATCCAGATTTGCCTCTTCAAGAGGCAGATATTCAATTCTTAGGAATTGGAACCCTATTTAAGTAAAATAAAGCATAAGGTAGGTTTAATGCATAGGGACAGAAGGACAGAAAGGAAGGCTGAGGCCGTATGTAACTAATATTGCTGTGAATTTATGGGCCTATGATCTATTGCAGCAATGGGATACCCAGGTTAAAATTCCTGCAGCCCTCCAAACTCATGTTTCTGGGAAGGATATTATAAAATATTATAAACAAAGGTCACCAGCCATTCAGGCTGTACAAGAACACAAATCAAGTAGTAAACCTTTAGAGGTATTAACAGCCTTGCCTTTAAAATGGTTAACTGAGAAACCCATATGAGTTAAACAATGGTCTCTAATGGAATACAAATTGCAGGCTTTAGAACAGCTGGTACAGGAGCAATTGGATGCTCACCATATCGAAGAATCAACCAGCCCATGGAATTCTCCTGTATTTGTTGTTAAAAAGAAATCTGGAAAATGAAGAATGGTGACAGATCTAAGAGCTGTCAACAAGGTTATCCAACCTTTGGGCCCTCTACAGTCTGGAATTCCGCTGACTTCTCCATTGCCCTAAGGATGACCTCTTATAGTTATTGATATAAAGGATTGTGTCTTCACTATACCTTTACAAGAAAAGGATCAAGAAAAATTGCTTTCACAGTACCTACTTACAATAATTCTTAACTTACTAGGAGATACCAGTGAACCGTCCTCCCACAGGGAATGCTTAGTAGTTCCACCCTCTGCCAATACTTTGTAAATCAGCTATTGGAAATAATACACAATTTCCTAAGTCTATAATTTATCATTACATGAATGACATTTTGTTATTATACTTAAATGCAGATACTTTAGAAAGAATGTTTGAAGAAGTAAAAAAAAAAAGTTTTTGCCTAAATGGGGATTACAAATTACTCCTGAAAAAATACAAAGAGGTGATTCTGTCAATTACTTAGGTTACAAAATAGGTTTACAGAAAGTTAGAACACAAAAGGCATAAACTAGGAGATACCTATTGAGGACTCTTAATGACTTTCAAAGATAGTTAGAAGATATTTCCAATCTATGACTGGCTGTTAGACAACACCTGACCTAATAGTTAATAGTTCATTTAGACAAACCTTAGATGGTGATAGAGACTTAAATAGTCCCAGAGATTAACAGCTGAAGCAGAAAAATAATTGATGGTCATTGAAGAGAGGCACATGTAGATAGAATGAATCCAAATCTTAATTGTATTCTAGTCATATTGCCCTCCAGAATTTCTCCTATAGGAATTTTAATGCAGAGGGAAGATATTATCTTAGAATGAATCTTTTTACCACACAAACTAAAAAAAAATTAAAACCTTATGTGAAAAATGTCTCTGAATTAACTATAAGAGAAAAATTGAGACTTCATCAACTAGCAAATATAGACCCAGCAGAGATTATAGTTCCTTTTACTGTTGATGAAATTTAAAAGTTATAGGAAGACAGTGAATCTTAGCAAAGAGCTTGTGCTATTTTTTTGGGAGAAATTAATAGCAACTATCCCCAAAGTGATAGAATTAACCTTATAAAGAGAACTACTTGGATTCTTCCCTGAATTGTATGTGACGCACCAATAACCGAGCCCATACATTTTATACAGATGCAAATAAATCAGGAAAAGTAGGTTACAAATCAGTAAAATTAAGTAAGGTGGTACAAAGCCTTTATAATTCTATCCAAAAGACAAAATTATATGCCATTCTTATAATAATAAGGGATTTTAAAGAACCTCTCAATATCTATCTATGTATCTATGTATCTATCTATGTATCTATCTATCTATGAATCTATCTATCTATGTATCTATCTATGTATCTATCTATCTGTATGTATGTATGTATGTATGTATGTATGTATGTATGTATGTATGTGTATGTTTGTGTGCATCAATATCATATCTAGTTAACAGCCATACTGAAAAATATTAGAAACATGGAGGCTTTCATGGTTAAGAAAGTAGAGGAGCAAGAGATTACATTTTGAAGTTACCTGAATGAGATAAAATTGCTCAGGGCAGGATCATCCCATAGGGAGCCTCAGGACAGGGCTACTACATTGAAGACAGGAAATCCCAGAAGACAAATGAACTCACCCTGGGTTACCTTCTCCAGCTTCTCTGGGTGAAGGTTTATCAGTGGTAGCTTGAGTTTCAGGGAACTCATTTCTGCTTGAATTGGGGAAGGTTGTTACTCTCTGAAAGTTGGCTTCTAGGAAAGACTTTCAGGAGCACAGAAATAAGTTGAGGGATGTTTGCTAAATTTCTGAGGAAACCACGTTGCTTGAGAGCCTTCAATCATCTCAGTGTGTTCCATGTTCATGCCTCTTGCAGAAAACAGGAATGTATTTGCATATAACCTATACACACCTCACTGTATGCTTCCACAGTGTCTAGGTTGCTTGCAACATTTAGCACAAGGTAACTTATGTGTAAGTAGTTGTCTAGGAATAAGGGCAGGTACCAGTCCGTACACAAGCAACAACAACTATCTTAGTGTACACAATCTGCACTTGATTGAACCTACCAAGGCAGAACCTGTAGATATAGAGGGCTCACTATACAACCGGTTACAAAAACTTCTGTCCGTGGGAGTTTTAGATTGATATTGGCCTTCCAAACTTCTATTAGTTGGGCAGTCTTCAATATAGCCTCAAAGGGATGCTCCATAAACTATTTTAGAATTTGAAAAGAAGAAAATGGACAAGGAGGCTTGTCCCTGAAGGACCTTCAGGTTGTTGGGCAATGGACTTTCTACAGAGAGCAAAATCAGTCAGGGTTAGAGGCCACTTCCCTGCCTGCAATGGAGTGCTCCCAACATCTGCCCAGAGTCACCTTAGATGTGATAGATTGTAGTATCATACCTTCAAAATTTGATGAAACCCGTGATTCTTTTTTATCTTTTTTTTGCTTCAACAATGTGCATTAGGTAAGATAAAGGCAGCTGGCCATTTTAGCTCCTAGATTGTCAGAACGAGAGGAATGATGTTCAGGTCCTCAGAACAAAAACGAACATTGCTATTCATCCCAAGCTTTGCCTGAATGCAAGATCTTGATGAAACCATTGCTCAGGGCTTGTGTCTTTCCTGTATCGAGACAAAGAAAAACACATGATGTCAATTGAGCCCTACACATCCCTGCTGGCTTCCTTTGCAAGTAGGCTGGATATATGAAACAAAAGAGACATTTTAGCAACAGGAGGTGAGTTAAAAGTGTGCCTTCCCAATACTCTCCTACATTCCTCCCTCAGAAGCAAATGGGTGTGGTTCAGAGAGATTCACAATTAGGGACCACAAAATAGGATGCACTTGAAGTCACAAGTCACTGTGTGACAAGGCCTTACCTGATCTTCATTTGGCTGTGAATGAGACAGACTTTTCCGTGTGCTGGGCCTTTGATGTTTTGAGACAGTAACAGAAGCTAGCATTAACTGGTTGAAGGCTTTCAGAGAACAATTGTTTACTTCATCCTTGTGGATTGCTGACTCATTTTTCCATTTTGCTTTATTGTTCAAAATAGTACAGTATGGGCAAAAGATGACAGGTTGGGGTAAGGAATACTCCATAAGAGCCTAACAGTCGGATTCTACCAATTCAGGGTATTTTCCATGCCCGTGTTCTTATGCTGAGTCCGGAAGTTCAGTGTAACAGTTTTCCCAATGCTTCTTAGAAGAAAATGGTCTCCAACTAGCCAGAAGTTAGTATGTTGTTTTTGGCCTACAAAGTAAGTGATTACCATTTTCTAGAGAGAAAATTCTTTGCCCTGTGGGAGAACGGATGCCCTCCCCTCTGAAGCATAGTCTGTAATGAACTGTCAGCTGTGTTGGGCAGCTACTGTTTACATAAGTTGTGTGGCACAAAACACGAAAGAGAGATGGCTGCTAAGGACAGTTCATGTTTCTTCTTCACAGAGGGACTAGAATTCTGACTACAGGGGAAGAGGCTGTGTCCTCCTTTCCTACCCAGGCTTTCCTTTTACCCCTGGTTACTGACAACAATCCCTAGGTCAAAGCTCACATCCAGCCACCGGCCCTGGACTTCAGATTCCGTGATGTCAGAACTGAGAAAACATTTCTAATCTGTAACATGCAAATACACACGCCATAGATGAGGAAGCATGATGTGGAGGAAATCAGGGGTTTTGACATGAGTCCCACTTGTTTTAAATCTTGGCTCCATTCCTGCTAACGGAAATGTCTCTCAGCTCTGATCCTCGGCTATAAAAGGAGATCTATAAAATGGAAACTATAAAACCCACTCCTTAGGGTGAGATGAAAATTTTGTGAGTTAACTGGCCCAGTGTCATACAGTCAGTGATTAATAAGCATGTTGACTTCCTTTTCCTCTCCTCCCTACACTGTGTGCTCTGTGTAGAAGATATTGTTCTTTCTGAAGCCCTTTGCCTCAGAAGAGTCATGGATGGGTAGATCAGAACTTCCTTGACCGTGACGATGAGTCTTCATGTAGCCAGTTCCTCTGGCTGTGTTAGCATAACCCCTGTGAATGATACTCATTTCTCATGTGCTCAAGATCCCACTCCATTAAGAAAGAAGGCAACAGACTAGAATGTGCCCTCCTGTGGCCTGATGAAACCCAGGTACACACCTACTTTCTAGTTGGTAAGGGTACTTGTCAGGAGAAATCTCTGAACTTTCCTGGTATGGGAAAGGTAAGTTTTCACAGAAAATCTGTCAAATGGTAAACCTAGCACACGCAAATAGCATTTTCATGGGCTTTCAAGCCATCACTTTTCCAATGGGCTTTCAAGCTGTCATTTTCCTGTGAACAGCTCTGTTCTGCTGTATTTCCAGATGTCTCCAATGCACACATCTTTTCCTAGTCTCATTGAGGTTGTGGCCAGGACAGAAGCTTGGCTAAGTCATTCATCCTTGGTCCCACCAGAGGGACTCTAACCAGCCTGAGCATGGCAAACATGGCTCTGGCAGGCCTTGCCCTTCTCCCCCATTCCCTCGGCCTTGTTAGAAGTTGTTAGATTACTTTCCTAAAGCTAGCCACCAAGGTCTGTTCCCTTATTTGACCACTTCCTCCTCCTGAGGCTCACTACCAAGGTCCAGCTACCAAAGTATTGAATCCAGCACTCAGAAGTCCCCTTTGGCTCACCTAATTAACATGCCCAATTAAACACCTCATCCTAATACAGGGTTTTCCCTTTTCACCTTCATAAACTGCCGTTTTCCCTATGGACCACTGAGTCACTCACGTCTGTCTCCTCTCTATCAGAAGCAGTTTTCTGTCCTTCTGGGACAAATACCCCACCCCCTCTCCCTTGTTCCCTTCCTCTTCTCCCTCGCCCTCTATCTCCCGTCGTTGCATCTTATTCCCTGCCCTCTGGAGCAATTAAATCTCCTTTGTGCTGAGAACTTGGTCTTAGGGGTCCTGAGCCGATATGATCCCTCCACCCACAACATCTCCCTCTGCTGCTTCAGTGCGGGCTACTCCAACACACTGTCACTGAGCCAAGGACAGGAAGAAAGCCCCATGTCCCTGTAAAGTGTCCATCTTGAACGTTTGTTTCAGCTCACCCACAAATCCTACCGTACTTCATATGTCTCTGTGAAGGTTTAGTGAAATATCATCCCAATTCAGGGCTGGCCATTTCACAAATAGAAAAGTCTAGAAGTTATCATAGCGATATGAAATAAAGCTTACAGGTAAGGTGTCTGAGATATTATAGCCCGGGGAGTCATAGGTTTGAATTTCGGCCTACACTTTAACAGCCTAACCACCTTGATGTTTGTGGAAACTAGAATTCAATCCGATTACGGTGTAACATTACACAGCCATACTCTAAGCTAACTGAGTTTTGCACATTGCAATGGATTTGCGTGCCGTCAGAGCCCCTCAGGCCTCTGCTGTATTTCACAGCTGTCTGCACTCGAGGCTTCATTTTTGGACAGCTACCTTTAATATTCCTTCCTCGGAGCCAGTTCTTGATTCTCCTGTGAAACTAATGGGCTGAATCCAGGCACAGAGAACAGACTTCCTAGGAAGAACACTGATTTGAAAAGAGTAAAACATCCTGGGAATCTTATGCTGCAGCCCTGCCCTGACTCGCTGGCTCTCTTTGTGTGCTGCCCGTGCGCCCGCGAAGGAACCTGGTTTTCCTGAGTCCCAGCTAGCTTCTCCCATTCTCCTCTATGGCCTGGAGACTTCTCCTCGGTCCTTGGACTTGAACACAGTGGAAGCTGATGCTACACCTGCTGCCTGTTTCCTTCCTCACTTGGGTCTCCTGAGCTGAGGGATTCTGCTCAATTAATCTCATGCCTTATTGCAGCTGTTACCACTTTGCTCCCAAAATGTTTTCTTCCCATTCAATTGCTTTGCCACTTAGTCCTCCCCTCGTGTTGACAAACGCCTCACTCCCAAGTCTCCTTAGCATGCAGGTGAGCTGTACAAAGAGCAAACATGTTTGATTTCTTAAAGCTGTAGTCATGGGCGTAGACGGTATTTGTAAATTTATTACTCTGAACAGTATACAAATCTATTCTGCCGTGATTTTATTTTATGTTTTTATGATTCTACATAAGAAGCAGGGGAGGTTTATTTTTGGTTACTGCTCAAGTTCTAGGCAATGACAGGTGTTACTAAAAGAAAAAGTCCGCTTATTTATCTGCTCCCTTCCTTCATTTTCTTAGTCGTTTCCCAAGACTTTGCCGTTGAGTTGGCAGGATGTGTTTTAAAACATCCTGAACGAGGCTGGCTTGGTCTTTGAGAACAATTCCACCTCCCATTAAACTCTCACTAAGTGGAACTACATCTCTCCACTCCCTGCAATTTAGCTTCCTAATTTCAGCCTTTCCTTCTTGTTGGAAACTAAAGAAAGTGTTACCATGCATTTTGCTGCAGAATTCAAGAACTGGAGGAAAACTTAGAGTTCGACTCATCCATCTCTCCACGTCTTTAGAAACATCTCAGACGCAAAATGGGGGTGCATTTTATGAGACATCTCTTACATTCGAAGAGATTGGACTATGCTTGATATCACAACCAAATTAATAACTACCTTGAGATCACGTAAGACTGACATCTGCTGTGCACCAACCTGTTTGTTTAGCGTGCTTTTAAGAGAACAACAAACTTCACTTGCCTTGGATTTCTTATGTGCTCAGCTTTTACAACCTAAGTTATTACTTAACTCTAATCTTAAGTTTTGTTCTCTTCCTTTCCCTGGCTCAGATCAATGTATGCATGTATTTTTGTATGTATGAGTGTGTGTATGCATGTGTATGTGCATGTGTGTATGTATGTATGTGTGTATGAATATGTATATTTATGTGCAATATTGTAATCATTTGCCGAAAACATACAATCAACATTGTGCAATATGTATCTGCTGCTATGAATTCTGAAAACAGTGTGGGGTATAACTTGCTAGCACGTATTTGCAGTAGTATTTGCTTTTTCATGTGGTTCAGGGTCAGTTGGGGTCAGCTGGAGTCAGTAACTTCATCCTTTGTAAAACTCTGTTGAAGATTTCTGTAAGTGTTCTTCATTTCTTCCCTATCTGGTGCTTTCCAAAAGAGAAGTGAATAATTCAAATTCACTTTTGGTCAAATTAATACACATGTCTGTGCTGACCTTTCTTTCTTAAACACACACCTAAGCATTCTGGTGCATCTGGGACTATCTGGAATGCATTTAATCAAACCAAGACACTAAAAATCTGAAGGCCTTAGTTACTTAGTTTTGACAAAACTGATTTTGCACAACCAGAGCTAAAGTTAAGTTCCTGTTCTAACTTTCTGTCTACTGCATGATAAACACCCGAACAAAAGCAACCCTAGAAGTAAAGGTTTATTTGGCGTACACCTTACAGTACATCATCAAGAGAGGCTAAGGTAGGAACCTACAGGGAGAAACTGAAGCAGAGACCATGGAGGATCAATACCTACTGGCTTGTTTTAATGGCTTGCTTAGATTTTGCTTTGCAGATTCATCTTCCCATCCCCCTTCTCTTATCAAGCATTAATCAAGAAAACACCCTACAGATTTGCCTATAGTCAATCTGATAGAAACATTTTTTTTTTCAATTGAGTTTCCTCTTCTCAGATGACTCTAGCGCATGTTAAGCTGAACAAAAAGTAGCCAGCTGACCTCCAGATACCAGCCCATGTCGCATGGCCTCCATGCTGTTCCCAGACACTGAGGACTTTCATTTGCTATTGTCTCTGTTCTGTGAGACAATTTTCCTCTTAAGGCATGTGACCAGAATGAGTGATGGGCCTCAGTGACAACCCTATTGGTTTGATGGCACTTTTGACACATCGGACACATGAGAGGCTGAGCAGGATCTACCTAGACACTTTCTGAATGCCCTGATCTCAGCACTATTCCTAGTGCACAGGATTTTCTTCATAAGCATTCATGGAAGAAATGAATGGAAGAGAGAAAAACTTGCTTTGCTTCTCTGTTGTGACCTGTGAGTTAAGAAGGCAGAGAGCTTTAGTACCACCAAGCATAATACTGTCTTAAGGGGGCAGCACAGCTGGGAAATGGTAATGTCCAATATCCTATTTAATTGTTCAATGAAAGGGCTAGAAGTTCAGAAATTAAAATGTAATATAACTAGTAACTACAAAGATAAGACTATAGGTAAACCCTGAGGCATTCTGTGAAGAATAGGGTTCATGTCTTAAGTTTGTAAAATACCTTCCTGACAAACCACACACACACACACACACACACACACTAACTTTCAGTAAAGAAAAAAGAGGAAAATAGTCTTTCACCTAGAAACTAAAACCGAATGAAAGCTGAAGCCAGTTTAATCCTGAAAGTAAACACATCAATAGCAGCCATAGTTTTTACTGCTTTTTAAAAGTTATCAATTGTTTTATTCTGTAGTTTCTGGGATGTATCACCAGGCTTTGGTTTCACTGTTAAGGACATTTACTAAATGGGCAGATACATGTCCATATTAACAACCTTCCTTATAAAATAGATGCTCTCTCATTACTGAGATGGACTGGGTGAGGTGTGCTGGATGTCATGCTATATCAACATGACACAAGCTAGAGTCATCTGAGAGAAGGGAGCCTCAATAGGGAAAAATGACTATGAAATCAAGCTGTAGGTAAGCCTCTAGGGAATTTTTAAAAATTAAGGATTGATGTGGGAGTGCCCAGGCTATGGTGAGTGGGACAACTGCCAGATAGAAGGTCCTAAAGATGTACAAGATAGCAGGCCGATCAAATCACTAAGCAGCCTCTGCATCCGCGGCCTCTGCATCAGCTCCTGCCTCCAGGTTCCTTTCTTTATTGAAGGACCATGCCAACTTCCTCAGATGGACTATGTTGTGGAACTCTGAGCTGAAATAAAATCTTTAGTCCCTAAGTTGCTTTTGATCATAATATTTTTTTTATCACAGCAATAAAAACCCTAAGACTGAAGGGCACAAATACATTTCTTTGTGGTTAAACTGTAAGATCACACTTTACCCAATCAGTGGTTTAGACTGACAGAAATCACTCATCTCTAACAGGATGCAGTTTGCCTGCCCTAGACACCCAGGCCCTGCATTGTACCCGAGATTGCTAAATGTCATTGCCCTTCTTTGATTTTTGACATCATTTTTTTTTTTTTTTCATTTAGAAAAGGAAAATTCTGTTTCAGGGCTGAATTTCTCCAGGGATGAAGGGAAGGCATTGGACCAAGAGTTAGAAGCCCTGGGTTAGACTCTGGCTATGTATCTTGAGCAGCTAAATTAAATTTCTTGAGCCCAAAGTTTCCTCATGTGATAAATTAGAACTCTACTGCAAGACTGCATTCTTTTGAGTAGTAGTGAAAGCTTTTTATGTGTTAAAGCTCCTGAGGAATATATTGAAAGCCAGGATTAGAATGTAAGAAATTCCTTAATCCACCCTCAGAAGGAGGTTGGGGGAACCAGATGTGATGCATCTTGAAAAGTCATCCCCCTCCCCCCCGCAAGAGGCTTTAATCTTTTTGTTCCCATCAGTACAGAGACACAAAACTCCGGGGAAAACATTCCAGAGCCAAGTGCTGATTTGACAAAACAGTCCCTGGGTACAGGTGACTGGCTTTACCAAATGTCTACCCTTAGAAACAGAATTTCAGGACAGGACACTGAGAGAACACTCAAGTTTTAATGTATGCCTGGGAAAGTCAGGTCTGTAAAGCTAAGGGAAGACAAAACTCATGATATTGCCCATGATCCATCAGGCCAGAGATTTTAACTCGGCTCAGTGAGAATGGCCTATCGGTGATCTCGATGGTACCTACTGCAGAGGCTCGTGTGAATCCTAAGCATCCAAAATGACTCCACACAAGTGTGGAATCTGCTGTTATCTGTCAGACAGAGATCATATTCTACGTCTGTGGTTGGCTTCTCCTGCCCTAGTCTACTTCTTCACTCTCTTAGACATATCCATATCTCAGACACTGCTTCTATGGATTCAGGCTGATACCCTGGGCTTTCACGCCTGTTCCTGGCTACAGAGGAGCTGGAATAAATACTTTAACCACCCTATCCCCTCTGGCATAAGGCTAGATTTAGGTGAATTATTATGTTGTAAGGAAGTCTGCTTGTTCTTCCCAGCTTCCCAGAACTGAAAAAAAAACCACTCAGAAACTGTATTATTTAAATCACTGCTTAGCCCATTAACTCTAGCTTCTTATTGGCTAACTCTTAAATCTTAATTTAATCCATCTTCATTAATCTGTGAATCACCATGAGGTCATGGCCTACCAGCAAAGTTTCAGCACATCTATCTCAGGTGGTGGCTCCATGTCTTCTCTCTGACTCCACCCTTATTTCTCCCAGCATTCAGCTTAGTTTTCCCCACCTAACTAAGTTCTGCCCTGCTATAGGTCCAAAGCAGTTTCTTTATTCATTAATAGTAACTATAGCATACAGAGGGAAATCTCATATCACCTCCCCTTTTCTGTTTAAATAAAAAAGGAAGGGTTTAACTTTAACATAGTAAAATTACATAAAACAATTATCAAACAAGAATTAAAGTTACAATATCTACATCTACTTTATCTTTCATCATAATTAAGGAAAACTATAACTATAAATTCTTCAACTCCATCAAAGACTCCAACAGGATATAATTTTACCTAAGTAAACAGGAAGTGCATTGTAAGCAACTTCCAAAACTCTAGAAATGACAGAGACATCTTGCTGCCTGGACAGGCACCCAAAGTTCTGTACCATTGGGGCATCTAATCTTCAGCCTACAGGCCCATCGTATCCAGCAGACTTTTCCATGAAGCAGGAAATTTCAAAGACAGTTCTACCTATATTGGCAGTTTGTCAGTCACTTTCTTCTGTATCCTGCAGAATGTCTAGCAGACTCTCTCATGAAGCAGGAATCCAGAAGGATCATCTCACCTTTAGGTAAGATCAGCAGTCATTTCTCTGCAGGTTCTTCATGTTTAGTTCATCAAGCAGTCCAGGCAAGAGCAGTTTCTTGCCCAAATGGCTAACCAACACCATGAGGAGCCTCTTTGATGCCCATCTTCCTCTTGAAATAGATTGGTGCAGCCAGGATCAGATAAGTCTCATTGTCATGAAAGGTCCTAAGTTTGTAAAGCATTTAAATGCAATAATCTGTAGTTTTTGAAAGCTTTGAAGAATACCTATCTATCTGAAATACACCTCTATATATCTAGAAAATCTAAATATCATGACTATAAGTTTGACTATCATGAATAACTCTCTATTTACCTATATTTCTTAATTATACATTTCATTTTTAAATGAGCTGCTCAATCATAATACCTTAATCAAGATCAGAAATATACATAGTATAACAAAATTAACCTTAAATTTGTATCAGTAAATCAAGATCCATACCGATACAAATCTCTATAGCATTATTATTATTATTATTATTATTATTATTATTATTTGGTTTTTCGAGACTCCAACCATATCTCTTTTCTTCCTTGAGTAAATAATAATTTTCTCCAGGACTCTGAAATCTAAAATAGGAACAGATGATAAAACATTGTAGACGTTCAAACCTCACAAAGTTACTCTTACTATGACTATGGCTACTAAGAGCTGCTTTTGAATTTCTTGCAGCCACAGTTTCTCTGTTAAGGAATTGGTTGTGGTGACTCAGGCCTGTAATTTCACCACTTGAGGGGCTGAGTCGGGCAGATTACCATGAATCTGAAGCTAGGCTGAGCTACATAGTGAGCTCCAGTGATGTGGGAGTGTCATATACCAATCTGTTGATTTCATTGGTTAAGCAATAAAGAAACTGCTTGGCCCTGATAGGTTAAAACATAGGTGGGAGGAGTAAACAGAATAGAATGCTGGGAGGAAGAGGAAGTGAGCTCAGAGAGACGCCATGCTCCCCTCTCCAGGGCAGATGCATGCGATGAAGCTCAGACCCAGGATGGACGTAGGCTAGAATCTTTCCAGTAAGACCGGTGCTACACTGATGATTGGAAATGGGCTAAATTAATATGTGAGAATTAGCCTAGGAGAGGCTAGATAGAAATGGGCCAAGCAGTGTTTAAATGAATACAGTTTGTGTGTTGTTATTTCTGGGCATAAGCTAGTGAGGCGGCCGGGGTGCTGGGCACGCAGCCCCGCCGCTCCTATTACAACACTCCAGGACACTCTGAGAGGCTGAGGCAGGAGGATTACCATGAATATGAAGCTAGGCTGAGATCCAGGATGCTCTGTGCTACAATGTGCAGACTTAATTATTAAAAAGAAAAAATAAAAACAAATCAAACCTTGCTATGGAATTGACCTCAGTAAAATGTGTGGTGTATAAACAGAGGAGGCAGGACATAGAAGGAGCACCATGAATAAGGTCTCTTTTCTTATTCTTTCTAGAAGGTTCTATCCTTCTAAGACTTTATTGGATCTCCCCTGGGAATGAACAGTTCACATAATCCTAGCACAGTAAGTTTCCCATAATGTAGCCGGATGTGTAATAGTCCTTAAAATTTGCCCTTGAGGAGAAAGTGAATCAGTGTAAGGGCATACGGTACAAACACAGAGACCCTGCCATCACTCTAACTCACTGCTGGAGCAGGGACCTACAACCCACAGCTCCTTATTGCATGAAGGAATAAAATTACACAACATACTTCACTTTCGGTGAGCGCATAGAACCTGATAAGGAAAAATGGTTGAGAGAAGGGATTTCACATTTTTCGTGTTTATTAAAGGAGGATGATAGATCCCCAGCCCCATTTTTGCCTTCATCTATGCTGTGCAGTGAAAATGTGAAAGCCACACTCACCCATGGAATTGATGAAAGCTGAAGACTGAATGCTGGAGATGAAATGATAAATTTGTTCACTTACTTACTAAAGGTTCTTGACTTTTACTCCTGCTAACCCATAGCCTCTTTTAACTCCTTGCATTTTTGATGCCTGAAACAAAAAGGTGAACATGACACCATTCTTCCTACAGCTAACAAAGCATCATTTATACCCCACAGAAGAGTTCATGTGCTTGGCTCCAGGGATGACTGACTCGATTCTTGGTAACACTTTAAAAGATGTGTTTTCTCTAGCATGACTCTTGAAGTCACAACTTTCTCATCCTAACAGCTTGCCTACCAGAGTGTGTTTCCTTCTCTCTCCAGAGAAGCACAAATTCTGATTACTAATGAACTCTAAAGTGAGGCGGTGTAAGACTGGCCAGTGTTCCGGAAGCATCTGTGAAACACTACATAAGCAGATGACGTCACGGACCAGCTCCCACTTTCACTCCCACCCCCTACAGTGTTGCTTCCTGCTCAGATACAGCAGCAGGTGAGATCGCAGACAGATCAAAGAAATGATGCAAACAAACAGAGAATTTTTGCTTTGGGGAAGCCTAGAGTAAAGGAAACCATCATGATCTATAACTCTGCTCTAGTTTAGAGATAAGGTAGACTTAATGACTCCTTGTGGATGCCAAGATCCTCAGATGTCCCACAACCTCGCATAAACTGATGTAGCATTCCAGTTGATCAGCTGTTAGTGGACGCCATCAATGTAGAATCCACACATATGGAGAGGCAGCTGATTTAGCTTTGCTAATGATAAAATGCAAGACTTGTTTATACTCTATTTTAATTCATTTATTCTTTAATAATTATTTTTTAATAAAATAGGTTTTTAAATCTTACTTTCTTCCACATCCTCTCAGATCCCTTGTCCTTACCCACCCACCTTTATATTCTTTCCCTCCTTCAAAAAAATTACAAAAAAAGCAAAGAAAAACCAACTATGCCGTTCCCCCTCAAAACAAAAAAAGACAAAATGAAGTAAGGAACAGATTTTCATTTTCAGCAGAAAGATTGTAAGAGCCAGAGATAGTGGATGATTCCAAGGAAAGAGTCTTCCAGACACAGCAGGACTGATGGCCACGTGAACTCACGGAGACTGAGATCGCATGCACAGGGCCACACAGGCTCAAGCCAGAATGGGTCCTAGCACGGAGAAGGGGAAGTGGACATAGGATCCCACTCCAACCCAGAAGCTCTCTGATACCCGCTGGCAAAACAAAATTCACTCTTCTCCAATGGAATCTCTCTTGGCATATCAATCATACACCAGGACAGGCACTATGCCTAGGAATAGATGATCAACACAAAATAAACTCCATACTTTCTGTTAATGTGCTTTGTAAACTCCATGTATTTTAAATAATCAGTAGACTACTCATAAAACTTAATAAAATATAAATCTATGCAAACAGTTTCTTTATCATTTAGGCAACAATGAAAAGAAAATGTAGATGTCTAGTACATTTTTCCCCAATTATTTCTTACCCAGTCTTAATTGATCCCAATGATACAGAACCCACAAATATGGAGAGCCAGCTACATTAGTTTTGCAGATTATCAAATGAATTCTAACTAAATACCTATAATACCTGGGCTATTACCTTGAGAAATTTATTCTGTAACAGCAATGTAGTAAAAATTATGGCATAACTGTGAGCTGACAAGTGTTGTAGAGAGATTAGTGTTCTACAACACAACCCTCAGAGGGTGTACAACTTTGTACCAGCTCTGATTATTTAAAAAAAACACTTAAAGAAATAATTAGAGCCATGCTCAACAATCTCACATATGGATGATTTTGAAATTATTATCTTTAACAATAAAATGTAGAAGATGGCTATAATATGAATATATTATGAAATTATTTAAGAAAAAAATCAAATAAATTATTCAAATAAAATGTTCCTATCAAAATAACTTTTAGAATAGATGACGAAAAATACCTTTTCCAAGAAAAATTTTATAAAGGCAAAGTGATTTATAAGGCCATTTGATGAAAGTAAGCAGAAACTTGTTCATATTTACAAGTGTATGTGAATGTGTACACACACACACACACACACACACACACACACACACATAGGTTCTATTTGTCTGATAATTTAATACATTCTGCTTACTCTAATCCTCATTCTGTTTTATTTCCCTCCTATCCCAGTGACCCCCATCTCCTCCCTTCAGGTTTCTTTCTTACGTTGTTGGGTTGGTTTGGGTTTTTATGAGCTGCTGCAGCCTGGTGGGCTCACTGTGGGCACAACTGAACAGAATGACTATCCCTTCCCCAGAATATATCAATCCCAAATAAGTCATCAGGAAGAACTGGGATCCTAAGAGCTCCTCTCCCATCCATCTTAGGCGGGCCTCATGCAGGTACCTACAGCAGCTCTGAGACTGTAATGGTCATGTCATGTGATGAACATAGCATCTCACAGTGCTCTGTCTTCTGGATCATATCTTCTTTCCACAATGTTCTCTGACTCTCAGAAAGGGAGGTATACATGTCTTTTTTAGGACTAAGCACTAGACTGTCATTCATTCTAACCATCTTGAAAAGCCATGGCTTTCTTTGTAAACCAAAGTTAATTTTTAAAAGAGGCTTCTTTGATTATGGAGAAGAATAGAATTTCTCTATGGATATAAATGCAAATATTTAATTTGTCAATTTAGTTAAACAATAGTAGTGAGGGCACACCTAGGATCTGTAACCTCCTTTATTATTATTATTATTATTATTATTATTATTATTATTATTATTATTATTATTATTATTATTTAGTGGATTTAGTATCAGGAAAATATTCCCTTTCATGGAGCAGGCATCAAATTTAATATGGTGATGTCTGGTCACTCCTATAACAGTCGGACCACTATTGTACCAGTGGGAACACCATGCCCAGTATTTATAGTGTACAGGGCTCATATATTGGTATGACCATTGGCGCCTTATTTTCCTAAGCAGGCTGCAACCGGTGTCTTAGTTACTGTTCTATCACTGTAAAGAGACACCATCACCAAGGCAACTATTCTTATAAAACATGACATTTAATCGTGTGCTTGCTTACAGTTTCAGAGGGTTAGTCCATTATCATCACGGTGTGAAGCAGTCAGGCATAGTGCTGGATTTGTAGCTGAGAACTTTACATCCTGTTGCTCAGGAAGTATGCAGAGAGGGAGAGACACACTGGGCCTGGTGTGGGCTTTTTTCTTCTTTTTTTCATAGCATCAGCCAGCTTTTTCACACACATGTTATGAATTGAATATAGAAGTTCCCCCATAATCTCATGTTTGATATGCTTGGTCCCCAGATTGTAGAACTTTTTTGAAGGCTGCTGAGAATTTGGGAGGTAGGGTTTTGATGGTGGGAGCTGATTGCTGGGATTAGGACTTTGTAGGTTATTCCTTCCCTTCATCCAGCCTGTATCTCCTCCTTCTTTGGTGGTGTCATGGAAACAAGCTTCTACCTCATACCCCAAGGGTCATGAGTGGAACATATCTGCCATCCTCCCCACTGTGGCAGACTGAGATTTCTCTGCAACCGTGAACCAAGGTAAACTTGTCCCCCTTAAATTGTTTTAGTGAGGTGTTTGTCACAGTGACAAAGGAAGTGGCTAGTCAGTGCAGAGTCATACACGGATGTATGTGACACCAGCAGCTCCTCTTCAGGCCACTGGGGCCATGCTGGTCTGCTGTTTCTACTATTTCACTGCAGTGAGTCCTGTATCATATAGAAACTGTGACCATGTCACCGCCTTGCTGAGTACTTTATTTAGAATAGTGCTCAATTCTTCATCCAAACCTATAAGGATATGTGGCATGGTTCCTTTTTTATCTTGTCTGTCTCTAAGTCTCATGAGCAATGAGTAGCGCTCTGCAAAACGACTCTGACCAGTGGTGAGGCTTCAAGCTGCAGGTAAAGCAACGTGCGGGTGTGTTTCCAGAGATGTGCAGGGGTGCTAGGCAGCTAGGATTCAGCTCATGCACCTCTACTCTATCACCAAGGAGACAGAGATGGCCTGACTGTGGGCAGGGGTAATGGTGAGGGTGAAGATGTAACAGAGACCATAAACCTGACAGTGCCTCTTTTTGGTTTGTTACTCTGGATGTGGCAGGGACCTCTGGCAGCTGCTAAATTGGGATTTTTAAAGATTCAGTGGATCTGTTTGGAAAATGCAGCCAAAGAGATCTCACTATATAATCTTCATACTATAGGTAAACTCTTCTTTAGCTAGCGTTATTTCTATTTCCATGTGTTCCCTTATATCACCATTAAAGAGAACCAAGCACCACTTTGTTTTACAGAACTCTGTTTATTTCAAACTTTTATTTCCTGTAATAAGACTATATTATTTAATATACTAGAAAATTAAGAAAAAGTGAGGAAAAGTCAGAGCTTATGAATTTTAGCTCTCCTTTATACTGAAAATTTTATTCACTTTTTTTCTGGTTATAAAACATATTTAAAATAGCAGTCAAATAAAGAAATTCAAAATTTCTTCTAACCTTGATATGAGAGAAAAATAAATAACACTCGGGAGGCAGAGGCAGGCGAATCTCTGGGAGTTCGAGGCCAGCCTGGTCTACAAGAGCTAGTTCCAGGACAGGTACCAAAGCTACAGAGAAACCCTGTCTCGAAAAATATAAAAATAAAAATAAATACGGTGGTGGTGACACAGGCCTTTAATACCAGCACTCAGGAGACAGAGGCAGGTAGATCTCTGAATTCGAGGCCAGCCTGGTCTACAAGAGCTAGTTCCAGGACAGGTACCAAAGCTACAGAGAAACCCTGTCTCGAAACCCCCCCCCCAAAAAAAAATACATATAAACCTAGTTAAATGTTTGTATCTCTGTGTATGTTTCTATACTGCGTGTATAAAATTGTGTGTGTGTGTGTGTGTGTGTGTATATCACATATATGCAACAAGAATATCATGTATACTATCTGTGTACATAATCTACAAACACACACACACACACACATAATTGTATGGATATTAGTGACCCATGTACTAGGATGCAATGGTCTTCATAGAAAATCTAGCAAGTTCTCACAGTTCTACGCCACAAGCTCCTTTTCCAACCTCCCTTCAACTGTCTTCCATTTTCCCACAAGACCCTTTTCCTGACCGTTGGTTACAGAGAAGGAGAAACACAGAGAATGAAAGCCTAGCTACCTCTTTTTTCTCTTATTCTTTTCTCATACATGACAGCCCCCGTCCCCCCTGCAGTTTCTGCTCGCTCCCCTTTCCCCAGTCCCCTCCCTTACCTCCTATCTCCCAGATCTACTCCTCCTCCTTGAAGAAAAACAAACCAAAACAAAACAAAAAACAGGAAGAGCAGGTCTCCCAGGGATGTCCACTGATCATAGCCTAGCTAGTTATAACAGGACTAGGCACAAATCTTCATATCAAGGCTGGTTGTCAATGCAACCCTGTTGAAGGAAATGGGTTCCAAGCATAGGCAAAAGAGACACCCCCACTTCCACTGTTGAGAATTCCACAGAGCACTAAGCTACACACCATTAGGTATATGCAGACCCATACAGGATCTATGTTTGTTGCTTCAGTCTCTGTGAACCCCTAAGAGCCCTGCTTAGTTGATCCTTTGGGCCAAGTTCTCGTGGTGCCTTTTACCCCCCCCCCCCCCGCCAGTTCCTACAATCTTTCTTCCTCCTCTTTTGCTGGGTTCCTGGTTCTGCCTTGTGTTTGGCTGTGGGTCTCTGCAACCGCTCCCATCAGTAGCTGCATGAACCTCCTCTGCTGACGATTAGGCTAGGAACTGATCTATGAGTACAGCAAAATATCATTAGGAATCATTTCATTGTTTTTTTTTGCCAGTCATGTTTCGTTCTATCCTGTGTCTCTAGACTGCCCTTCTCTGGTTGCTAGCCATCCAGGCAGTGTCATTGTGGGCTCCTCTCATGGCAGCGTGGGCTTCAAGTTCTCAAGTTGGACCAGTTATTGGTTCTGCACCACCATATCTCAGCACATCTTGCAGGTTGGACAGATTGTAGGTCGAAGGTTTCATGGCTGGGTTGGTGTCCCAGTCCCACTGCTAGGAACCTTGTCCGGTTAGAGAAGGAGGCCAGTTTGGGCTCTGTATCCCCTGGTACTGGGAGGCTTTGCTAAGGTCACCGTCAGAGAGTCAAGGCAGTTTCCTCAGCACTAGATTTCCATCCCATCCCTCAAATGTTCCCGAATTCCAGGATCTCTCCCAGTACTCTCTCCCACTACCCTCCCCCACCAATCCTTCCTCTTTTCATCCCCACCTGCCCTCAGTGCACCTGCAAAACCTATGCCCAGCCCTGATTTAACACAGGCACTAGTCTTCAATTGGATTAGCTAAAATCCAGCTCTTGATCCCTCAGAATGGACATGCTGCAGTTTCCCTCTCTGACACTCCCCTCTTGATTTACCTCCTTGCTGGACTGCCTTTCTGTCATCTTTCATGCATTCAAGTTTTACCTGTTTTCCAAAGTCCATTTCAAAGGGACACTTCTGTATGGCTGCCTTTGCTGGTCTCAATTCTATATGCTTTTGTGCATCTTTTATATAACCTTCCAGTGCCAGTGGATTCAGTTCTTATCTTATCTTTCTGCAACTGAGGTGGGCCCCTCACCTTTTCTGATACTGCTGACGTGATTTGAATGTGAAATGGCCTTTACAGCCTCATGTGGTTGAACACTTGATGCCCACTTCTTGTGCTGTTTGCGAGGTGATGAGACTTTTATGAGGTGGAGTCTCATTGGAGGAAGTAAGTAACTAGGTTGGGCTTTGAGGTTTTAGATCTTGGCCACGCTTTCTGTGCTTTTTCAATTTGGTACTGATGGTGCAGAGTGAGGCAATCAGCCTGCCTCATACTTCAGCCACTATGCCTTCCCCATCACAACGGGCTATGTCTCCGCAGGAACTGTAAGCCAACATCATCCCTTTTTTCTTTAAGTTTTTTGTTGGGGGATTTTAATACAGAATTAGGAAATAAAACTCAAACATTTCATTGGACCCTGGATGAAAACCATCAGTTTTACTAAGGAAGAGAGTAGAAGGAGATTGGTGTTCTAGCCATCCATCAAGCAGCCACTACAGAGAACACATATGATCTTTGTTTATATCCTAGCAGATAAAACAGAAGAAATACAGCAGAGAAGTTCCTGCCTGGAAGGCAAAGAAAGAATTTTCTGTCTTCCTAACCTTTTGAAGACCTGGGAGAGGGGAAGATCTGCCATCATCCCTGGCATGTATTTCTCTTAATCCTTACAAATTACATAGATGACCATCAACCCTATTTTAAAGATGAGGTAATTAAGGCTCAGAAATGATAAGACATTGTCTCTTGTCCCTTGGTTTAAAAGCATCAATTTGGGTTGTGCACTCAAATTCATGTGTCCACAAACACATGATTTAATCAACTTTCAACTCTGTGCCAGTCATGGCTGAAGTCCAGCCATCTTCTCTAGCAGAGGAAATAGGGAGGCCATTAAATCCAACTAGGCTGCAGAGCATGTGTGGTGACTGGCTTCTTCAGTAGGAAAAGGAACTCTGGTGAGAAATCAGAGTATCTCCAGCACTGAGCCAGCACCTATAGTCAGTAATATATCAGAGAAAGGACCACAGTCCTGGGATGTTTCTAGAGAGAAGAGACTTGGAGGAGGTTCTGGTTTGGGGCACAGGATGCCATCAACACCCCATTAACTCCTACAATTCTGCTCTGCCTGTAATAGTGTGGGATTCGTTTCCACACGTGTGTTCTAGTGGCTGCTCCTTCAGCATCCTATTTCAGCTTCAAGAGGAACAAAGGAAAAAAGGTGAAAGCAAACAAGTGCACAGATTTGCAGAGTTGCCATCTTTAGGATTGTGTGTTTGTGTGTGTGTGTGTGTGTGTGTGTGTGTGTGTGAGAGAGAGAGAGAGAGAGAGAGAGAGAGAGAGAGAAAGAGAAAGATTGAGATCTAGCACTTTGTGATCATCTTCTGAGAACAGTTGGAAAGTGTATTTGTTTCTTAACCTTTCCAGATCCCAAGTTTGTCTGGTAACAGAGGGGAGGGTGGCTGCCAGGCAGAACACCATTACTTCCTCTCTCTGAGGCTTGCCCAGCATCTTCTGGGTTCATTTCTCTTCAGATTCACAGGCAACATTCTGTCTCCATTTTGACTCCCTTTTCCACAAGGCTACAGTGTTCTTTAGCTGCAGAGTCATTTGGTTCCACAGCCACAATGTCATTTGGGCAGGGATAGGAGGATGGAGAGAAAGGTAATAGGAGCATCTAGCCTTGCCTGCCTCTGCTTTTGCTTCTCTTGGGCAACATGTGCAATTTACTATAAGCTAGACTAGATCAAAGAACCACAGAAAATAAATCACTGCTACTCGCAGAGAACTCTTAGTGTTTAATTAACCCCTGGACCTCAAACAACACTCTGTAAATTCTCTGGTGCTGAAGAGCAGAGTCATGATGGTAGCCCTTTGTTCTGGGATGTGAGTTCATTTGGTCAAAAAGACAAACTCAGTAGTCTCAGCAGTGACTGTGAAGCTGGGCTCCAGATGGTTTAAAGATAAAACAAGGCAGGTTGCTTCTGCCCTCTGTCAAGATCAAAACCTGATCTGAAGAAAGTGAGTAGCCCCTGTCTCCTAATGATCCCTAGTTAGTGTATTACCCAGACTCTCCCCAGGCTCCTGTGGCTGAGATGGGAAAGGAACAGCTCTGGGTCAGACATTCTGTGTACCTCGGGGGGCTTGCTCTTGTGAGTGAATTATTTAGGCCCTTTAGAATTATCATGCATCTGTATCTTCAGAAATCCAGCATCCTCCGGTGACAGCCTTGAATCTACAGTCACTTCAGAGAGGCCTCTCTAAGGGACTGGCGTCTGCGGCAGGTCTCTGACAGAAGGGAAATCTCTTTTGTGAACACCCCAAGTCCAGAAGTAGATTCCAAAGACTCTTCCTTCTAGAGTGAGCCCTGGCAGTTTTATATAGGAGGGGAGACGTTAGAGGCCATAAAGCAGGCATCATTCACTTCTTATGGGTCAGAGACTCCTTAAAACACTCCCAGATCTACAAATACTCTGTCTAGACATAAAAATGCCCCAAGGGACCTCTTTTCGATTATCCTTGCGGTATTGTTGAAGCCCAGGCCCATAATACTTGCTCTGTTTGGACAATTATTGCTCTGGTCAATGTGTGGCTACCTGTCACAGTCTCAGTGAAGGTGCAGTGAGGAGGGAAAGTTAAAAAATGACTTTAAAAGCCACAACTGACATACTGGTGCTTGGGGAGAAGAGAAGATGTAATGCCAAGTCTGAGTTCCACTTGACAAGTTTCCAGTCTTCGGAACCGATACCATCCCTTATGTCCAGAGATAAGGTCCTGCTTGGTCTGGTCTGTCTATCTCTGGCTAGGCTCTGTTCCAGGCTTTCACTTCTAGTCGAGGTGGAGGTCTCAAATCCCATCTAGGAGCTAGTCTTTCTCCTTCTTTATGGAAAAGCCCCTGTCACACCTATATCCAGGACTGTGCCATTGAGTTTCATGCCCTTTTGGATTTTTGGAGTCCCTGTCCCCAAGATATGAAAAGACTTTGAATTTTTTTTCTCCCAGGCCATGTCTACCATTTCTGGTCCTAGACATAGTCTGCTCAGCTCTCTCCAGGAGAGGAAGAAGCAGCAAGGATACACAATGACCTCTCCAGGGCACCCGGAGATTTTAAAGCCCCGGCGCGCTCATATTTCACACACTACATTTCAATGCCTTTGTGTCTTCTCTGCTTTCCCCATGAAACATCATCTTGTCATGGTCTCTCAGAGGTGTGGCCATGCTCTTGGCTTCAGGAAGTTTTTGACCCGGTGGCACAGAGAGAGAATGTAAACTGCATCTCCACATCAAGTACAGCAGGGAAGGAGTGGGACGCACTGTGCCTCTGGCAGAGGACCCAGGCTTTGGGATTGATCCCTCTGAGCAGTTCTGATGGGAGGATGCTTCTCACGGAGACGGCCTCTTGGCCTTTTCTCTTATAGACATTTGAGAATCTGACAGATTAAGCAGAGGAGGAGGAAACAGATGAAAAGGATGAGAAAGAAGACGGAGAAAAAGAAGACAGCTAGAAAGGAATTTGGATGCCTTGATAAAATCAGCCTCGAATGAAAAGGTTTAAGACTGCAAACACAGCATCCAGATGGTAGGGACAGCCAAGTTTTCATAGTTCATCTGCGTTGTGTTATCTAGGAAATGGGATCCGCTGTGTAATCATTCAAGTCTCTATTTACTTTAAAACCACATAACGTTGTAATATAATTCATTAACCTATGTAGAACCTATGTAGAAACATGCTAAAAATTTTCAAAAGAGATCACATAGCTTTCTTTCAAAAGATATAAACAAGTTTCCATCTCACCTTAAAAAGTTAGTAAGACATTATTAAGAGGTACATGCTGCCGAAACTGACATTTAGAGATGGAATATGCCACAGTTTCTTTGCTTTTCATTAGATAATGGTTAAGTGTTATTGAACAGTTGGCATGTATCAAGGAAGTTGGTACACACACTGCATACCACATAAATGTATTAATTCAATGTGTTATGTTCTGTTGCTATTATTATGCATCATTATTACCAGGCCATGACAACAGTAGCAGCTGGACTGTAGAGTCAGGTTCCCTAAGTTCAAACACCCTGGATTCCTTAGGAAGACAGTTGCATCTTCAACCTTAGTTCCCTCTTCCATAAAATGGAAATCATAACACATAATAGTAACAACATAACTTAACAAACTAAACTAACACAGTCATGTGTTATGTAGTATGCATACCAACTTGCTTGACATGTGCTAATTGTTAATAAAGTTTGACCATCCTTCTAATGAAACTTAGAGAAGCTGCAGAATGTTCCAGATCTAAATGTCAGTACACAAGTGTGCATTTCTGTCTTTTTCAATTAAAGCTTGAAAACCAGAATACACTCAGTTGTAAAAGCATCCAGGACTCAAGAAACATTACATACCAATAATGGAATGAGGCTTTTCACTGGCGGTGCACCAGTGTGCATCTGTGTGTGCATAACTGTGGTGTACTAGTATGTACCTGAGGCATACCAGTGTGCACCTGTATGTCCACGCCGGTGGCATACCAGTGTGCACAACTATGGTATACCAGTGTGTATCTGTGTGTGCGCACCTGAGGCACACCAGTGTGCACCTGTGTGTGCATAACTGTGGTATACCAGTGTGTATCTGTGTGTTCAGATTCTGGTCTTCATACACCTCAGGATCACCTTTTTTCCTGAGGTTTATTCCAGACTTATTTGAGCTTCTTTACTAGAAAACCTAGGAAAGAGCTAGAAAAACTGGAGGAGACTGGAAGACATAACCTGGAGAGGAAAATTCTCATTCAAATTTCAAAGGGTGGAGCGTATGACTGATGGCTTGAAGAGGGGTATTTGAAGCAAAGAACACTGATACAAACCCCCACCAACCCCCGAGGGTTGCCGGTGTGCCACTATATGTGCTCAGGTCAGAGACTGCAGGATGTTGTTGGTCTAGGCAAAGAGGGTTGTCTTTCTCTATTCATTTGTCACTTCTGCTTATCTCCCTCCTCAAACAGGACTTCAGACTTTAAAAACTAGTCCTAGAAAAGCATATTGTACCTGCCACTCTCCACTGTAGTGAGACACTTGACATATTCGACAAATTATTGGGCTAGGATTATAGGTAGCTTGTTATGTAATCGATTATAAGTACGTGATAAGATGCTTGCCTAGCATGTGTTTGGGGCTCTGAGTTCAATTTCCAGCAGGGCCTCTAGCCTAAACATAGAAAGAAAAGAGAAAAAATATATTAAAGAAGAGAAAGGAAAGGGAAGATCCAAGTTAAGGATGCTGTCAAAGGAAAGAACTTCAAACAGCAACTCAGTTTAGTTGAGCTCCTGCAGCGAATTTTCATCTCTGCATCAGATGAAGCCTGGGTGTGAAAGGAGCAGCTCTCTGTCCACCAGGGGGCGACGGCCCATGACATCCTGCTTAGGCAAAACCTGGGACTTGATCAGCCCTTGACCCGCTTTCCTTCCTCATGCAAATTTGGTTTGATTAACAAAATTCTCTGCTTAAAATGTCAGCTCTCATTTAAAGAAGCAATGAGGACGGATTATAACGGTTATGCAAGTAAAGACTTTCCAGGCTAGCTTTCCGTGTCTCTGCCCAGGCGAGGATGCCAGGCAGCTTCCTTGCAGGGCTGGGCCCCAGCAGCTGCCCGCTGAGCATCTGGGTTTGGAAACTCTGTGGCTAGACTCTTCAAAGCGCTCTGAGGGCTGGTGGTCACGCATGTCCCTTTTCTCTTTTCTACTGTGTCTTCCTCTCTCTCCACAAGCGTCTGCCAGCACCCCCCAGTTGGCATGTCCCAGTAAAGGAGCTCGGGCCTCCGACCTTGTCTGAAGGTGACTCTCAAGCCTGACTCCTAAAAACGAAGTGCCTTCAGATCACGGCCAGAAAGGCAGTGCTTGCAGCGCTTGCACACACAGACACAGACACACAAACACACCCCTCCCTGGAGGGAAAGAGAGAGACAGAGACATAGGCACAGAGAAAGGGGGGGGGCTGGAAGGAGGGAAGGAACTGATCAAGGCAGGAGGGACAGAGGCAGGGCAGAGAGAGAGAACTTTCCCTTCCTTGGAGCCCATGCCCTTAGGATGAGAGCCAGGTAGCTGTGTGTTTCCACTTTCCTTTGGATTTTAAGATTTGATTCATATGGGAAGAGCTACGCCTACATGTCACTGTTCTCTGTAACTGAGAACACAGTCCTAAATTTAACACCAATTTAAAGCAATCAGTTATAAAAATGCAGCTTAAACCAAAACAAATTGTAGGTATTTTGTCCTCCATGAGATGTGTAATTAGTATCAGAGGAGAAAATTAAACTCATCCACTGCTCCCTCTGAAGACGAGGAGGAAGCCATAGGGTCCGTGGTGTGTGTGTGTGTGTGTGTGTGTGTGTGTGTGTGTGTGTGTGTGACATCAATCGGGGTCTGATGTAGTAAGCTGCTGGGTGCTAGAGAGAAGGAAACGTCTGGGAGAAAACTGCAAATGTAGCCACAGGGAAGTGGGCTAGAGGAGACAAGAAGATGGGGTGGGCAACGGTATGCTCAGAGGCTTTCAGGGATTTAACCAGGTAGTCTCTCTCACCTCAAGACATCACTAAAGCTGATAGAGTCAAAAAGGACTCAGCTGATATATAAACTTATGTTTTACAGAAATTAGAAAAAAAATCTGTCTTGTTTTCATATTTATTTGTTCTCAATATATATTTATCAAAGTCTTCTGTGCGGCAAATTTTTGTTACTCATCACTGACCACAGAGGGACAAACAGCAATAATAGATTCTTGATACCTTACGTTCTTGCTGTGAGTGGGGAAAAGCGGTAAAATAACAAGTAGACATCAGTCAACAAGGTCAGTCAGATAGTTCAAAGTTCTATCGAAACTGCTGGATCAGTGTGCACTAGAGCAACAGGGTGTGTGTGTGTGTGTGTGTGTGTGTGTGCGCGCGCACGCGCATGTGTGTGATGCCAGTATTCAGCCAAGAAACAGAAGCCAGGCTAGGGAATTTTAACTTCCTGATTAAATTGGCACCACATAAAATTTGCCATATTGGATGTTTTTAATGATGCAGTTTAGTGGTATTAAATACATCTATAATAGTGTGTTGTTGTCCCAGAATTCACCTCATAACTCTTCCCCACTTGTAAACCTATACCTATAAAAGTAGCTTCCTGTTATCTCTTCTCCCAGTGGCAACCACTGCTCTTGAAGTCTCTCACAGTTTATCTAACCTAAATGTCCTATATTATTGAGATCAGACAGCAATATTTGTCCTTTTGGGGCAGGGTCATTTCAGTTAGCATAAGGTCATCAAGGTTCAGCCAGGTGGGACCATGAGCCAGCTATCCTTTTGTCCTTGCCAAAGGCTGATGATATCTGTGTATAAGCTACACATTGCCCACACAGTCATCCACAAAGGGCAGTGGGGTGGCTTCCACACTCCACATTGTGAACAGTGCTGCTGAGAGAGAGAGAACAGAGCTGCAGACACCTCTTTGGGACCCTGCTTTCAAACCTTATCGATGTATGCCCAGATCACTCTGTGGTGTTTAAGGTATTGATTATAAAGCACAGAGCACTGATCATAAACTATGCGAAGTGTATTTTCATGTTGTATTTATTATAAAATTAGTGGGAAGGTTAGAGGAGCCAAAAGGTGCTGTGTCAAGGGGAGGCAAGAGGGAGACTAAGAGATGAGAGGTGACGTGCGGGGAGCCAGGTTTTCTCCAGTTTTGGTGAACATTTGGGCACCCGCGCCTCTGCAGAGAGAGGCCTGGGCTGCTCCTCAGGCACCTCAGGGAGACCCGACAGCAGAACTCAACCCATTTCTTCATCCTTCTGGATTGGAACAGCTTCTTATTCTTTTTTTTTTAATTTTATTTATTTATTAAGGATTTCTGCCTCCTCCCCGCCACCACCTCCCATTTCCCTCCCCCTCCCCCGATCAAGTCCCTCTCCCTCATCAGCTTGAAGAGCAATCAGGGTTCCCTGACCTGTGGGAAGTCCAAGGACCGCCCACCTCCATCCAGGTTTAGTAAGTTGAGCATCCAAACTGCCTAGGCTCCCCCAAGAACTCAGCTTCTTATTCTTAATCACAGACCTTCTGTAGAAATGAGGACTCGCCATGCTCTGATCCTTGTGCTGCTTTCCTCTTCACTCCAGGCCGTGTGTTGACACTAATCCTCTCTGAATATGCTTTCTAGGAGAGACAAAGACACTCCTAAAGAAGTAAGACCAAAAAGACTTTAGAACAAGGGGCCTTGGGCAAAGTGAGTGACTGGGGCTAGTCTCCACATGGAAGACAGACTTCACTGTGCCCTTCTGATTTGTTTGTGGATCAATGGCAGGCAAGTTCAACCTTACTAGGTTGTCTTGTCTAAATTCCCAAACATCCACATCCTATGTCAGATGCTAGAGACCTCAGGACACAGTCTGATAGCTTAAACTCACTAAGCCACTAGGCCGAATGCATTCTTTATTTTGATAAATGCTTTTTTAAATTGCAGGAATGTAATATAAAAAAAGAGTAGATTCAATGAATGAGGATGGTGTTTTTTTACTTTTCCACAAGCAGGAATGCAGAATAAGGGCGGTAGCCTAAGAGGGACATAAAACAAAGCCTTTCGCATTTGCAGGAGCAATACTACTGTGAACTAATATGCCACTGAAGGGAAATTAATGATTCAGGAATGAGTGCAAAATTGTAGGAGCCCCGTTCTGGAGGAGAAGTGGAAAAATGGCTGGAGGGCATGGAGGGACAGGAAGAGATGTGAGACACAGTGTGAAACCCAGAACACATAACCACAGGACGTAAAAACCAGCAGTCATGTGACTTAGCTCCCATGAATCAACAAACCTCTCGATGAGGACGTTGGACATTTAACAGTGTGTGGATAACAGCCAGAGTAAAACTTAGGTGTTATGGAGCAGGGCGACCTACCCCACAGCTGGGCTGTTTGCCCCTCACATGAAGCACTGGAAAGTTGTCTCTAGTTTCATTTCCTCGATCCAGTGTTTTCACAGGGGCCTTCCTCATGTTTATCTCTTCACCCTCTGTTTTACATTTGCTCTATATTCTAGCCAAACTGGTGTGTGGGCAACCCTCAACAATGTCCACTGGATAAGTCAATAACTTGCAATTACTATGGCTTTGACCCTTCTCATCACCAGTTTCTAAGGCATGTGATTCCCACTCTCTGTTCCTCTCTCTGTTGTCACCATTGTTCCTGAAATAACCTCTGCCATCTCTCCCCTTTAGCTTCTCAAAATGTCCTTCCTTTCTCATGGACTGCTTTAAAAACAGCTTTTAATTCTCCCACCTAAAAATGTTCTCCTTTATATTTGAGAACTCTTTGTCTTGCTGATGTTTTCTCCATGATCTACATCAGAGTTTATGACTCTTCATGGTGTTACTGATGTGTTTGCCATGAGAGAATAAGAACACTGGGGTTGCTTACTTTGTGGTGCGACCTTGAAAGTATGTTATCATTTGAGAATTCAGCGAGCTGTATTTTCATTATGGTCACCACCTCGCCCACATGCACTGCTGTGGAAAATTATTTCAAGGTGTGCTACATGTGTTTACGCTGTGGAACATTTGTTCTAGTGATGCAAAGATGTGTTGCTTTTGTTTATGCTGCATTTGTTTAACTCTGTGAAGCTGTGATCCTTTGCCTGTCTAAAACACCTGATGGGCTAATAAAGAGCTGAACCATCAACAGCAAAGCAGGAGAAAGGATAGGCAGGGCTGGCAGGTGGAGAGGAGAAACAGAAGGAGAAATCCGAAGAGGAAGAAGGAGCAAGAGAGAGAACAAGGACAGGAGAATGTCAGGGGCCACCCAGTTAACCACAGGGTAAGAGTGAAAGCAAGAAAGAAAAAGGCCTAGTGGCAAAATGTAGTTGGCGATAATTTAAATTAAGAAAAACTGGCAAGAAACAAGCCAAGCTAAGGCTGGGCATTTATAAGAAAGAGTAAGCCTCTGTGTGACTTATTTGGGAGCTGGGTAGCAGGTCCCCAAAGAGCAAAAGAGTAAAAAACCAAGCATTCAACTTTGTGTCCTCTTCTTTTAAGCCATCAAGTACAACTTAAAACATTTTTAAAGATATATTTTATGCATACGATGTTTTAGCAGCATGTATGTACGTGTACCACATATGTGCCTGGTGCCCATGGAGGTCAGACAGGGCACTGGATCTTCGGAAACTGGAGTTACAGATTGTCATGAGCCATCACATTACTACTGGAAGCTGAGCATGAGTCCTATGCAGGAGCAGCAAGTACTCTAAACCTCTGAGCCCTCTCTCCAGTCTAGTTTGTGCTGCCCATATACTCTTGGGTGTATGGCTTTTCACTGAGCTCGGTCATCATCCCATGGGTACACACTCAAAGAAAACTGATTCCTCCTCTCACGAGAGCTGTCAGTTACCCACAGCTTCTCAGGAGGACTTCGTGCACGTTTCTCTCCTTCACAGCGGGAGTTGTCCAGCTTGATCTTGTATGGGTCTTCTGCTTGTCACAGCTGCTCAGAGTTCACGTGTGTGGTGTCTGTTGTGTCTGGAAGGCGTTCCTTAGAGTCACCAACCACTTATGGCTCTTATAATCTCTGTACCACCTCTTTCTTACAAGAAGGCTCCCATTTAGGACTCAACATTCCTCAATCTCTTAGTCTGTACATGCTGACCAGTTGTGGGTCTCTATGGTAATCAACATATATTATAAATAATAGCTTATTTGATTAGGGTTAAGAGATACATTGATCTATGAATATAACAATAAGTCTGATAAGTCATTATGAGTCATTTCAATACTATGCCCATTTAGCAGAATAATATAAGTAAGTCCTCTCATAGGGCCCACAGCATGACTAGCCTACAGGTTCTTGGCCCCATACCAGTGCCAGGTATGGGTTCGTATTGTGGAGTGGGACTTCACAGCTAAAGGAAATAATGGAATAGGAAGGATTAAATGTGCTTGGAAATGGGGGGCAGTGTAGAAGAGGGAATACTGAGGATAGCTAACACAAAAGACTTTCTGAAAAAAGAAAAACCATTTGAAAACGTTCTACTGCAAATGAAAAATACATCCAGAACTGAGAGAAAACATGTGATTTTGTCTTTCTGGGTCTGAGTTACTTCACCCACAATGATTGTTTCCAGACCCACCCACTTACCTGTGAGTTTCATAATTCCTCTCTTTCTTACTGTTGAATAATGGATAATGTTCCATTGTATAAATACACCAGATTATTATTATCAATTGCTCAGCTGATTACATAGTAGAATATTAAGTCCTTTTGTACATGTCTAAGAGAGGTTTATCTGGTACATATGGTAGATACATCCCTCGCTTTTTGAGGAAAATCCACATTGATTTTCATAGGCACACACCAGTTTGCACTCCCAGTACCAGGCAATAAATATTTCCATCTCTACACATCCTCCCCAGAACTTTCATTGTTTTCTTCTTTCTTTCTTTTTGTGGGTTTTTTTTTTTTTTGGTTTTTTTTTTTTTTGGATCTTAACTATTCTGATTCAGGTAAAATCGAAACTCAAAGTAATTTCAATTTCCATTTCCATGAGGTCTAAGGATATCGAACAGTTAAAAAAAAATGTTCCTCAGCCACTTGTATCTCACCTTTGGAGAGCTCTTCTTAGTTTCATGCCCCATTTGACAGTGGGCTCTTTGTTTCTTGCAGTTTATCTCTTTGAGTTCTTTGTATATCATAGATACTAACCTTCTAACACATACAGCTGGGAATATTTTTCCCATTTTTTAGATTGTCTTGTCATTCAAACGATGGTCTCCTTTGTTGTATGGGAGCCTTTTGGTTTGAGATCCCATCTTTTAATAGTTCACTTCAGTGCATTGAACTGTCTAAGTCTGGTTAAGACAATCCTTTCCGTGCCCATGAGTTAAAGCATATTTCATATTCCTTTATCTGATTCGGGGAGTCAGGTGTTATGTTGAGGTCCTTGATTCTTTGGGTTGAGTTTTATGCAGGATGAGAGATAAAGGATCCAGTTACATTCTTCTATGCGTATCTTGTTTAAGATGCCGTCTTTTCTCCAGTGTGTATTGTTGACCCTTTGTCAAAACTCAGATGTTTGTAGTAGTGTGGGCTTATGTATGAGGCCTCTATTCCATTCTATTAACAAATTATTCTATTTTTATGCCAGTACTGAGCTGGTTTTATTATTATAGCTCTGTAGCATAATTTGAAATCTAGGATGGGCATACCACTTGCACTATTTTTAATTGTCAGGATTGTCTTGGATATCCTGTTTTTGTCTTTGTTTTATTTTCATATCAAATTTAAAAATATCTTTTCAATATTTGTGAAGAATTATGTTGGGCTATTGATGGGGAACACTTTACATCTATAGACTGCTTTGGGTAACATGCCATTTTCACAATACTAATTCTTTCAATCCATTAGCATGGGGTATCATTCTATTTTATACTATCTAATTTATTTTTTCATAGTCTTAAATTTTTAAATATAGAAATCTATCATTTACTTGATTATATTTGTCTTAGATATTTTTCTTTATATTCACAAGGCTATTGGGAATGATATTTTTCCCTGATTCTTTTTGTGTAAAGATATATTGCTGTGATTGGTGTAATAAAAAGCTGAACACTCAATAGCTAGGGAGGTATAGGCAGGACTTCCAGGGAGAGAAAGGAAGAGAAGGAGGAGGAATCTAGACAGACACTGGAACTTTACTCCATAAGTCACAGCCTCATGGCAACACACAGATTAATGGAGATGGGTTAATTTAAGATACAAGTTAGCCAGAAAGATGCATAAACTATTGTCCAAACAGTATTGCAAATAATATAGTTTCTGTGTGATTATTTTAGGTCTGAGTGGCCAGGAATGAACGAGCAGCCTCCAACTACAGCCCTGAGTTTATTTCTCATGCAGCATATACACTACAGGCAAAAGACAGAACAAAGATCAGTACAGTAAACTAACCACATCCCTGCAAAGTCCTTGGGAAGAAGTTCATGCAGGTGTATTATCTTATTCAACCAAGCAGCTTCTAATCTCTAACAAGGAGTGCCTCTGGCTGGCATATACCAGCCCAAATATTAATAGAAAAATGTGCCCTTTCAACTGGGCAAAAATGCTCTTTTTCAAGGGTTTAATCAGAACTTTCTCACAGCCCTCATGGTTACTGGAAAAAGCAGAACAGGCAAGCTTGAACTCAAATGACTTCAAATGCCTCCGGGTGGAAACTGAGTCACACGTGAGCTTCCACTCTCCCTTATTTTTATTTTAATTTATTTTTTTTATTTTATCTTTTTTTTCTCTTGATAGTTCCTTTATCTGATTACATTGCATTCTTGGGAATCACTATTGTATTGCTTTTTTTTCTTTTTTCTTTTTTTAATTATTTTTATTGAGCGCTACATTTTTCTCTGCTCCCCTCCCTACCTCTCCCCTCCCCTTCAACCTTTCCTTGCAAATTCTTATATCTTAAATTAATCCATTACTATTCATCTGTGTATCGCTATGAGTCTGTGGTTTGCTAGGTAAGTTTCTGGCTTCTTCCTTCTTTGGCAACTTGTAATAGCCAGAACCTGGAAACAACCTAGATGCCCTTCAATGGAAGAATGGATGAAGAAAGTGTGGAATATATACACAGTAGAGTACTACGCTGCGGTAAAAAACAATGACTTCTCGAATTTTGCATGCAAATGGATGGAAATAGAAAACACTATCCTGAGTGAGGTAACCCAGACCCAAAAAGATGAATATGGGATGTACTCACTCATAATTGGTTTCTAGCCATAAATAAGGGTCACGGAGTCTACAATTGGTGATCCTAAAGAAGCTAAGTAAGAAGGTGAACCAAAGGAAAAAAATATAGTTGTCCTCTTGGCTATGGGAAGTAGACAAAATTGCCTGGGAGAAAATTGGGATCTTGGGGGTGGGGTGGGATGGGGGTAAGGGGAGATGGGAAGAGAAAAGGGAGAAGGGGAGGATGGGGGGAACTTGGGGAAAAAGGAGGATTGGGATAAAGGAAGGTTGGATAGGGGAGCACGGAAGCACAATTCTTAGTTAAGGGAGCCACCTTAGGGTTGGCAAGAGACTTGAACCTAGAGTGGCTCCCAGGTGCCCAAGCCGAGGTCTCCAGTTAGTTCCTTGGGCAGCTGAGGATAGGGAACCTGAAATGACCCTATCCTATAGCAATACTGACGAATATCTTGCATATCTTCATAGAACCTTCATCTGATGATGGATGGAGGTAGAAACAGAGACCCACACTGGAGGACTGGACTGAGCTCCCAAGGTCCCAATGAGGAACAGAAGGAGGGAGAACATGAGCAAAGAAGTCGGGACCATGAGGGGTGCACCCACCCACTGAGACAGTGGAGCTGATCTATTGGGAGCTCACCAAGGCCAGCTGGACTGTGACTGAAAAAGCATGGGATTTTAATTTATTTTTAAAGACTCCTCAGAGTCCCTCAGAAGAGTGCATCTGCCTTACCACACTCTAATCTTACCCATTGTGGGAAGATGAATCTAAAAGACCCAGTTCCTGTCTTAGGTAAAAAGAGACAAAGAAAACTTACCCGTTTTTGACTGGCAGTTTCTGGTATCAAGTTTTTAGGGAAGTGTGAGGAGTTTTATGCCATGAGGTTCCAAGCCCACTTTCCACAGTGAGTTCCTAATCATCTTGAAAACTATAGGCAAACAAATCATGCCCCAAAGAACACAAGCTCCAGCAACTGCAATACCACCAAGAAATGAGATAAATGCTGACCATGATGGGACAGCCTTCTTAAATTTTTCCAAAATATCTTCAGCTGCTTTTGCTGCATTCAAATCCAATTTAGCCTTTTTCTATTCCAAAATCTCTTGATGTAATTTAGTCAAATCTAAAGATTCATTAGAATCATGCCAGATTCCCTCAAGATGTGCTTTAACTCTTCCAAATGATAAGACTTTCATTATACACAGAAGATGTAACACAAATCCATTTGTAATTAGCATGACATTTCAACTGTACTCTGGGTTTTAGGATCTGGAGCTCGTCTCTCTAAAATTATATCACATCATACAAGTTGTTCAACTTATTTCCCATTTTTACATCTATATCTTCTTGTGTCTTTAATATCATAGAAACATTCTTAAATAATTGATTAACAAGCCCCGCATTTTGAATAGACGGAGACAAAGCCACTGAAGCAACTGCAGTAATACTAAGCATCACAAAAAGAGCAGAAATTCCTGCTATAACTAATCCAGAAGCATGCTTTTGTCCACTTAAAGCTTTGCTGATTTCTTCAATTACTTGTAACTCTTTGACATCAAACCACACATCATTTACACGCATAGCAACTATACAAAGGAAGGTTGTTTTAATACTAATATATGGGTGTGGCCATTCACTAGAGAAATACAATACATAAAAATACAATCAGGACATGATACATTAAACCCAAAACCATACATGGAGACTTTTATCTTTCCTACCAAAAGAACATAGAACATTTTGACACAAAGCTGCAACAGTTCCTTTCAGGGGGCAAATAGGTTTTGAAGAACTGGATTCTCCTGCTACTGTTCCTATGGCAGCATCAAGTTTCCAAACATAAGTTTGTGGAAATTTTGTACTGGGATACCTAATTCCATAAGATGGTCATTGGTCCCAAGTCTGCCAATATAGGAAAAACTTTGAACAATCTGGAACTCTTATGAGGTAGGTCAGTCCAAAAGACGTGTTTTGTTGGCTGTAACCACAATCTCCTTTCCTTTCCACACAGCAGGATGTAAAATTGATGGATCAGGAACATAAGGCCAATAGGTCTCAATCTGGCTTTTCTGGATTATGATCTTTAGCATCAAGATTAGCATCTCTCTGCTCCACATGCCATACCAATCATTCTGGCAAACAACGGGCTTTATTTTCATTCTGTGAAAAAATACAAACATGCCCTCTCCTAATACCAAAACAAGATTAGGACCCTCTTATAAACTAAACCAGTAGATGGATCTTTCCATTAGACATGCTCAAATCATGTGGTGGTGCTTTCACGCCAAAATCTATTCATGAAAGATGGCTTACAGACATCCACATTTTAAAAATTTTAAATTTCAAAATAAAATACATATATAGTGACTGTGGGTATAACCCCAACTCCCCATTTTTATCTCATTTTTAATTGAGTCTTAAGTCTCCCATGTGCCCTTTCAAAATTCCTTGCCCCTGAGTAGCAAGTATATCATCTCTAATACCTAAGATGAATTTGTTCCAGAGGCTAGGATTGGGATTTTTGCATCATTAGTTTAATGGTACCCAGACAGTAATTATCATTTATTAAAGGCACCAATGACCAAAATCTCTTTGATGAATATCAGGAAAATTCCCTTTTTTTATTATATCAAGTTGTTTTATTTATGCATTAATTCACATATTTTTTTCTGTTTGATGACATTTGCAAACAATAGATTTAGCAATTATCTAGTATTAGGGAAATTTCCTTTTTGTCTAACATTCTGGCAGGTTGGGAGAGATCAGGGATGACGTATTCATTTCTGTTACTACTTCTTGCTGACCATAGGACATTGTTCTTAGGGCCCTGGAAGGCTAGAATGTTAGTCAAAGGCAATGAGGGAACTTAGAAGCATCTGGTTCATTAACAAGCTAAAAAGACAGCAATCACATTGGTTGGCTTGGTCCATATGAGTTTTCAGACAGCTCAGGACTCATAGTCATTTGGAGCAGGTTGCTATCAACAACTAATGCTTGGATGTGTTTGTCAGTGGAGTGGGAACCTGTTAAGACAGATACAAACTAGTAACAGAAGTTAAAATTTCTGAACTCATTTGAAAATTGTAAACTCATAGTTTCAATAATTAATCAATGATTAAGGAAGGGGAAGAGTTCCAAGACTCAAGTCCAAGGAGAGAGAAAATATCGTAATCTTTCTAAATTGTGAGAAGTGTATCCAAGTTTTATAATTCTCTCAATTTTCTAGTTTGCATGTATCTCCATTTTATAAAAAAGTTTTAGATGATATCAACATTATTAATCTGTACTGAAATCCATATTGTAGAAAAAGCAGGTAACAGGCATCTGTGAAACAGCAGGAGTAGACTCACATCCTTGAGTCCTAGCAAAAGCTATAGATTTTGGTTAAACCACATGTAAGTCTATATTCAGAAGACAACCAAAAGCAATTTCAAATCTTGATCTTGTGACCCAAAGAGTGAGTAATCATTGCTCTATTAGCTTGTCAGAACTCTATTAATGCTAAACTCTGAACTTTAGAAATTCTAGTATAATAATAGTGTAGAAGGGGAAAAAATCTTGTAATAATTTATATATATATATATATATATATATGCACTATTTTTTATAAATTTTATCTATGTTTTTCAGAATATCCTCTCAGACCCATATAACCTAAGTTTTTATGCCTTTAGATCCTTATAACCTGTATTGATGTCCTTAGGCCTTTATATCATATCTTTAGATCCTCAGAATTTATATAAACCCACAATATAAACATTTTGTCTTGTTATTAGCCATCATAGGATCAGTGAGACTGCAGTTTTCATCTACCAACCATACATACAATGTTGAAGTTTTTAAGAAGCATATTTGAACTTTTCTATGAAATGAGCTATAGCTTGTCATTTCATAGTAGACTGACCATATAGAACCCTATAACTTAGAGGGGTACATATGATAATTAATCATTAACTTGTATTTAGGACTTCAGTCCTTCCTTTTTTAAAGAACATGATCCCATTATTAACATAAATATTCTGCAGTGAAGACTCACCAACCTTATTAATGAAGGAAATCCAACAGAATTAATATAGCATGGTCAAACATTTA
>NC_022012.1:17905817-17907482 GCF_000317375.1 Microtus ochrogaster
ACTTGGGGAAACAGGATGATTGGGATAAAGGAAGGTTGGATAGGGGAGCATGGAAGCACAATTTTTAGTTAAGGGAGCCACCTGAGGGCTGGCAAGAGACTTCTACAACTTTCATAAACCTTCTACAATTTTCAAGTCTGGCTCTCTCTGTCTTTGTTCCTCTGGTTTAGCCAGACATTTTTAGACAAACTTTTCTTTTTCTTTCCTTCTCTTTACTATTCAAGCCTCCTGCCTGCTCCTGTTTTCCAAACAACATAAAAACCTCCATTACCAACTTTCTTGTTTTCCCTCTCATTTTCCAGACAGTGTGCAAATTTCCATCAAAGTCTTTTCTGTGATTTCTTCCAGCCACCAAGCACATTGCATAGAAGTAACATTTAAAACAAAAGCAGAAATATATATCTTAACCAATAATAATTTGTACTCACTTTCCTAAAAAGATGGCAATTATTTGTAACCCATTGGATATAAATGAATAAAACCCATATAGTTTTATTTTCCTATGGAAAATAAAGCTTAATTTTCCCCAAACATAATGCATCTTTAACATTTAATTTAAGGCAACACTTCCAAAAGTAAATAGGTTGGTATAAATCAGCATTTTTCAAGCAGTACCAGGACAGAGAAGGGTTAAGAAGGGAAACTGCTGGCCAGCAGAAGAGACCTTGACTCTATCACAGTGAAGAAGAGATTGGCTTAGGAAGGAAAAGAGGGGGAACAGTGCTGATGGGCACAGAGTGTGTCTTGGATGCCAGTATTACTGAAAAAATAAAAGGTAAACTTTTCCAGCCACAATCAGAGATTCTCTGTTACACATTTGTGCAGTTTTTCAACTGTAAGCAGTCAGTTCTCTGCTGATCTATTCATAGGAGCATGTCTCCCTGTAGTATCCTCTCTCCCACCTGAGCATGCACAGCCCCTGCCCTCTGAAGGAGCTGCTGACTGACTGTGGACCAGAGAACGAAGGGAAGTGGCCCTTGCCATGCCTCTCCTTTGAGAAGTTTTTCTTTCGGGAGCCAAAGTACTGGAACTAATACAATAAAAATGCATAGGAGGCTAATGGAAGAGGCTACCTGCCTCATTTCTAGGACAACAAAGAAGGTCAACAGACAAAAACAGATAATAATGGCACACAAGCTGGTATGGTACTACTTAAACTTTTCATATATATGAACACATGAAGATAGATAGAGGAGAAAAGAAGGCAGAGTCAAAGAGAAGCCACGTAGTTGCTGAAGGAGATGGTGTGCCTGGGAATCTTGCTGGTATGCCATGAGCTTCATGGTAATATACTAAATAATAGAAATGGGTTAATTTAGGATGGAAAAGCTAGCTAGATATATGCTTAAGCTATTGGCCAAACAGTATTGTAATCAATATAGTTTCTGTGTGATTATTTTGTTTTTAGGAAGCTGGGAATGAACAAATTGCTTCCACTTACAACAGATCAAGACAAAGAGAGTTCATTCACTCACAATTTTTTTTAAATCTCTAGATACATGATCTCTTCTGCAGGCAACGAAGGGCACACATCCTTTACACACTTTAAAAACTGAAACAATTGCTGATGTGGGAATGATTTCTTATTAATAAAGAAACTGCCTAGGCCCATTTCATAGGCCAACCCTTAGGTAGGCGGAGAAAACAGAACAGGATGCTGGGAGA
>NC_022012.1:17912047-17923581 GCF_000317375.1 Microtus ochrogaster
CACAGAGATCCGCCTGCCTCTGCCTCCTGAGTGCTAGGATTACAGGTGTGTGCCACCACCGCCCGGCTCGCTGTTGTCCTTTCTTAATACCCCTAACCATTCTAACTATTAAACTATTAATTCTAACTATTAAACTATTTATAAGTAATTGTAGAACTCTAGAAACTCTAGAAATTTACACAGTTGTTGATGCTCTACCTTAGCCCTGTGACTTCTAAAATATCTCGGAGTAAATGTACGAACAGCTGTTTCCTGTATCCTTGTCCCACAATTACTTTTTACACTTATATGAAAGTTAGTTCCTTTCTTATTTTACACTTATACTTGAGTTACTTCTTACTTATTTTTCATGCTGCATGGCCAACCTCTTTTTTCTTGTACGTACACATGTGTGTTCATTTACCACTGTATTTACACCACACAGCTCTCGATAAAGCTTGCCACAGATCTCTCTTTACTGAGTGTACTCTTTTACCCAGTAGTGTCCTTGAGTTCTACCCCACTTCCCAGCTGCACATTTGGTGCCACTCTGGCAGAAATCAGCTGGGGGTACCCTGGGAGGGGCATTGAGGCTGAGGAAAGGTTAGATTAAGAGAAATGAAGGCATAAACATAGGATAGACTGGGAGGACTGGCAGCTAATACCAAACAGCCCTGAGTTTATTTCTCTAAATGAATCACAGTGTGTTTAAAAATGTACGTAGGCTTGGAAGAGAGAAGAAAAAGAGTAAAGAAACAGTAAATGTAATATAAGAGCATAGACAGTCATAGATTAAAGGAGTAAATATAATCAAATGTAGAAATTAGCTCAATATGGGAAATAACAGGCTAGCTAAAAATGAAACAATTATATTTTTATTTATTATAAGGGGAAAACTCATGAAACAGTAACAGGAAGTCCAAGATCAGCTGTGTCATGGGAGTACCACAGAGAGAGAGAGAGAGTATCTGTGCCGAAGTTTTTTCTTGGGCTCCAGGAAGTCATGCCTTAGCTACGTTCCACCTCTTAAAGATTATTGGTTAACAAATCTTTCCACATCAATAAAATAAATATTAAACTTGTGAAAAAATAATAAAGCAAGAAAAATAAGCCATGTAAAGATGGAATGTACACAGAGAGTCAGAATTATCTATATTATTGTGTTTTCTTTGAGTTTTTTTTTTTTTACTGTTAAAGAGCTATGTAATGAGAGATACTTCATTATATGGACTGTTAAGTTAAATCAACATCAAGGTATCTTGACTTCAGAATTTGAGTCTAAAGATATGTTGATTTGGATAAGAGATTTTTCTTTTGTTTCCATAAAAGAGGAGAACATGTGGAATCCTTCCAGACTAATGCTGTTTGATAGAGCAAGACCCCCCAAAATTGCCACAAACATCCGCCAAAATACTTCACCCAACGAAAAGCAGGAGTTTAAAGAGAAATTCTCCCAAATTCCCTAAATGATTGTTTATAAATATTTGTTTATATTTAAAGAGGGATATGCTATAGAGATTTGCATTGGTATGGATCTGTGTTAATTGATACAAATTTAAGGTTAATTTTGTGTTATACATATATTATATATATGTTATATATACATATATATTTCTGCTCTTGATTAAGGTATTGTGTTTGTGCAACTCATTTAAAAATGTAATGTATAATTAAGAAAAATAGGTAATCATCTATAATAGTCAAGCTTGTAGTCATGTTAGTTAGGTTTTCTAAATATATATATATATATATATATATATATATATATATATATATATATATATAGAGAGAGAGAGAGAGAGAGAGAGAGATTTCAGTTAGATAGGTATTCTTCACATTTTCAGAGATCTTCAGAATATGGCATTTAAAATGTTTAAGACTTAGGACTTTTCATGACAATGAGACACATCTGTTCCTGGCAGCACCAATCTACTTCAAGAGGATAATGGGCATCAAGAGGCTCCTTATGAAGTTTGTTAGCCATTTGGGCAAGAAACTGCTCTTGCCTGGACTGCTTAATGGCACGCTGTATGAACTGGATATGCAGGATGCACAGAATAATGATTGTTGAAGTTACCTAAAGAAGGTGAAACAGTCCTTTGGGGTTCTTGCTTTATGAAAGAGTTTGCCAGACATTGTGCAAAATACAGAAGAAAACAACTGACAAACTGCCAATATAAATAGAACTGTCTTTGAAATTTTTTGATTCATGGAAAAATCTGCTGGATACTATGGGCCTGTAGGCTGAAGATGGAAACTCCAGCAATACAGAAGAACTTTGGGTGCCTGTCCAGGAAGCAAGATGTCTCTGTTAATTCTAGAGTTTGGAAGTTGCTTACAATGTACTTCCTGTTTACTTTGGTAATATTATATCCTTCTGGAGTCTTTGAAGGAGTTAAAGAATAGATAGCTATAATTATAGTTTTCCTGAGTTATGATAAAAGATAAAGTAAATATAAATGTTATAACTGTAATTCTTGCTTGATACCTGTTTTGTTATATGTAATTTTACTATGTCAAAATTAAAATCTTTTTTTAGTTAAACAGAAAGGAAGTAATGGTTTGTGAAGTACTTCTGTATATATGTTGCTTTTATTGGTTAATGAATAAAGAATCTGCCTTGGCTTGTGATTGAGCAGAGTAAAGCTAGGCCGAAAAACTAAACTGAATGCTGGGAGAAAGAAGGCAGAGTAAGAGAGACAGTGGGTAGCCACAGCCAGGAACAAACATGTGGGCTCCTACAACACCTTCTGTTTACTTTTATTTTCTGGAACCATTGAGCACAGTATTTTGAGTATAGGGCATATTTAGCAAAACAGAGTTTAAATTTAATTTTCTTACCTGAGTGTACTCACCAATTCACTGACAAATCTAACCTAGTATTGGGTTACACCAGTAATTCTTCCTGCAGAAGACTATGTCTATCCAGTGTGGTTTATAACCAGATACCTTCACATCATTTCATTTTCATGACTGTTTTGTTGTTACTGCTTGTTTTGTATTACTTGTTTGTTTTGGGTTTTTGTTGTTTTACTTAGTGTTCTGGCTAGTTTTTATGTCAACTTGACACAAGCTAGAGTAATCTGAGAGGTGGGAACTTCAATTTAGAAAATGCCTCCATAGGACTGGCCTATAGGCATGCCTTTAGGGTATTTTAATAATTGGTGATCAATATGGGAGGAGCCACCTCACTGTGGGTGGTGTCACCCCTGGGTGGTGGTCTGGGGTCCTATTAGAAAGCAGGCTGTGAAAACAATGATGAGCAAGGCAGAAAGTTACACTGCTCTGTGGTCTCTGCACCCGCTCCTGCCTTCATCCTGGTTCCTGCCCTGGGTTCTCGCCCTGATTTCTTTGATGATGAACAGTGATGTGGAAATATAGTCAAGCTGAACCTTTTCCTTCTCAACTTGCTCTTGGCCATGGTATTTCACCACAGCTATAGTAACCCTAACTATTAATTCATTTATTTATTATTGGTTAATTACATGTACGTGTTTGTGTATGTGGCTATGTGTATGTGAATGTAGATGCCTATGTAGAACAGAGGTAAGAGACACTAGATGCCCCTGAAGCTGGTGCTACAGGCAGCTGTGAGTTTTCTGATATGGGTTCTGGGGCTAGAGTACAGGCCTAACCTAAAGAACAGTGTGTATTTGTATAGCCACCAAACTATCTCTCCAATCCTGCCACTTTGACATGTATTTATTTATTTGTGGGAAGGAACCATGAACATGTATCTCAGGTTCTAATTGTAGAGGCTGGGGAACAATTTGAAAGTAAATTCCAGGATTAAACTCAGGTTTCAGACTTATAAGTGCTTTTACCGGCTGAGCCGTCTCACAGGCCCTAGAAGTGTATTTTTATAAATATTAAGCACACAAATTTTCTCAAGTAGGTTCTCTGAAGTAACTTAACCACTGGAATATTTATTATTATTTGTACTAGAATATTTTTTTACCTGAAGCAGATTTATTTTAAGTAACTGGGTCATTTGATTGTATGAATTGGAAGCTTCAAAGTCAACAAACCAATAAGCAGCATTTCTCCATGGCCTCTGCTTCAATCCCTGCCTCTTGGTTGCTGCCCCATTTGTGTTCCTGCCTTGGCTTTGCTCAGTAATTAACTGAGACCAGGATGTGTTAAACCAAACAAACTCTTTCTCCTAACTCGTTTTAGGTCATGGTGTTTCTCAAAGCAATAGCAAGCAACTAAGGACTGCTGGTCTGCTGCGTGTTGAGTTGGGGTCTCCATCTCACAGAGATGCGTATTAGTCAAAGCATTTCAGTGTGTCCTTTGCGGTGCTCAGTGCTGGAGACAAGAATAAGCAACCTTTCTTTGTTCACTGTTTCCATAGAGTGCGTGCACTACTGTGAAAATGGACAACATATTGTTATTGAACAAATAACTGACAAACTATAGATCTTGATAAGTTCAAAGAGAGAAGTAAATACGGTGAGGCTCTGAGAACAATATATGGAGTGCTAGTCATATTTTCATTAGTGTTCCAAAATGCCTGAGAAAAAAAAACCTGCTTAGAGAAAAGAATTCTTTCGGGGATCCAGTCCACAGTGATTTGGCCAGTTATTTTTATCTGTAGTTACATGGTATATCATACCAGGGGCATATGGTCAAGGAGGTTGCTCACTTCTTTGAAGGCTGGGAAACAAACTGAGAAGGAGGAATTGGTGTGTTGAGGACATGGTCCAAGGGCCTAATTTCTTTCTTCTGAACCCCACCTTCCTTCTAAAGGTTTCACCAGCATCAAATGTTGGAGAACAAGCTATGAAGGCATAAGCCCATTGAGTTTACTTAAGATTTAAACCGTATGTGATGGGTGTCATGAAGATCTTTTCTAAGGACTTTGAAAAATGAAAGCCAAAGATGAATTTGGAAGAAAAAAATTTCTATAAGAAAAAAGGAAACTTGCAGAGGGCATGATGGGCAAAAGCCATATTTATATGGGAATTTCAAAGTTCAGTGCATAAGAGACTTGGAAATGTGTGAAAGGAACTGAACCAGAGCCGTGCTTGACCACTGCCAGCTTGTGGGACATGAAAGGATCTTTCATTTATGTTAGAAAGAGGAATCCTTGAGAAAATTCATAAGATAGGGGTCAGATTATTTTATGTATGCTGTAAGACTATGGTTGTTGCTTTGAAATAGCATTCTACAGGACTGATGTGGAGAGGGGGAAGAGAGAGCTGTTAATATAGTCACAAAAATTCAGATGAAAGATGCCAGTGAAAATAGAGAGGCAAAAGTGGAATCAGGTTTTGGAAGCAGAACAGAGAGGATTCCGTATCCAGAGGAGATGATAGGAGGACGGGAGGCAGGATGAGCTGCAGATTTCTGGCTCAGACATGCAGTGGCTGTTCTGACACAGAATTCAATAGGAACAGCTCTTTAAGTTCAACAAAGCTGCACTACCATTGTGGGATTCAAATATATAATGACAATCAATTAAAGATGTGAGAATTAAAGACATGACTCCAATCAGCGTATCAGAAAAGAGCAATGGCACCAAGACCCAGACATAAGAAAAGTGCTCTAAAGAAAACCCAGGCTTCTGTAGCAGAAAGTAGGGCTTGGAGAACAAGCCATTGAGCTGAGAGGAAACCCAGACAGCTGTGGCAGGCAGTTGACAGAGCTTAGAGCAAAGGGACAAAACCAACTCCATTTTGTGCTAGGCCTTAAGGTGGCTGCGTGCAAACGGACTATTACGGCTAAAGTTTATGACATTAGGCAGGGGGCAGACAAAAGTCCAGCAGCATACCTAGAATGCCTCCTTGTGACCTTCTAGCAATACACTCCATAGATCCTGCAAACAGAGGAATCCACCCAAATGGTGATGTTTGCTTACATAAATCAGGCTGCTCCCAACATTAGAAAAAATTTACAATCTTTAGAAAGGCTAGGAGAAAAAAATCAGAGAATTAGTGGCAGCGGCAGAAAAGGTTTACAATAAAAGGGAGACAGAGGAACAGAAGGAAGAAAGAAGAGAGAGGAAGTAGTTACAGGAGAGAGAAATGAGATAGAAAGCAGAAAAGGAGCTTGGCCCAGATATTGGAATAGCAACAAGAGCAACGTAGACAATACCTGAAAGAAATCCTGACTACTATAGGTGCCAGACCACCCAAACATCTCAAGATGCTGAAAGGAGATAGTGACCCAAATGGGGCCACTTGGCCTCAGTGCTTCCCGTGGCCTGGGCAGAAGACAGCAACTAGGGGAGACTGGGGGTTCAGAATCCCTCCCTGAGCCTAGGGTGACCCTAAAGGTGCAGTAGGAAACCTCTTGATTTTATGGAGACACAAGAGCAGAAAACTCAGTCTTATTAAACCAGAGGGGCCCACGTCCACCAAAATTACCTGGGTCCAAGGGTCCACAGGGACCAAATCTTACCGCTGGACTACCCGAACAGCAGTGGACTTGGGAATGGGATGGGTAACCCATTCATTCCTAAATGCCCCTACCCTCGCTGTGCCAAGAACTCTTATCCACAATGAAAGCACAAACTAATTTTTCTGAGAAAAGAGCCAAACTGGTCCATCAGAATGGAGAGCCAGTCAGGGTCTTGGTCACTTGTGACTTGGCTGAGGAATGCGGACTCTGCAGAAACCAACAACACCAGAGCCTGATACAGAGAACTGGCTCCAATGGTTCCCTCTGGTTTGGGCAGAGACAGGAGGCATGGGACTGGCCCTTTACAGGACCCTGGACTTCACTGAAATCAGCAGGAGTGAATCCCATTAAGGTCTGATAGTATCCCACACCACTGGAAGCAAAAAGAGGCATCATCCCCCAAATACGAAGGCTACTGAGGCTTGGGGTCCTTAAACCCACCCAGTCTGCCTGTAACATGTCCCTGTTGCCAGTTAAAAAGCCTCATGGTCTACAGAGCTAGTTCCAGGACAGGCTCCAAAACCACAGAGAAACCCTGTCTCGAAAAACCAGGGTCTGCCACAGATCCCCAAGTCCACACCTGAAGATCTAGCCTGCATACACACTCTCCCAACGGTCCAGCGAATGGAGGAATGGTGGGCAAGTCATCCTCCCCCAAAGGCTGGGAATACTTAAAAAATACACTGCTCCTCACACCTGGGGACACGTAGAATTCAGGACCTGTTGCAAAGGGCCCATGTCAAAATTCAAGATGGTAACCAGACTGTTGAACAGGTAGTGACATAATGCCAGGCATGCCAGCTAACAAATGCAGTGGGCACCCCCTCCAACCCAGGGCCCACTAGCGGGGAACTCAACCAGGTACATACTGGGGAGTAGATTTTACTGAAATCAAACCTGAAAAATTTGGATACAAATATCTCTTAGTGTTTATAGATACTTTTTCTGGATGGACTGAAGAGTTCCCCACCAAGCACTAAACTGCCACGGTGCTGGTCAAGAAGCTAATTGAAGAAATCTTGCCTAGGTATGTGTTCCCAGTCATGATAGGGTCAAATGATGGCTCTGCCTTTGTCTCTCCAGTAAGTCAGGGACTAGCCACTGCACTGGGGACTAACTGGAAGCTTCATCGTGCATATAGACCCCAGAGCTCAGGGCAGGTAGAAAGGATGAATAGGACCCTAAAAGAGACCGTGACTAAATTGGCCTTGGAGATTGGTGCTGACTGGGCAGCTCTCCTTCCCTTTGCCCTTCTTAGAGTCAGAAATGAAATGGGTCTGACTCCCTTTGAAATTATGTATGGGCACTCTGCCCCCACCATGATTCCTAGCTTACAAACTGACCTGATTGCTGACTTAGATGATCAGTACTTGTTCAGTGTCATTCAGTGGCTCCAACTGATTCATAAAACCATATGGCCTAAGCTTCGGACAACTTATGAAGCTGCCTTTGTTCCAACCCTTCACAGATTCAGGCCCGGAGACTGGGTTTTTATCCAAAGGTATCACCCCAAATCACTGAGGCCAAGATGGAAGGAGCTCTACATGGTTGTCCTGACAATACCAACCGCCCTCAAGGTGGATGGTATTGCCTCTTGGGCTCATTATTCACATGCCAGCCAGGCGGGTCCCTTCACCTTACAAGAGGACTATCGCCGAGACCTGGGAGGCATCCAAATACCCCACCAACCCCTAAAGGTCAAGCTCAAGCATCGTTCTTGATCCTGTTGATGTTGATGCTGGTTCCCTCTGCTCCTGCTAAAGAAGCCAACCACATGTACCCTTTAAACTGATTTGGGTTCTCAAGGATGGAGTCATACAAAACTCTGTACCAGAGTACCCGTGCGGCCCCATTGAACACCTGGTGGCCTGACTTATATTTCTGCTCTCATGACCTGAACTATGTTTATAGAGCAACAGGCCAGGCAGAGGCCAGGAGGTATGGCTTTTACGTGTGCCCAGGTCATATCAGAAATAAAAAGCAGTGTGGAGGCCTGGAATCCTCTTTCTGAAAAAGTTGGGACTATGTCACCTCTAAGGGGGAATGGCGATGGGCTGTAAGCAGACCAGACTTAGTCACTTTTAAATATGTAAGACAAATCTGGTATGGTCCCCCTCTTCCTCAGCCTGACAAGTCCTGCAGAACAGGTGACTTAGGTCAAATAAAATTTACTTTCACTGATGTGGGAAAATGGAACACACAATGGTCATCAGGCCTACGCTGGAGTGTAATATACTATAGATATGGGGGGCATGTTCTGTCCACCCTTGTAATTTGGCTTAAGATAGAACCAGTAAAACCAGCAATAATAGGCTCCAGTAACTGGACCCAAATCCTATTCCCCCATCCACAAAGAGACCAGTGCTCCTATAACAGGCTCTAACCACACTTTCCCCTAAAACACTGGCCCCAGATACTTTAGCTATTACCAAGCCTTCGCCCCCCGAACAGCATCCCCTCCCGGAGCTTCTGACTAAGACTTAGATGGTTCTAAACTCCTCACAGCCCTAACCAACTCTTGTTGGCTTTGTTATGACACAGCTCCCCCTTATTATGAGGGCATTGCTGTCCAGGGCTTTATTCGGGAAGCAGCTAAGTCTGATGAATGTCACTGGCATTCACCACACTCTCTAACTCTGAAATAAGTAACAGGACAGGGGCTTTGCATAGGTAAAGTTTCCACTGCCAAGGCTTTTCTTTGCAATTCAACTTATCCGCTCACAACCACTGCAGTGTACCTAATCCCCACGATGATACCTGGTGGGCATGCTCCTCGGGGTTAACTCTTTGTGCACATAATACAGTTCTAAAGGACCCAACTGATATTGTGTCCTCATCAGACTGGTACCCCGGCTCCTTTACCATGACTACCAAGGTTTCATAGATAGGATGGAGCTGGATGCTGGCCTAACTAGAACAAAAAGGGAGCCCTTAAGTCCCCTTACACTCAGTATCCTCCTAGGAGCTAGCCTCACAGTGCTGGGAACTGCCTCTCTTCTGTCCCAAGGAGAACATTACTCCTCTCTGAGAGAAGCTATAGATGTTGACATAGAATGCTTAGAGACCTCAATATCCCATTTACAGGACTCCCTCTCCTCACTAGCTGAAATGGTTTTACAAAACAGAAGGGGACTGGACCTAATTCTTTTTATAACAGGAAGGATTGTGTGCAGCCCTGGGAGAAGAATGCCCTTTCTCTACAGACCTCATGATGAGCAGAGGGAACAGAGTGGATTTCAGAGAGAATGGGAGGAAGGAATGGTATACAGACTACAGCACTGGATGATTTCCTGTGGTTAGGAGAATTTCTCAGTTCTATTTTGGGAGAAGTAGTTGAGAGTTTTACTAAGGTGTGGGATGGTTAAGTCTGATTGTATATTAAAATAATGATTTTTTTTTAGTGTACAAAACTGTTGGTCTGAGCACTAAAAGCATGGCGTCTTAGAGAAGGCTCAGGAGGCATACTTGGAGCTTAGGTCTTGAGCTGTGAGATTCAGTGCAGCTGTGTTCACTCATCTTTGTGTAGATAAAAGGATGGGGCAACAAGAGATTCCTGCAAGGTTGCTGTTCATTAGAAAAGAAGAGAAAGAGGAGAGTATGGAAAGGGGGAGTTTGTTAATACATCCCTGGGGCAGATGCTGTTGGAAGTAAAGCCAAGGGGGCAGTAATGGAAAAGGAATGGGGTGGAGATATTGGCACTTCATAGTCTATCTGGGAAGCATATCAAAGGTGAAAACATCAGCCTGAGAGGATATCTTCCCAGGCTGTAAGACACTATAATAAATGCCTATTTGAAGATTCCACAAACTGATTCCTTGTAAATTAGCCCTCCATGGAGAAGAATCAGATCACTATAATTTTATTTGAGGCATAAAGAAGCAGGAACCTGAGGCCAGTGTTCCACAGCATATTAGTGGGACAGCCTTAGTGGTTTGAATCATGGCAACGTCTTTGGAGAAGGAATGAATGTTCAGCATCTAAGGAAGAGCCCAGGTCTGTGGTCAGGTGGGGAAAAGAGCCCTAGTAATCATATCTCACAGGGACCCAGAGAACTAGGATCACGTTCTGAGATTTTAATTTTTCATTGTTAAATAAATTATAAAATTAAGTATATTCAAATAGCTCCAGTTGTCTTTTCAATAGCAGTTAGAGAATGCAAGTGGATTCTTTGTTAGACAGGCAAAGTGGTATTGAGATGAGCATGAAACATAAACCGTGGTGGGGCTGATTTCATGTCTTACCTTTGCCTGCTTCTAGCTGTGTTTCTTAGAAAGCTAGTTAACTTCTCCAAATTTTAATTTTAATTCTCCAAGCTATGAAGCAAGACTGATGTTGCATACTTATATATATATAGTGCTTATCTTAAGGAACCAATTAAGATGAACAATTTTGCAAATTACCAAGCCTTGTGTGATGGAAGTACATAGGAATGAATCTTATTCCACAAACATAGGTACAAAAAAAAAACCATGTGTTTCATCATTTACTCTTTATTATTTTAATTCCGACTTGGAGGGTCCTTCATAATATTTTCAAGCATTGAAATCTCAACTGCAGACATTGTTCAACTGCCATTTCTTTCACTCCAGCAGTAAATGTAGACACCTTTGGAATGGTATCAAGTTCCTTGGTAATCTTGAAAAAACAAAACAAAACCACATGACTCCATTAGATCCAGCATCATCCATGGCATGCTTGGGTGAGGCTCAGTCATCCTTGCAGAGGGGCCTCATGGGAAAAGACCCCCAAGTCTTAAGAGTCTGTTGTTCATCCTCATCCACAACAATTTCCCTTCTATTTCCTCACCCACCAAAAGCTTAAATTTCTTTGCTAGGCTTCTGAAATACAATGTTATCTTCTCGAGAGACATACTTTCTTTTTAGCTCTGGTGAACTCCTCAGCCAAGGAAGCCCTAAAGCATTCATATAGAAGAATGGATGAGAAGTGGGAAAGAAGTAGGTGGAGGGAGGGAGAAAGGGAGGCAGAAAGAGAGAGATGAGATAAAGATAGATAGATAGATAGATAGATAGATAGATAGATAGATAGATAGATAGATAGATAGTAGATAGATAGATAGATGATAGATAGATAGATGATAGATAGATAGATAGATAGATGATAGATAGATAGATAGATGATAGATAGATAGATAG
>NC_022012.1:17923681-17925463 GCF_000317375.1 Microtus ochrogaster
AGATGATAGATAGATAGATGATAGATAGATAGATAGATAGATGATAGATAGATAGATAGATGATAGATAGATAGATAGATAGATAGATATATAGATAGATAGATAGATAGATAGATAGAGCAACTAAAGCTGTCTTAAATTATACCATATGATGCTTTTTTATTATTCTGCATGGTGGTCTTAGATCAATTGCCTCATAAAGTGATGACTAATTCAAGGACTTGGCAAAACACTGGCCTTGACCACAAATGAGATCCATGTGAAAATTTCAATTCTTTGAAAGAAGAGCATTTTCAAAGACCAAGTATTGGATGGGAGATATTGGCATAACCCCATTTACTAATGCAGGCGTTATCTCCTCTCTCCTTGGCAAGAGACTAGGAAACATGGTTTCATTTAGGGGATCAATACATTATTAGCTGAACACAAATGCGTATTTAGAAGCCAACCCTTTCCAAGGATGTCTGGAAAGCAGGGAAGCCAATTTCTAGCAAGGGCTTGCTTGTCTTATTGAGCAGACCGTGGAAAATGAGTACCGCTTTGGTTAATTGTTAGAGTGCGTCCTACTTGACTAGATAGTGGTTCATTTGATGAGCAAATAGTTCCATTTCCCACCTCATTTTTAAGCTTGCAAAAGCAACAATAAAAACCGCTATTAAAACATTGGCCTTGTAATTTCAGAGCAATGCCAAGTGCGGTGTCAGGGTGGAATGTGTACCATTTATCCTCATTAAATCTCTCTGGGGAATCCAGGCACCATTAAAAACAGCATCTCCCAGAATGAATATATGATAATAGAAGTTTTTTTCTAATTACCCAAAGATCAAAGATAAGAATTTGGATGACTGTATAGCTGCATTCCCTGCCTTCATGGAGTCTGAGCATATACCACTGCCTTGACAATGTTTACTGAAAATCTCTAGACAAGAAATCAATTATAGTACAAAGGCCCTTCCATTGCTTTCTGAGACCATCATCCCAAACTAGCCACTGTAGAAGATGACAGATGGCTAAAGAAATAAAGGTCTAACAAATCAACATTTTGCTTGAGGAAGTATAATTACACTTCACTTAGGAAGCAGAACATTTGACTTGCAAGAAAAACACCAAAATTCCTCACCGATAATGCAAAATAAAGGAGCACTCTTCTTTTTCCAACCACTTTTCAAAACACGAGAGTGTATCTTTAAGCTTGTGAACAGGTGCCCAGCTTGTTGCCTGAACTCAGTAACAGTGTTATTGAGGTAAGAAAATTGGGGTTCAGGCTCAGACTGTAAAACAAAAATTAATAATGCTGTATGGTCATGTGATCAGACAAGTACAAGCCTGGGGGAACCTGCCGTGACTCTAGGATGACCGGTCATAAGAATTCTTCAAGATGTGTTTCTGTTTACTTCCCATTCCCACTTGTTCTTAGCTTTAATCCATTAAGCTTTCAAAACTGCGGAAATCAATTTATCTCTTGGATTCCCCAGCAGTTCCTGAGGTAGAAGCTGCATCTTTGTAATTGAACTAGTTGTGAAATGTTCAGGCCACATCAGGTCTACAACTCCCCGGAGCTGAATATTGTCATTGTTCTCCAGCTTCATCAACTGAGTATTAGAGATCAAACCACTTCAGTGACGCCAATACATCGACTCTGGAAACGCATTGTTAAACAAAACAGATGTTAAACAAATAACTGACCTGCTCCAGTGCCACACTTTGACCTGTTCCAGTGTACCACACTCTGACCTGCTCCAGTGCACCACACTCTGACCTGCTCCAGTGCACCACACTCTG
>NC_022012.1:17925823-17928543 GCF_000317375.1 Microtus ochrogaster
CCACACTCTGACCTGCTCCACTGCACCACACTCTGACCTGCTCCACTGCACCACACTCTGTCCTGCTCCACTGCACCACACTCTGACCTGCTCCAGTGCACCACACTCTGTCCTGCTCCACTGCACCATACTCTGTCCTGCTCCAGTGCACCACACTCTGATCTGCTCCAGTGCACCACACTCTGACATGTTCCAGTGCACCACACTCGGACACGTTCCAGTGCACCACACTCTGACCTGCTCCAGTGCACCACACTCTGTCCTGCTCCACTGCACCACACTCTGTCCTGCTCCACTGCACCACACTCTGACCTGCTCCAGTGCATCACACTCTGATCTGCTCCACTGTACCACACTCTGATCTGCTCCACTGTACCACACTCTCACCTGCTCCAGTGCACCACACTCTCACCTGCTCCAGTGTGCCACACTCTGACCTGTTCCAGTGAACCACATCCTGACCTGATCCAGTGCACCCCACTATGTCCTGCTCCAGTGCACCGCACTCTAGCCTGCTCCAGTGTACCACACTCTGACATGTTCCAGTGCACCACACTCTGACACATTTCAGTGCACCACACTCTGACCTGCTCCAGTGCACCACACTCTGACATGTTCCCGTGAACCATACTCTGTCATGTTCCTGTGAACCACACTTTGACATGTACCAGTGCACCACACTTTGACAAATTTCAGTGACCCACACTCTGACCTGGGTTGTCTTCCAAGTCTTGTTGCCCAATAGCAGAAAGGACCACAAAATTAGGTCCTGCCTCCCAGGAAGAGTGTTGATTCCATAGTTTCTCTGTGATTTGTGGGCCCTCATTAAACTGTTATTATTTCATCATACAAGCAAGGGCTGGTCTGATTTGGATTCCGTGGGCGTCTTAACCTCTCTCACTACTGTCCCCCTAAGCCCTTGACTTAGGACCTTCAGTCACTTATGGTGCTCTCTAAGTAGACATTGCTTTCTCATGCTAGAGAAGGACTAATGCCCGTGAGCCCCTTTCCTCTTCAAGCACACATTGTTTTTAAGCAGAAGCACTTAATAGTCCTGAGATACTTTAAATCAATTTTCTGCAGCTACTCAGATTAGCCATTCATCTTCTGAGACAAACCTTGGACATTGCCATTAGTAATAGCTGTACACTTTCAATGTCGCCATCAAATTTCAGACCATCCCCACTTCCTAACTTCCCAGCTCAGTCTCCCTTCAGCTCTCCCTCCAGTGATTTTCCAACCTTCCAGGAACAGCCCATTAACACCACCACGTTCTCCGTACATTAACCTCCTCACATCCTTGCTCCTCCCTAGGATTCATCATCATAACTGCCTTTTGACACAGCCTCGAGAGTCTATTTCACTCGCTCTGAAGCTGCCGACCCTGGTTAAATATCCACCTACTCTGCACTGGACTCAATTGGTCAGATGTGACTAAGAAAAAAACATAAAATCAATATGCCTCATCTCATTTTAAATTTATTGTCAGAAACTCGAGGTCGGTTCTTGTCAAAGTCCACTCATTTTCCCCAGGGTGTTATTCACCTTTTCTTTCCCTGATCCTCCTCAACTTCTCCTTTTGCTTCACTTCTGGATGCTGTCTTGGACTTCATTCTTTATAGAAAATAGAGTAACTCAGAGGAGTCCCACATCTCAGGGGTGTCGCTCACTTTGAGGAAGTTGAACTCTAAGGAGTCTATTGTCTCTGTAGATATCTCCTCTCTATCTTGCCTCTGTTATTGCTCATATAATGTAGAATTCACATACCATCAAACATAAAGTACACAAATTGATTGTCTTAACAGTCATAAAACTGTGAGCATTGCCACCATTGAATGCTAAAATATTTTCATCACCTTGAACATATAGCCTAATTTGTTTTCCTTTACAACTTACAACTCTAGGATAATGCTAATCTGTTTTCAATTTCTATCAACTACTTTTATGCAGTATATTACATATAAATGAAATTATACACACCGCTTTGATATTTGACATATATGATACAGTAAAATGCCTTTGGGAATTATCCATGCTATAGCATGCATTAGCATTTTATTCTCTTTTCATCGGTCAATTTGTTATATGGTTAAATCATATTTGCTTATCCATCTATACCTTAATGGAAGTATAGACAATAGTTACCTCCTTTCCATTATAAGTATCACTTACAGGTATCTTCACTATTGCATTGCTCTTAGCTCCTAGAAGGAGACTTCTGTACACTATAAAGATTTGTCACTTGAATTGTTTTAATAAAACGCTAACAGACCAGTAGCCAGGCAGAAAACATAGGTGGAGCAACCAAACTAAAAATGATAGGAAGGAGAAGGGCAGAGTCAGGAGTCACCAGCCAGACACAGAGGGAACAGGAGATGAACATGCCATACTAATAAGGGTCCTGCTTTGTGGCAGAGTGTAAATCGGGATTATGGTTTAATGACAAACATAAGAACTAGTCAGACAATCCTTTATTGTATAGGATTGTTTTGGCTATCCTGGGTTTTTTGTTTTTCCATATAAAGTTGATTATTGTCCTCTCAAGGTTTGTGAAGAACTTTGATGGGACCTTGATGGGGATTGCATTGAATCTATAAATTGCCTTTGGGAGGATTGCCATTTTTACTATGTTGATCCTCCCAATCCAAGAGCAAGGGAGGTCCTTCCATTTTCTGGTATACTCCTCAATTTCTTTCTTCAATGCCTTAAAGTTCTTGTCA
>NC_022012.1:17947014-17950899 GCF_000317375.1 Microtus ochrogaster
CACTCACACACCCGGAGTTCAGCGATCCACCGATCCACCGTAAAACCGGAAACAGGAAGGGCTCCAGTCTCGCGTTCCAATTCATTAGTAAAAACATTCGCCCGAGGCTGTCCCGCCCCAAAAGGCGGGGTCTCTCTACATACACAGAACCTCAACTAGACAAGACACAAAGTAAGAAACCCAATGGTGTATTATACTCAAAACACTAAATATAAAGCACTAAGAAAAAGATTGAAAGCTGCAAGAGAATAAACACAATTCTCATGTAGAGGAAAACCGATCAGACTAACACAAGATTTCTCGCAGGAGGTTCATAGGAGTTCACAGAGTCTGAACCAACAGTAAGGAAGTCTACATGGGACTAACCTAGGCCCTCTACATATATGTGACAATTGTGTAGCTTGATTTACTTGTGGGGCTCCTAACAGTGGAAGCAGGGACTGCCCCTAAAGCTTTGACTGGCTTTTGGGAACCTGTTCCTCATACTGGGTTGCTTTTCCCAGTCTTAATACAAGGGGAGGTGCTTAGTCCTACTGCAACTTGATATGCATTGTTTTGTATCCATGGGAGGCCTGTCCCTTTCTGAACAGAAACAGAGGAGGAGCAGATGGGGAGGGGAATGGGGAGGGTGGGACAGGGGATGGGAGAAGAGGAGGGAGGGAAAATTGTGGCCTGGATGTAAAATAAATAAATAAAAATGGATTTATGCCTCTATTTAGATAGAGAGTTCTCAGTAGAATAAATAGAATGATGAAGAAATGGTAACAATTGTCCTTAGCGCACAGAGAAATGTAAATTAAAACAACTTTGAGAGTTCATCTCATTCTAGTCAGAATGGCTGAGATCAGTAAAAGAACAAAGAAAAAAAATGCAGGAGAGGTTGTCGAGGAAGCATTCAGTGTTGGTAGAAGTGTAAATGGCAAGCCACTCTGGAGGTCAGTGTGGAGAATCTCAAAATATTAAAAATTAATCTATCACATGACCAAGTTCTATCACTTCTTGGCATATGTTCAAAGGACTCAAGATGCTACTCCACAGATACTTGCTCAGCAATGTTCATTGCCAACCTATTCATGATAGCAAACAAATAAAAGAAACTTAAATCTTTCAATAGAAGGATAACTAATAAATACATTACACACAGTGGAATACTATTACTCTGTGAAGAAAAACTCAATAGTGGAATTTGCAGGCCAAAAGGATAAAAGTAGGAAAGATTATATTGAGTGAGGTAATCCAGACCCAGAAGGGCAAACATGGCCTGTTCTCTCTCACCTGTGGTTCCTAGCACCACATCCCCAGGTGTGAAGGAAGGGTGTATAACTTAAAAGCTTCAGGTGGACAGAGAAACTCCAAACAGCGAAGCTGACTTGATGATAACACCTGTGACGGTTTCTGGCCGGAAGCTCAGCATGCCACCCTCTGGTGGTGCAATCTTCCACTCTGAGGCTGCTGAGGAACTACAGACAGAATCTTTCATTCCCCAAAGTCCCCTTTCCTGCCCTGGAAAACTCCCAAGCCCCTGCACCATGTGTGGACAATCCTCACTCCTGCCGAGAGACTGGTGTCCTTTACTGTTCTAATTAAAGGACAGTTTGCTGTAAGAGATGCTTCTGCTTTTCCTTCTTTGTCACCTCCATCAGTGCTGATCTAGCAGACAGCATACAGCATGAAGTAGCCCCAGAAAGCAGGAAAGTATAAAGGGAACCCATGATGAGGGGAGGGTGGGAGAGGACTGGCGTAACACAGGTGTTTTGACAGGGGAAACTGAACCAGGAAAGGCTCCAAATGGGCAAGGGGAGGGAGGTCATACAGTAGGAGTTTTGAGGGAAAAATTACACACAAAGGTTGTTTGCTAAAGCCTTAGTAATTGTATTATTTTATATTTACCTAAAATTTCTCTCTCTCTCTCTCTCTCTCTCTCTCTCTCTCTCTCTCTCTCTCTCTGTGTGTGTGTGTGTGTGTGTGTGTGTGCACGTGCACACACACATGTATGTGTGTGTTAAAGAAAGAAAGTTCAGTCAGTTGGGCTGACTATTCTCTCTACAAGAACCATTGAGCAACAAAAACCCAGTAATAGGCATGAGAAATTGCCTTTCAGATGGCTAGTCAGTGCAGTCCAAGTGACCTCCAAGAGAATATAGATTAATAATGGAACCCTTGGTTGCCTGTCAGGGATCAAAGGCAGGCCCCTATTGCTGAAGACATGCTACACTTAGAACCCATTATTCAAGCTTGATCTGGCTTGAAAGTTTCTTTCCTGTGGTCTAGGATCCATGTTTTCAAAAAACATTAAGGAAGCTGTCAAGGGAGGGCAGGAATGAAACCTTCAGTTTTAAGACTTATCTGTGACAGTTATCAGCATCATAATATATCCATAAAGGTGCCGTAAGTGGCACTCACATGCCATTGACAACCATCGGCTTCTGTTGTACTTAAGGTCCACTCAACAGGACACAAATCAGGCCTGGAGCTGGTTACCTAGCCAGCTTCCCAGTCTTGTGAGGTCATGGAGAAAAGAATCTGCTACTGCCACATTGATAAGCAGGAATCATTTCTTATGACATTCTGAATCTCTATTATGGAGACCATTCCAGAAAACCAACCTAGACAAAATCAGAGCTCAACATAATGTGCAGGGGGTTCTTTGTTTCTTAATTCATAAAGGCTCAGTTTCTGTTCTATGGAACAGAGAGATTGAACAACATAACCACCCATCCCTCCTTGAGACAAAGGCTGCGTGACCTGAAGCCATCTGGGAAATCAGCCCTTTATGGACTGGCTCATCTGGAACTCAGTTATCACTGGGAGGGGCACCTTGAGTATCACAGACAATGGAGGAGGATCAAGTACTCATGGAGGATGGGACAGCAGAAGTTGTGTCAGCCATGGAAATTAGCTTTTACTTATACCTTCTTCAGTTACTTTAGTTCAAGTTTCTATAAACATTAATCATTTTGGCTAATACACTTGGACTATAGTCAAGGCCATGGCAATTTCAAAATGTGTTGCCAAGGGAGACATGACTGTTGTGGGTTTAGAGGGCTAAGAATGGTCTAAGCAAACACAAAATATAGTAGAGACAAGATGGTGTTATTGATGTCACTTCAATTCTGAGGGTAGGGGCTAACAGGACATTTTTGTAGAAGCTCAGAAAACCAAAACACCCCACACGAACAGAAAATAGGCTCATCTCACGAGGTTTCATATAGGAAGAAGGGTTCTGCAGAGAACAAGGCTACAGGCCACTTATATTACCTTCAGGCAAAGGCTATGACTGCACTCTGCTCATATTCTGAGAGTTTGAATGAGGCTGAATTCAAAAGTAATGGACTCACTTTTTGGGGAGTGAAAAGCACAAGTCAGAGCCCTATCCATGCTCTATCTCAGTTACTGCTTATTGCTCGCACCTAGACTTACAGTGATACAGCACAAAAACCGGCACAAAAATACATGGAAAATGTCTGGTTTGGTAAGAAAAGAAAAACATCAAGTTGCAGAGACAAGGCAGGTGCTTCAAGAGCAGAGGCAGTTGTTAGTGTATTTAGCATGTTTGGTGAGACACCTTGCATTTGCTCTGGGACAGTTGGAAAGGTGCTTAGAAGGTAAGATCCCACCCACTGAAGGCTCCATCTTATGGAAGTTCAAATTCCCTTAAAAGGAGAGTCTAAACTGAGAACGGCACTGGGGAATTTCTGTAGGGCCCTGGCCTCCCTTATTCCTGGAGTGCTTCTCGAGGACAATTTCTGGTCAGCATGACCAAGCATTTAACCCTTATTCCTGGGACGCATTCAGTTTCTAGTCAGATGACTAGCATTCTGTTGGTTCCTGTTTTCCCCTTGCCCCACCTGGTTAAGTTCCTATTTTTCTCCTGCCCCGCCTGGT
>NC_022012.1:17951574-17952709 GCF_000317375.1 Microtus ochrogaster
TCTCTCTCTCTCTCTCTCTCTCTCTCTCTTTCTTTCTTTCCCTCTTTCTTTCTTTCTTTCTTTCTTTCTTTCTTTTTTTCTTTTCTTTCTTTCTTTCTTTCTTTCCCTCTTTCTTTCTTTTTTCTTTCTTTCTTTCTTTCTTTCTTTCTTTCTTTCTTTCTTTCTCTTTCTGCCTCTGTCTCTGTCTCTCTCTCTTTCTAGGAAAAAAAAACATAACTGAAAGCTAAGTGCTGTCCTAGTGAGCTTCTACTAGGCTAGGAAGCTTGAACAACAGGTCACAGAAGACATAACTGCTAAAATGGTCCACACAAAATGATTAAGTTTGTCCTTCTTTTTTGTACTAAAGTATTCCGGGGTGAAGGTAAGTCACCCAGTTGGGTGAATTTTCAGCATTCAGGAACGTAAACTAGTATAAACTTCAGGGCCACAGTACTGGCCTGGCACCTGTCAGAAAACGACATCAGGATCAACTGGTAGGTTGAGGGTCTGGAACACAATCCTGTTTTCCTTTGGGCTGCTGCCAGGCTGCAGGCCATCCCTAGCAAGCTCACTAGGCTGGAAGCTGCACAGTAGTCCTGTAGTGGTAGTGTTAGCACTCTAGCAAGAAGAGACTGCACGGTTCATGGAAGCTAACTGCATTATAGAGGTCAAGATGGGATAGTGTTCTCCAAATATGTTGCTGTACCCAACAGTGCTCTTTGGATAAAACAATTGACACAGTAATGAGATTGGTACTTGCTATATTTATTAGCATTTCATTTATTATTATTATTATTATTATTATTATTATTATTATTATTATTATTATTATTATTATTACTTTGCCATCTAAGACTTACTGGTATTTTCTTTAGAGCAAAAAACAATTGGATTCTCTCAACTGTCTATAAAATGAGTTTGTATCACACTTAAGTCTCTTACAGATTTTTAAGAGCATATTTTCAAAAAGCAACATTGATAGAGCAATGTAAGGTGTTTAAGAAAAGAACCCATGAGACAGTGCGAGAAGACACTCCTAGAAGCTGGATGGTTCAAAGGTAAAAGTTTCTGCACCAAAGGTGGGCCCTCTCCATGAGCTGTTGACAAGGAAAACCCCTGAGTCTCAGGAATCTTTTTTTTTTTTATGGTTTATCAA
>NC_022012.1:17954149-17964149 GCF_000317375.1 Microtus ochrogaster
GCTAAATAAGAAGGTGAACCCAAAGAAAAACATATAGCTATCCTCCTGGGTAGGGGAAGTAGACAAGATTGCCAGGCAAAAAATCGGGATCTTAAGAGTCTCAGGAATCTTAAAAGCTTTTTATTGTTACTGCTGTTTATATGCCAGAAAAAGATGCAGACTCCTTTAGATGAAGACACTATACACTTTGCTATGAACAAAATGGAGACATTGAGCAGGAACTGAGTTATAAGCTCCTTTTCATAGTTCTAGAAGGTTCCAGGCAGACTTCTGGAGAGCACTGTAACCAACAGTGCTGCTGAGATGTGGTCACTGCATACCACACTGTCACGATGCCTAGCAAGGTTTACTCAGCAGTTTAACAACAGCATGACTGTTATCTGTGCAATTAACTGGTTTCTGGCTGGACGTAAGGCTCACTCCATAGTAATGAACTCCTCCCTGGAAGTTAAAAGCCAATATAGAGACCTGTATCTGAGGAAGTGAAAGGCATCAGTGGGCGGGCACTGTAATTTTGATAAATGGATGTGATATGTCAATCTAATTACTTTCTACCACATTCATGTTTATTCCCATGCATTGCTGCTATCAGTCTCATTAACAGAGGGAGACTTCTGCTTTGCGATGGGGAGTGCTTACTGCAGGGATTCACTGCTGACTATAATGTGTCTTGATGTTGCACTGCAGTGATACATTTTTCTGAAAATATCTCTTGACTCCAAAGAAACTGAACTTTCACTGGACCTCATAGTCAAGTTTATACTGTACCTTGAAATCATTTAAGGCTGCATACTTAACCTACTCTTACTGTGTTCTCAGCTTCCTTGGGTTTAACCTGCCTTTAAGAGAACAATGAAACCAGCCCTACTGTTCCTTGGTTTCCCATGCAACCAGTTGTACACCTAACCTAAATGCCTAGCTTTAACCTTGCTATGTCCTTCTTATGCCCTGACTCGGAATAATATTTGTGTGTACATGTGTTTTGGGGTAATCATTTTCTGAAAACAATCAGATTGTTGAAAGTTCTCTTAAATGTCAGGCTCAGCCAACCAGTTGGACAGGGTCTAATTAGGGGAGTGAGGATTAAGAAAGAAAGAGAGAAAGAGACAACAGACAGAAGATGTACTCAGGAGGCTTCCAGAAAATACTGCAGAAGCCTCAAGTTTATTTCTTTTCACCCCTTTAAAAAGGGGAGGGCAAAAGACCTCTTACCATTGTTCAAGGAACAAACAAATATAATCACCTCCTTAATTCTCAATGCATCTAGTACCATGCATTTGCCGAACATCCTGTTATTTGGCCTCGAGAAGCAAAAATAAGCTTGAACTTAAGTCAAGATAGAATAGTTACTGTGGGCTTCCACACTTAAACAAAATGAACACCCAGTGAATTTTGGAATCAGTACATGGTTATATGTTCAATTCTAAATGGGAAAATCTAGTTAGATATCTATATTGGCCCCTTATGGGCTCAGGAAATGGTGTAGAGGAGAAAGAATATGATAGCTGGAGATAGGGAGGAAGTATCCATGCAGTCATTTCCCCTCTGGAAGGTGGAAGAAGGCTTGGTCTGTGCAGTGTCATATCTGGAGTGCACATATTTTGTTAGTGTCTTCACGTGAAATGTTATATAACACTCAAATACGTGTGTGTGTGTGTGTGTGTGTGTGTGTGTGTGTGTGTATGCTTTCAGTTGTCTTGGTTATAAATGTTATCATGGGATTGTGAGCTCCAAACATATGTTTGATTTTTTGAGGAACTTCAAAAACAACAAATAGCTTAAAGTGACACAAGAAGAAAAGGAAGATCTCAGCAGTCCTATAAGAAGAAATCAAATCAGTCCTAGGACCCCTTCCAGAAAGAAAGATCAAGGAGTGTGAGGTTACAATTACAAAAGAAGAAAGAAGAGTGTGTTTAATGGGATTTGTTAAATCTGCAGGTAAATACCACTGACTTTTTTATAACACATTAAGCATATTTTTTCTCTCTCTTCTAGCTTTTATGGCTCGAGATGAGAAATGAGCTGTTAGTGTTGCTAAGGATCTTGTGTGTGTATTGACTTCACTTTTATCATCTTTTAAATTTCTTTTTGTCTATTGACAAAGTAAGAGGTACTTTGTGAGTTTTTTTTAACATTTATACTGCTTGTTTTTAGATCTCTCTCTGTGTGTATGTGTGTGTGTGTGTGTGTGTGTGTGTGTGTGTGTGTGTTGTATGTGTACTTGTGAGGGGAGTGGGAGTGTGCGCATGCCTGCTGTGGTCCATAGGATTGTCTAGTGAGATTTCAGCTGATAAATCATAAGGTCAGCCCTCCAGAATAAATGCATTCTGATGGAGACAGGCCCATATGCAAGAAGCTAGGAGTTCTACCTTTTGAATAATGGCTGTTCTTACAGTAAACCTCTTGTGAAGCCACAGCACCCTCCTTCTCTAAGTGGGACTATCTCAAAAGATTCAGCAGTGTATTAAATTACTGGACACAATCTTTCCCATGTACTGGTATATTGGGTGACTTCCTCCCACACTGTGGGACCCTGGTGAGAAAATTAGTCACATAGTTGAAAACATTTGCTCCCAGTCAAATCTCCTCTCCATTTACTGAGAAAAACTTAGAAGCCAGCTCCCTGCTTTTATTGGCAGGACATTTGATCAGGAGAGGAATCTTCCAAGTAGATCACACTTTGGACTTTCAAAGATAGGGGTGTGGCACATCTGAACTTACTTGATTCACAGTCCTTCCTGATCAGGAGACAGGGTGCCCTGAATTCGTTCACAGCTGACTTGGGAAAGTAACCTTAGTCAACCCTGCTCTAACTCTAAAAAAGGCTATTAATACCCTGCACCTTGCTCACTCTGGTTTATTGACCGTACTTTAGCATATATTTTAACCCTGAGAGATAGCAGGAGAATACCATTGATCATTTAGCCAGCTCCAGAAAAGATTAATTCTTTCACATAAGTCCCTTGGAAACAAACACCTCTGTTTGACATGGGCAGGTGAAATTCGTCAGTCCCCAGATTTTGTACTATATAACTATAAATTCCCCTTGTTCTAATGCTTAGGGTGAGAGCTGTAACTCATAGATCTGAGAGGTTCCCTTTAGCTAGCTACATAAGCGAAAATGCTAACATCGACTGAGCTGCACACGTCTTCTTCAGCAGGTTATGCTGATCACCATGGTGACACTGATGCGTTCCCAGACACCACATCTCCAGTGGCAGAGAGAATGCTGATCACTGTTTCCTCCCTCCTTTTTATATCTATCTATGTATCTATCTATCATTTATCTATCTATCTGTCTATCTATCTATCTATCTATCTATCTATCTATCTATCTATCTATCTATCACAAACCTCTAGTTTAATTAATTACAGCTAAGAATGTAGTGTTGCACATGAATTCCCCTTCTCCCTTCCTAGAATTCAAAGCTCCCTAAATCACCTTTCTACCTCTTAGCGTTGCCTGGGCATTTCTCTAGCCACACCTCCCTGGAGCCATAAAGAAAGTTGACAGTGCCATTTTGTGCAGCTCTTATCTATGTTATAACCCTGAGAAATTAAAGCCTTGTAACCTTGCTATTACTAGAGAATTGCTGGTTGTGTGTGTATATAAACTGGAAACTTTGCAGCTTGGGCAGACAAAGAAACTGATGAGAGGAAGTACAGAGAGATTAACTGTGCCCTCAGATCCTGAGCCTCTGTTGGCTGCAACCTCTTTTCTGAACCCCAAGAATGCCTTGGAACTGGATCCCAAAAGGCTCTCATTATGTGTGCACATTAATGTCACTGCATATGTATGTTCAAGTATGCAGGGATATGTATGCACACAACTATGAAGGCTGGAGGTAAACCTTTGGTGTCATTTTTAATGGCTGTCTCTTTGGTGCTTTCTCTCATTGGCTTAGAGATCACTCACCAGGCTAAGCTTGCTCCAGTGAGCCTTAGAGATCCACCTGGCTCTGTCCATTTAGCACTGATGATATTACATCACATATATGCAGTTCGTTGCATCACAGAAAATAATTCAGAGTTGAAATACACAATAGAGTATTGATAACATGTATGTGCTCTCCGATTTCCAGGATGTGTTTTTTTTTTATCTTATGGAAATTTTACAGGTACTAGGCAAATTGTGAAAGTTTTCAGGTGTGGAAAGATATAAAGGATATAATTGTGATAAAAGGTTTAATGTTAAAACAATTGCTTGTGTTTCCTCTTAATTTTGTTAGGCCTCTACAATTAGGTGCTCGCTTAAGTATTTGAGTTGAAGCCTTTGAATGTCCATTTTAGGCTCTGGTTAAATAGAATTATGGTTAAGTGAGATAAATTTGTGCATGAGGTAGTAAGTCATGTATTGTTGTCTCAACTGATAAACCTTAAAGATTCTAAATTTTTCTTCAAGAATGAATGCTACATTAATGTATAAAAGGTTAGAAAAAGAACAGAGATGCTAATTAACACTGGTTCCCTCACATGTTTATTATCCCCTGGGGTACACATCATCTATAAATATAAAGTTTATAGATGTTTTACCAACTTAACTTTATCCAGACTAACAGTCTTAGCACAAATTTCGTAAATTTCTAAGCCTTGTTTGTTTTGTCTTAAGCTTTCCTTAAAATCTCTGTGATGATTACCTTTGCTAGCATACAAGGGCAGAGCTTCTTAAAAGCATACACAGGATCCTGAGAAGCTATCAACTTCAGCTGAGCTCAGATGAAAATGTCCCCCTTCTCAATCACTCACTTGCTTACAGTTGATGAAAAGGCTCCCTTGGGTACTGATTTCCTGAATGTCTGTCACTCTCCCACCAAAAGAGATTATGTCAGACCAAGCAGTGAAAGCCCCATTCAGTCAACAAGGGAAAAATCTAAACTTAATCTAGAACCGGATCACACTTCTTGATAGTTCAGTTCGCAGTTCACAGGTGCAGAAAGTCTTATAAGAGCAACGGAATCCTTCCTATTTAATGCAGTGATTTTAATGGGCTTCCAAACCCCCAGAACTCCACACCTGGTTCTGCACTGAGCTGCAAATCCCTCCAGATTGGTAACTGCAGGTTGAATCATAGAGCAGACTTTGGGAGTTTGCCCATGCCGTTTGACAGAACCCCTTTCAGACTCAGAAAGATCTAAGGTTGGATATGGCTCCCTGCTTCCTATCTGGCCCAAACAATAATTGGATGAATTTCTAGATGAATATGACCTTAAAAAGTTAAATGAGGATGATATACTTAATGTAAACAGATTTATAACAATGAAATAGAGGTAGTAATAAAATATTCCCCAACGGAAAAGGGCCAAACTCTAGAAGGATTCATCGAAAAATTCCACCAGATCTTTAAAGACTAACGAATGCCAACACATCTGTAATCATTCCATAAAACAAAGCAAGAAATATCTCTCTCTAACTCCTTATAAAGCCAAAATCAGAAAAGGGCACAACAAATACGTTAGAGACCAATAACTTCCCTGATGAAAACAGGTGAAAATTTTCTTGCAATCCAAATTCAAGAATATAAAAATAAGCCATTCATCATCATTGATCTGGCTTCACTCTAGAGGTTAAGGGATTGTCCAGCATATGTAAATCAATAGATTCAATTAATTACATATGGATTTAAGAGCAGAAACCATGTGAACATCTTAGTAGTTATAGTACAGGCTTTTGACAAATTCCAATTTTTCTTTATGATAGAAGTTTTAAGGGAGCTAGTGATTAAGGGAATGTGTTCAACAGTAAAGTCTATATATGACAAACATATAACATCAAGCTAAACGGAAAAACTGAAAGCATTTCTACCACGATCAAAAAACGGGAGAAGGATGTCCACTTTCACCAGTTCTGTTCAGTGCAGTTCTTGGAATTGTAGAGTAATTTGACAAGAGACAGAACTGGGATAAAAATAGGAAGAAAATTCAAAATATACCTAACTTGTAGGTGATATAATTTAATACATAAAAGACCCTAAAGATTCCACCAGTAAACTCCTAGAGTTGGTAAACACTTCTCATACAATATATCCTGATTATAGTTTTCCCTTCTCTCTACTCCTCCCAGTTCTTCCCCAACTCCTTTCCCACCCGATCCACTTCCTTTCTGTCTTTCATTAGAAAAGAACAGGCTTATAAGATAGAACAATGAAACATAACCAAATAAAATATATTAAGTTAAAACACAAACCCATCAATCTACACTTGCTTAACCATGTTCATTGCTGCTTTATTCATAATATTCAGAAATTGGAAACAATCTAGATGTTTCTCTGCAGAAGAATGGACATAGAAAATATACATTAAACAATGGAACATTATTCATCTGTTAAAATTTTGTCAAAAGATTTTCAGGTAAATAAATGGAACTAGAAAAAAATCATCTTGAGTTAGGTAATCCAAACACAGAAAGATAAACGTGGTGTATATTTACTTACATATGGATATTAGCTGTTAAATAAGAGATAACCCAACTAAAATCCATAGACCCAGAGAGGTGACTAGGGGCACACATGGATCTCCCTGGGAGTGGGAAACAGAACATATTTTATGGATGGACTCGGGGCAAGGAGGGGGTGAGGAACGAATAGGAGGATCTGGTAGGGAAGGGAAAGGGAGAGAGACTTGAGGAAGGGAATTCCTGGAGGGACAGCTGAAACTGAGGGGCAGTATGGAAACCTACTGCAGTGAAGACTTCCTAAAATACGTATCCAATAGGCAATCCTAATTATGTATCCAAATAATGAGGGAGATGGACCTCAAACAAAGCGTCCAGTAGTGGGACCAGGTTACAACCAATTGAGTTGTTGGCCATAGAAGCTCCATGGTAATCTCTAAACAACCCAGGCTGTTGGTAATACAATAGGTTGCTTCCACAAACTGACAGCAAGGCCACATTGCTGAAACAATTCTCACATAATTCATTGAACATGGAGAAGTTGAACTGGTGCCTACATAAAACGTTTACCCCTGCACTCTAGTGTCTTTGGAGTGGGATACTCTGTATACGACCAAAAGACAAATGCAAATACCAACCCAGCCACAAAGCCTTTGACCTGCAATCTGTATAGCCGGTAAAATATGCTGGAGAAATAGTGATGCAAAGCTTCTGGGAGTATCCAACCAATGTCTGATTTAACTTAAGGTTCACTCCTCGAAGTGGAACCCATACCTGGCACTGCTTGGGAGACCAAGAATCAGAGGGACCTAATATCAAACCAAATGCTACTACTGGTCTGAAAAGTGTAGTGATAAAATGACTCCCAATGATATTCTATTATATTCATATATCAGTGTCTTGTTCAGCCATCATCAGAGAAGCTTCCTCCTGTGGCAGATAGGAACAAATACAGAGACCCACAGCCAGACATTACACACACACACACACACACACACAAGGGGGGGGACATACAACTCTAAATGGGCTATCTTTACCAAATCTTTCCCCTCAGAGCTCAGGGAAATCCCTGGCAGAGGAGACAGAAAGAATGTAAGAACCAAAGGGACAGAGGACACCAGGACAATGAGGCCCTTTAAATCAGCCGAGCAAGGCTCAGATGAGCTCCCAGAGACTGAAGCGCAAGGCCTACAGGGGTCTGCTTTCATTTGATATCTTTTGGGGGTCTCCTGAGTGCGTAACTGAATGGGACCCTGATTCCTGGGCCTCGTCTTGGACTCTTTTACTTCTTCTGGTTCTCATGGTTTATTTTAGCATTTTGAATATGTTTGCAATAGTTGACTTTAAAAGCCTGGATATTTTCTCAGAAACACATTTTACTGACTTTTCCTTTGGATATTTTTATTTCTTTGAATACATTATAATAATCTTTTTAAATAGGCCACGCAAATTGGTACAATCTGCTATTTTGTGAAGCTCTGTATCTTTTCCTCAGGGTGTTCTGTGCTCTGTGGTGTTTTCCGTTTATAAGTCTGGAAATTGCCCATCAAAGTCTGTTCATAATAAGACATAAATGAGGCTACATGATGAACCCCATCACTTAATATGTTAATTATAAAACCTAATTGAGAATAAATAAAGTCGAAATTATTTGCTATAAAAATTTATTTTTGTCAGGCATGGCCACAGGAGTTTCTGTTGCATTAGCTCAATGGCCAGGTGATGATTAGAAATTTCCTTGCTAGGTTTGAGCTAGTGAGTATTTCCAGCCTTTGTTGAGAGCTCTGGGTTTGTGTCTGAAACATGTCACTAAGGTCCCTTGTCTTTACTGTGTATGGAACTAGTTGTTACTACCAAGATGTGGCCATAGTTTTCATATTTAGCCTTAGTTTAGCCTTGACATTGATTTACTACAACACTAAGATGACGAAGAAGCATTTTAGGATGGAGAAAGTTTATTAGGCTTTTTCTTCCTGGGTCACAGTCCACTGAAGGAAACCAAAGCAGGAACCTGGAGGCAGGATCTGGTGCAGAGTCCACGAAAGAATGAATGCCATTTACTGCTTCACTCTTCCTGGCTTGCTCAGCCTTCTTCTTACAGAACCCAGGGCCACCAGCCCAGAGGTGGCACCACTCACAGTGAGCTGAGAGCCCCCCCAACTGAACATTAATCAATAAAATGAATGTGTCAAGTAGAAGCAAAACTAAACAACACATAGTTTCCTTTTCTATGGGTGCAGGTCATGAAGGATGGTGGGGGTGGGAGTAAACTCCTTATTGGAATATGTCAGGAAATTTCAGAAGCCATCCTTATAATTTATTCTATTGTGGCTGGATGTAAGAGCACAAGAAATGCAATGGCCCCTGGAAGATGTTCCTGCAGGTGACTTTGTGGGAGCAGCAACAACTGACTGCACTGTTGGCTTTTTTGTTTCTCCATACAAGGTTTCTTTGTGCATCCCTGGCTGTCCTGGGACTCACTCTGTAGACCAGGCTGACCTCGAACTCGCAGAGATCCACCTGCCTCTGCTTCCCAAGTGCTGGGATTAAAAACATGCACCACCACTGCCCAGCTTATGTCATTTCTTTTATGAGGACAGTTAGGCTGACTCATGCACAGCTGCAGACCCCTTACTTGCTTCCTCAGCATTCACTACCTCCCAGGTTTTTACCCCAGCACACAGCTAACTCTAGAGATCTTTAACTGCAGCACCAAGAATGTGTAAACTCTTCCAGTTTCTCTACTGGGAGCACATTGCTAAAGTTTTCCTCTTAGTTATTAGACTGGCTCATTTGTTGCTACTGGTATTGACACCCAACGGCATTGTGATACTAAATTATTATTACTGATCTCAGAAATGCTCCAGGACAATATTGGTAGCCTCCCATGTGGGAGCCCACAAAACTGGGTCTGTTCCACCTTGACTAAAGATCAGAGAGTTCAGGCCTATTCTAACTTCTTCATGGTTATTGACAGGAGGTCTAACTCAAGATGTAGTATAACAGGATATCTTGACCTACGTAGTGGTTACTTGGTGTTTGGGTATTATGATGGCCCACAGAGTGGATCCATTTCACTTTGACCAAAGGTCAGTGAGTTCAGGCCTATGACTGTTCCTTTCCTTAAAAGGTATGACAGGAGGTTTGACCAGGGAGTGGCTGCCTACAAGGTGCTTGGCCTAAGATGTGGTCGTTGCATATCCTGACTAAACAACGGAATATTTAACTCAGGGTATCATTGCTTGATGCTTCAGGTACTGAAGAGGTCATTGTTCTGCTGCTCTTTGTGTCATGTTAATGGTTCTTCTGCCTTCTTCCCCCCTTTTGGATTGGGGCATGTAAGCATATGGAAAGGAAACAAGGGCAAATCCAGTATCCACCAAATTTCCTCCCAACTGCATACTATGAGCTCTGATAAATCACAGACCAGTTCTGTGAACTGAGACTCTAAGCCTAGGGTCTTCTAGTGCAAGGTGACAAGGCTTTGAGAAGGAGGCTTCAGGGAATCTGACTTCTCCCCCACTGACCCCTTCTCACTCATTACAAGTTAGTCTTTGTCTAATGGAACAGTGGAAAGGAACGTTAGACCAAGACTACCTGAAACATCAAA
>NC_022012.1:17965865-17970312 GCF_000317375.1 Microtus ochrogaster
GAGGGTGGGAGGAGGGGAGGGAAATGGGAGGCTGGGAGGAGGCGGATACTTTTTTTTTTCCTTTTCTCAATAAAAAAAAAGAATAAAATCAGAAAAAAAAAAAGCCCCAACCAATTTTTTTTATGTGGCAAACTGAAGGAACACTTTTTAAACTCCTCCCTATTCTGTCTCTCAGATTTTATGCAGGCTTTTTTTCTTTTTCATTGCTTCAAGTCTTGGATTCTCAAGTTTTCCTCATTGTCTCATTGTAAGATCCTTGGAAGGTCCAAGAACTTCTTTCAGGTTCTCAATCTTAGAACAAATAAAGACTTGATTTGCAACTCTGGTTTTCACTGTATGTTTAGTTCTTGCGGATATCACCCACTACAATGGACATGGATATAAATTTCATCAACGTACTGATTTGTGTTACATTTCATAAGGCTTGCACTATAAACTGCAGAAAGGTATGTCTCACTGAGTTAGAGCTACAACACACACACACACACACACACACACACACACACACACACACACACACCAGTATATAGAGGTGTCCCTGTAGTGACTACCAGCTTTATCTTTACTTGAACTCTGTACTATGCTGTCCAAGTGAGCACAGGTTTCCTGCAGAAATACAGAAAGAACACAGAGGTTACATGGAAAACCCAGTGTTACACACACATAGACACAAGGTATTTGTCTTTCCCTTGCTGTAATAAAACACCCGAGAAAGCAAAGGAAGAAAGGTTTGTTTTTGGTTTTATGATTTCAGAGCTGTTCCTACATGGTTAGTTAGGTCTGTTCTTTTGTAGCAAGAACATCATTGCAGGGAGCATGTGATGAGCAGATTCGCTTATGGCTGTGGGAAGTCAAGGCAGAAAAGGGGAACTGAGGACAAATGCATCCCTTTAAAGTACCCACAGTGTCACAGTAATCTGTGTTCTCCAACTGCGCCCCATTTCCTACAGTTTCCGCCACGTCCTAGTAGTATGTATCCTGAACTTAAGTTCCTGGGGGTGGGAGGGGAGAAGCGTGTCCCTCCCTGTGATAAAGATTCGACCATGCTGACTGACTGATGAGAGTGTCTGTCATTGTGGAGAATGAAACGTTGAGGTCAGGAGCCCAACTATCTTGGGCTATCTTTAGCTGCATTAATAGCCACTTAGGGCACAACTGTGTTTGACCTAACATGATTGGGACTACCAGATACATATCTCTCTATCTCTATCTCTATCTCTATCTCTATCTCTATCTCTATCTCTAATCTCTATCTCTCTCTATCTCTATCTCTATCTCTATCTCTATCTCTATCTCTATCTCTATCTCTATCTCGATCCTTAGCTTCCATTAAGACAAAGGCTAAGAAAGTCATCCCATAGTATCTGAGATCTGTAGCAGGGGCTTTGCCATAACCTGCCTACCTAAGGTTTGATGTTTACATCACAGTGTTTTAAAAACGCATTCATTCTTTGTTCTGTCACTGTTTCATGAACCCTTTACCACATAAAAACATTGGATGACCTAACTCCGTGTTCCTGGCCATCATCACTCAAGTTCAACTCCAGAGTAACCCATCTCCTATTCTTTTTGTGGTGGGTGGGACCTGTGAGTTTTGACAACAGAATCTACCAGTATTGATCGATTGATGAAGATGGAATCCTCATGATCCACTCACTTCTGAATAGTGCTACAGTAGGGACAGAAACACTGCCACACAGGTCTTTGGGGGGAATATTCTAGACCAAAGCTGTAAGAGATAACAGTGTAAGCTGTGTATGATTTAGATCATAATTGTCTGTCTTTTCTTACTGACCAACTGTGAAACTCTTAGGCAGTAGAAGCAATAAAAACTGCCTTTTTTATAGTAGGGTATTGCTTTCATAGACTCATGTGTTTGAATGGTTGGCCTTAGTGAGTGGCACTATAAGGAAGTGGTGTGTCCTTGTTGGAGGAAGGCTGACACTGTGGAGGCAGGCTTTGAGGTCTCATATGTGCTCAAGCCATGCCAAGTGGGACAGTTAGCTTCCTGTTGCCTGCAGATCAAGTTGTAACACTCTCAGGTCCTTCTCCAGCACCATGCCTGCCAGCATACTGCCAAGTCTCATCATGAAGATAATGGACTAAGCCTTCGAAACTGTAAGTCGGGCTGAATTAAATGTTTTCCTTTATAAGAGTTGCCATGGCCCTGGTGTCTCTTCACAGCAATAGAAGCCCTAACTAAGACATAGGGGTATGTATTTCTTTTCAATGTAAATTGAGCACAGATTTCCTTCTCTCTATCCACTACTCAGGCTCGCTCACTCACCATTTACCCAGGTGTGTGTACTTTCCAACAGAACATGCTCAGTCTCTGCATTTATACTTGTGGGAAATTCATAAATTAAATACAGAATTCCCCGGCCTGTGTCTTAGTTACTCTCCCATTGCTGTGAAAAGACTCCATGGCAAAGGCTACTTACACTAACAGAGTTTATCGGGATCTAGAGTTTCTGAGGGTGAGTTGATCAAAATTATGGTGGGGAGGATGGTGGCAGGCATGCACACTGCAGGCAGGCAGACATGGTGCAGACAGGCAGGCACGGTGCAGGCAGGCATGATGCAGGCATGCAGGCACAGTGCAGGCAGGCAGACACGGTGCAGGCAGGTTGCATGAACTTTGATTTGACTCTGCTCTTTAGGAACAGACAAGTCTTTAAAGCTGTTTTTTCCCCATGTGTCTCTCTCAGCACAAACCTTGGCTCCATCATTAAATTTCCTTGCTTATCTTTTTCCCAAAAGCTATACATTTTGTATTTTTTATCCCACTTGCTCTTTTTTATTGTAGAGCTACATAATAGTTATCACCAATAATAAGTACACCAAAGAGTCAATGATAGTGTGTATTGAAATGTCCTCTGCCAATGAAATTCACCCAAAACTCTTCAATTTAGCTGTGGGCAGGTTCTTAGGGCCCGGGGAAAAAGCAAGCACCATTTTTGTCTGTCAAGAGAATGGTTTATAGCCAGGTTGCTTATGTTGTTCCACACTGAAACCTCTTGAGCTGGGCATCCATGGTTCATATTGCTCTCAGCACTGATGTCTTCCAGGCTTGCCTATGAAGCCTCACTTACAGCATCCAACTGCTTTTCTAGTTCAAAGTAACAAAGACTTCCATATTCCTCCAAACCCCACATAGTCAGGCCTATCACAACCACAGTCAACTCCATTCCTAGCTTTGTACTTGCTACTTTGTATCGACTTTGTTAGTTTGTCTTTGTTTCTTTCCCATTGCTGTGAAGACACACCAGAATTGAAGACCTTTCAGAAGGGCTTGTGGGGGTTGACAGTTTCAGAGCATGTTATGGTCAGTGCCCATCATGGCAGGAAGCATGGCGGCAGTCTGACTAGCATGGCACTGGAACAGCCCTGAAAGCTTACATCTTATCAGCAGAAGGTGGACAGAGTCCACTGGAATTTCATGGGCTTTTGAAACCTCAAAGTCCATCCCCAGTTATTTATCTTCTCCAACACGGCCAGACCCCCCACGACTTCCAATGGCTGAGGACCAAGCGTGCAACTATATGAGCCTATGAGGGGCGTTCTCATTCAAACCACTACAGGCTAAATGTTTGCATATTTGTAAAATTCACACATTTTTTTCCCTAAGTCCGAACGCAAAGTTATTTTGAGATGGAATATTTGGAAAGTAATTAGGTTTAGAAAAAGTCAAGAGGAAAAGGCAATGACCAGGAGACAGGCACCCCTTTATGTGTAGGAACTATTGACAATTTATCCACACACATGCACAGAGAGAGACTAAGAAATGCCAAGCTGGAGAGAAGTCACTTGAAAGAAAGGATAAGGCCTCATTAGAACCCTGACCTCAAGTTTCCATCTTCCTGAAGGATGCACCAGAAAATGCTTATGGCTTAAAGTACCCAGTCTATGGTGGTGTTTTGTTATGACAGATTTAGCCAGCTAAGATGGGAAATAAACTTCCTCAGTGGGTGTCAGAGGGTGGATGAAGGCCCTATGAGTAAGCTTTGTTTTGCCATCTGTCTGGTGTACTACAGACACAGTTTTCCTCCCTTAACTATTTGCTATGTGTCACTAGACCTGCTCTTAGGTTGTTGCTGTTCCCACTCAGAGGGCAAGGACTATGGGCCTCCCACATCTGTCTTGCTGCTGGGCTGCCAACTCTGTTACAAGGTAAGGTCTGAAGAATCAAACTTGATTCTTCAGCCTACAAATCTTCAGAACACGGTGATTTTACTTCGGTCCTTCAGCCTTCTACCTTCTTCTCTTTCTACCACTCTGTGTATCTTATTACCTTGCCTGGGTGAGGCAGTCACTTCCCTCTCTTCAACCCATTTCCAGTCAAAGTTTTATATATAGGGTGCTGTGCCATCTCTTTAAAAGACACTGAGAAGAGCCGGGCGATGGTGGTGCACTTCTTTAATCCCAGCACTCGGGAGGCAGAGGCAGG
>NC_022012.1:17970693-17976919 GCF_000317375.1 Microtus ochrogaster
GTATAGTCTTAGGTCATGTTAATTTTAAGCAGATATCAGTAATTATTGATTCAATTAAAACATTCTGTATAGTCTTAGGTCCACATAACAAAACACATGGATAGGCTCTAAATGTCAAGCTTTGTCAGAACAGAAGACCCTGAACAAGTGGATGAGCTTCCTGGCAACAAACACATAAAGTCTTCTGAATTCACAGTACCAAATACAGTTGTATTTCAAACTGCCTCAGGCTACAAGGGCGATGACTAAGGATTTCGAGAGGAGGTAATTAACTTCCTACACTCTTGCTTTGTGAGAACCTCTCTGACATTCATGTAGAGAAGACTGTAACTTCTGATTAGCATTGTTAAAAAAAAACCTGCCTACTTCTGTGCTATTTTCATAACCCTTTCAGACTCTGGGTGTCATTCCAGCAGGGCTGCAAACCTTGGAGCTGTTCTGACAAGGAAATGTGGAGGCTCAGGAGTTGCTTTGCTCTTAGTCAGCAGTGGTGTTGAGGGCAATTCTTTCAAACTCTGTGTCATCCACTTCCCTATTAGTAAAGCGAGGGGGCGAGACTGTGCTTGTGAGTTTCCTTCCTTAATTTATGTGTAGTGATCTGAATATTCTTACCCAAGGAGAATAAAAACTGTGGGATTATAAAGGGTTTAATAAAGTTTGATTCACACTGGAAACAAAGATGAAGCTGAACAAGTTTACCTGTCTGACTGCATTTAGACTTTCTGGGGTGCTCTTTTAATTTGGGTTTCCACTGCTATGAAAGACAGCATGAACACTGCAACTCATATAAACAGAACATTTAATTGGGGTGACTTGCTTATAGTTTCAGAGGTTCAGGCCATTATCATCATGGCAGGGAGCCTGGCAGCTTGCAGGTAGATGCGGTGCTGAAGTAGTAGCTGAGAGTCCTACATTTTGCAGGCAACAGGAAGTTAACTGAGACACAAGATGGTATCCTGAGTTTAGAAAACTCAAAGCCCTCCCCCACAGTGACATACTTCCTCCAAAAAGGTCATAGTCATTCCAACAAAGCCACACCTAATAGTGCTGCTCCCTATGAGATTATGGGGGCCAATTACATTCAAACTATCACGGGTGTCAAGATAAACAACAACAACAAAAACTGTCTTCACACAGTTGACATACTGAACAACCTTAATGCATGGATTATAGTCCAAACTTCTTATCCTGATGATAACCTTGGCTTGTGCTAATCTTTTTCCTGGAGACAGATGACTTTCTCCTTGATCTCAGGAAATGGTGCAACACTGGCTCGAGGAAGCAGACATCCTCAACCCAGAAGTCATGATATCTAGTTCCCCACAAGCTTTGAGAAGACAGAATTAGTTTGGTGTAATTCCTTCTTGCATCTTCCATTTGGGACTTGCTCCTCCTATCAGGGAGCACAGGCTTGTGCTTCCCTGTTTGCTCTTGTGTTATGATTCCCATGTGAGGAGGCCATGGGGAAAGCAGGTCAGAGAGGCTGAGGGTAGCTCCCTCAGGCACAGTGCACTTGTGCTTTGGGGTTTTGTGGGTTCTATGTAAAGAAAAACAATGCCTCTGAGACCCTCGGGCTGATTCTCCAACAGAATCCCCCTCTCTAAAGTTTCCTTGATTGAATGGTTGAGACCCATTTTCTGCCCTCACAAGCGTGATATTATGCATCTCCTACCTGCGTCTTTCTGTGGGTTTGGGGATCCCTCGATCTGGATCTAGTGACAGGACTTACAGAGAATCTCACTTCAGCTTAATGCTCATACTCTCCTTATCCCGGGAGAACCCATATGTCCCTTTGCCTCTGGGAGGAGCAGCTTTATCTCAACAGTCATATAGGCCTTGTCCTTTCCTCAGTGTGTCTGCAGAAGCTCAGACAGCCATAGCCACCCTTACCTTCCTAGGCTGTAAATTAAACACCATTCTCTGTGCATCCCTGCACCAGCAAACAGAATTGCAACACAGGATGCATGGGTGCCTTAGTACCTACCTACTGCCCTGCAGCCTTTCATGATGCAGGTGCCCACGTCTGCCTTGTGGCAGCACAAGATCTTCCCTCAGATGTGGTAACATCCCAATAAACACAAAGACAGACAGTAACACCATTGCTTCTCATAGTGTTAATATTATACCACCAGTCAAAATGCCAGTGAAGATAGGGAAATCTCATGAAGCCCAGGCATAGGCAAGGAGCTACAGACAACTGATGGATGCCATGAGAGAAAGAATACAGGGAAGCCTAAATGAGCTTAGCAGTTTGTACGTACACACAGATACTCATTCACAAAGATTTCCACTATGTGGACACAATAGCTTGTGTTTGCATGTGTATACCAATAATAAACAAAGAAAATAATTTGAGAGACAGTGGGGGGATTATATGAGGACTTTGAGGGGGCAAAGGGAAGAGTGGAATGATATATATATACTATTAAAAGGAATTAAAAAATTATAAATAAAAAGTACAGTTAACATACCAAATATCAGAGTTCAGCATGACCAAAGACATTCCGGCCAATTGTTGGACAAAATCAGGCTACTCAACATCTATTATAATTAAAGTATAGAATATCTCATGATACATAATTTATTGAATACATGTACCAATTAATCAATGTTCATCATGAAAATGTCTTTGCCAGATGTGGTAACACAAGCCTGCTCATGGAATGTTGTTTAAGGAAGATTCCTATGAGTTTGAGGCCAGTTTTAGCTACATAGCAAGCAGGTAGGATTGGGAGAAGGAGGGAAGGAGGGAGTGAAACAGAGAGAGAAAGAGAGACAGACAGACAGACAGACACACACACACACACACACACACAAATGGGGAGAAGAGGAAGAGACAACAAAACAGAGAGATTTAACTTGAAAAACACATATATCCAAATTCAGTGTTCAAAGAGCATTTTGTACTGCTTACACAATAACTTTTGTATCACCGTGAGGCAAAACCAAAAACTGTTACTAGGCCTCTGTGTCCAGCTCCATTATACTCTTTCCTTAAGCTTCCCTGCAATGATTTAAGGTCTTTAACTTCATTCAGATATCTACAAATTAAATGTTTTCTATTACCTTATGCCTTATTTAGAAGTGCTGGGAAAACCATTCTCTCCCTCCCGTGTACTGCAAAGTGCCTGTGTACTGCAGCGTGCCCATGCATTGTAGGATGCTTCAGTTGAAACTCACTGTAGAGGCAGGTACATCCCATTAACTTTTTTAGTTACAAAAAAGCCATGCGTGTTGGAAAAAAAAACATAAAAGTGGAAAATGTTTTAATTGCCCTTACAAGAAAATTTATTTTAATGGTGTTACTTCTATAAAGTCTTACTTTTTATATAGCTGTAAATGAATTATAGATATGCTTTGGCAATCTATTTTATCAACTTATTTCTCACAAACATTTTGTAAACTATGCTTAGAATTATTATGTGTATTGTTATCCTATGAGTGGACATGCCATTTATTCATTGAAAGCCTTTTAAATATTAACTTGCTAGCCAATGATAGTTTAGCTACTGGTGTTAAAAAAGATAGAAGAGCCAACTATTTATCCATTTAGTAGGGTAAATGATTACAGTAGACTATTGTGTTTGTCGCACAACAGTTATCTAAGTGTTCTAGAGGAGGAGAAATAAAAAATGCATTCAGGATTGAAGAAGAAAATTAGAAAGGAACAATAAAGAAGATGTTGAGGGGGCAGGCAGGGATCTAGCATTGATCTGGGGGTCAATGCTTATGGCTGAGGAAAAATGAGGAGCTTCAGGGCTGTGTATGGAGGATTTGGGGGCAGATAACAGGCCCAGGGCATCCATGGGGTACAGAAGGCAGGTAATAGGACCAGGGCTCCCATGGAATACGGGAGGCAGGCAACATGACCATAGCAGACATGGTGTGTGGGAGGCAGACAACAGTCCCAGGGCACCCATAGGTGTGGGAGGCAGGAAATAGGCCCAGGGCATCCATGGGGTGTGGAAGACAGGTAACAGGGTATGAAAGGCAGACACAAGGGCCCAGGACATCCATAGGTATGGGAAACAGGCAACAGGCCCAGGGCATCCATGGGATGTAGGGGCAGACAGCAGATCAAGGGTATCCATGAGATGTGGGAGGCAGGCAACAGGACCAGGGCATCCAAGGGGTATAGGGACAAACATCGGGCTAAGGTTTTCCCTAGCCCAAGTCCCTGTGTGCAAAGACTTAGGGCTTATTTTTGCATGTTGTAAAAGGTGTGAATATTTCTCAGTGTTCTGAAATAAAATTATGCATTAAATGGTGTTTTGTCCTCACATAGAATGTTCTGTTGAGGAGCCAGCTTTGTGGAATATAAATTGTACTGCTTCATCTACATATGGCTTCTCCTCGGGATGCTAAGGACCTACCATTAACTCTTTGAAGACCAATGTCACAGTTCTTAAAGTATTGTTGCATTTCTTTTTTTATTTATTTATTTTTTTTTTGGTTTTTTGAGACAGGGTTTCTCTGTGGCTTTGGAGCCTGTCCTGGAACTAGCTCTGTAGACCAGGCTGGTCTCGAACTCACAGAGATCCACCTGCCTCTGCCTCCCGAGTGCTGGGATTAAAGGCGTGCGCCATCATCGCCCGGCTATTGTTGCATTTCTTTGTCTTTTCAAAATCCTCATAAGTCATCCTGACTGCATGAGTGAGCCTGTCATCAGAGCTTCTTTGTCAAGTAATTATTTTCTAAATTGTTCTATTTCTAATGCTGTCTCAAATGAATCTAGTCTCAAAGTTCTCTTTGGGTATTTTAAAATGCCATTTTTTTTTCTATTTTAAAACTTTTAAAGGCAAATGGCTTCAAGGTTTTGTGGAAATAGTCATTGACTTCATCATATACTCCTTTACCTGTGGCTTTGGGCATTGCACAGAAGGCTGGAAGCCAAAGCTGGTAGATCATTTGGATTGTTTTGATGCTGCTTTTGCTCCTGTTTTGTTTAGGTTTCTTTACACAAACTTACCATAGTATCCTAAACAATTTCAAAAAAAAGTTTTAAGGAAAAAATATGGGGTTTATTCGAAATCTTCCCAAAAGGCATATTTTAATCTACAAAGCAGGTCTGCCAGGTACATGCCAAGTTTCTGGATGGCACACAGAAGCGTGCCAGTGGGGGTTGAAGATGATATGGCTTATTGTTTATGCTCATTCCAGGTTGACTATAGAGTTCGGAAGATGTTTTCTTTTTTCCCTAGCATTTACGGAAGGGCCTTGCTACACTAGATTCCACATGTGGCAGTAACATGCTTGGAAAACTAATGAGTGATTTGTCTGAGAACCACAGGCTGCAGGGAAGCGAGGAGGAGTCCATAGGCTGCCACAAGGCAATGGCATGGGCAGTTGGCATCTCTCCCCAGTTCTGGAGGGAAGTCCTATTTGATACTTCTTTGCTGCTGTAATAACACCCTGACAACTTAGGGATAAGGTTTACAGAACAGAGTTCATGTTGCTAAATATTGTTTCTGTGATCTCTATCTGTGTTGATATATGTAAGTACAATTCCAATATATATATTGGTGAATAAAATTCCACTGAATGAATATATGCAATTTACTTTTTCATTATTCTAGTTTTGGCATTCAAACTACTTTTAGATTAGGGAATTATACATGGTGATCTTGTGGAGATTCTTGTGTATATATATATATATATGTATATATGTATATATACATATATACATATATATATATATGTGCCCATTTATACCCAGCACTGGAAATGCTACTTCAAAGATAATGTTTGTTCCAGTGGAGAGTGTCAGACTGTTTGCAGAAGTTCTTGCACCAACTTAAACTTCTTAGATACTTGGGACTGAATCCAGGGCCTTTCTTCTCATAGACCAGTCCTCAATCAATTTACATTTCCACCACCAGTGTGCCAGGGTTCAAACTCTTCAACAACATTACCAACATTTAAAAATTCAGTTCTTTTAACTTTAGACACCCTGGAATGTGTTCTCTTTAGTTTTTATTTTCTTGCTAGTGAATGAATCTCAGTACCTTTTCATGTGTTGATTTGTCAGCTAAATAATCTTCATAGACAAGAGCTTGCTCAGCTGTTTTCCCATCTTGTGTAGTCTGTGATTTCTTTCTAAGTTACGGGAAAATATCTATTCATCCATCTGTCTATCTGTCTATATGTCTGTCTATCTATCTATCTATCTATCTATCTATCTATCTATCTATCTATCTATCATCTATCTATCATCTATCTATCTATC
>NC_022012.1:17977019-18020311 GCF_000317375.1 Microtus ochrogaster
ATCTATCTATCTATCATCTATCTATCATCTATCTATCTATCTATCTATCTATCTATCTATCTATCTATCTATCTATCTATCTATCTATCTATCTATCTATTTCTGCTTGTAAGAACATCTTAAAGGTGGCACAAATGTCTCTTCTCATTCTGTTTTCTCTTTTCCTCATTTAACAGTATCTTCACATAAAGATCTTAATAATTGTGACATAGTAATAATATAAGTTATCAATGTTTTCTTCTATGTTCTGTGCTGTTTTGTATCCTGATCAAGACATCTGTGACCAAGATCATAAAGTTAATTTTTCATATTCTCTTCTAGAGTTGAGCTGTCTCAACAGTAGCAAGCAATCACATACGATTTTGGCTCTATTATATTAAATAATTGAGATAAGGCCAATGGAAATAAAAGATCAACTTCCTGTTCATACTAGCTATACATTTAATGGTTCAAGAACCATAGATAGAGGACCCTTTCCTTGCAGAAAGTTCTTCTGCTCACATATGCTTAGAAACATCACCAGTTTGGCTTTTGTGGCTCTATATTGTTATTAGTCCTATGTAAGAGGATGATTAATTATGACCTTCTGTGACATGAAGGTCTTGGATCCTAGAACCCTGACTAGGGGCATCAAGGTAATAAAGAATGGATATACAAACACATGTTCAGCAAAGTTGGTATCAGGTGCAAGTTTTCTAACCTGCCACAACCTGGAGCCTTGGGTGTCTATTGGGTTGAGCAGAAGGGAGAGGTTGGCTAGTCTTAACGGGAGGTGTATGTAGTCTTGGGCTGTAAACATCAGAGGGGAGGAGCTGTAGTTCATAGTCTTTGAACTATCAAAGACTAATTGTCCACAGCATACTTGGCCTTCTAAAAAAGTTTTGCCATTTCTCTTGAGTGTGGGCCATTTGGGTAATGGTTTTATGAATGAATTTTGCATGAGTCTGAGGCTTTGGAGTTCTCACTGTGGCAGTGCCCCTGTCAACAATGATCCTTCACTCAGTAATTCACTCAGTCAGGATTTCATTCTCTCATAGCTCCCCACACTCCTTACAGTAGCCCTATGTAAACAAAACAGAAACAAAATTGAGCTCATGTGTCTTTGTTAAAAATGGTTCTACATTTTACTTTATTATTAAATTTACAGATGTAAACTAGAGGTTGAAGAACAGAGCCATGGCTCTCTGCTATCCCATGGCTTCAACAATGGACACAGGTAACAAAGAATGTTAGCAGGCAAGCAAGCAAGCTGGTGCTGAAAGCTCCTTCTCCAAACACTCCACTTTCTGCAGGACATAATCAGGGAGGTGCAGCTTCATGCGCTCTTAGCCTAGCCATGTGGTGTGGAGCTGCCTGAGGTCTCCCAAGACAAGGCTGCACCCAAATTCATCAAGCAGAAACTAAGTGTGCAAGAAGAAGCAGGAGCTGTGTCCATGAGGAAATCTACTATCTGTGAGGACTAAGCACACCATGTCCATCCCGCCCCTCAATAAAGTCTATGCAGTAACATAATGATAATAATAACTCAGAAATTTAGAAATTATGGTGAAGTAGTGCCAGGAAGAATTTAAGCCATTTTTCTTTGGAGTTGTGGGAAGTGATGATGTAATGAATAGCTATCACATGGTAAGGATGTCGTGGGGAAAAAATATGAAAATGTTAATTTTCTCATCTTTTACAGGAATAAATCCAATGTTACCTTAAATAAATAAAGTAGAGAAGTTTGGATTTTGCACATTTTGTGCATTTTCTATCACAAATTCTTTCAGCCTAGGAGGAAACTTTTAGGACACACCTCCGCTGTGAAGGAAACTGGGGAAGCCCATTCATTAAGCCAGCTTTGTTCATTCCCTGTTCCTATAAAAAATTCAGGCAAAAAAATACAATCTGATATTGAAAAATTGGATTGTCACAGAGACTTTCCCATATTTTGACCCTTCTTTTCTTCCTGCCCGGATATTTCACTAATTTCTTCTTTATCCCCCAGTCCTTGACAAAGCACAGACTTGTGAAAGGGATCGGAGGAATTGGAGCAGATGTCCAGATGACTGCTCAGGCATCAGCAGCAGGTAGAAACCACAATGTTCTCCATCTCTTGCACCACACTCTCAATGACAGTTCATTAAAATGGAAGAAGTAAAAACTTGCCCCAACTCAAGGTCATATGACTTTTTATGCTCTGTGCCATGACACACTGCAATCCTGCTCTGGTCTTCGGAGTAGCTGGGTTTTCATATTTACCCTGCCGTGCATAAACTCATACAGACTGTGTTCTTAATTTGAGCCGTAGTTTTTCCTTGCCATCCTGTTGAAGATTAATTATAATATTTTGCATATGATAAACATTTTTGCTGGTATTTTCCTTCTAACTAGTTAAAATATCGGAGAAAATGGGTGTTTTTGTAAGTTTGAAAATTCTTTATAATAGTCATAGCTGGATAGAAGTAGTCATTACTTTAAAATGTAAGATTTTAAATCTTTAAGCCTGATATCATAGAAACTCCATAGCATATTGGTAAATAAAACAATTTGTATAGTAGAATTCTATTGCAGAAACAACTGCATTTGCATGGATGTCTGGAAGTGGGTACACCTTATGATTAATTTATAGCAGATCAGGTGTGAATCTAAATTATCAACAAAAGCAATGAGAGAAAGTTCTGTGACCTCAGTCTAAATACGTTTGAAATGTTGGTATGTCGGCTGATTATAAATCAGTTAGAAATGTTTTCATTGGGAAAAATAAAATAGCTATTTTTAGATTTCAATTAAAGCTATCAGTTCTCAAAAGTATTGCATGAAATAACCTGCTGTTTATGTCCCACTTCCAAGAGTGCCATTTACATGGGGAGATTGTGCAACTTTGCCAATGAAAACAGCATCTCCGCAGGAGCGGGATGTCTCTTCACTTCAGTTGGTGAAAATCCTATGGAAAGTGTCATACCATTTTTATTACACAAAGGGAGCGGTCTGGAACTCATATTTGATAATATTTGATAATATTATTTGTCAGTAAAGTGGTGTATGGAGTCCAATAAGGTGACTCAGCATGTGCAGAAGCATGCTGAAAAGACTGTCGACTTGCATACAGTTGTCCTATGACACTATATGATTGTTGTAGACCCACACACATGCATATACTTATTTACATACATACACACAATACTAATAAAATATTAAAATCAGAAAATAGTACTATATCTAAAAATTCAGAGCTAGGACCCAGAAATAAAAGAAAACATATGACACTTGTCTTTCCGGGTTTGGGTTTTCCTGCATAATACACTATTTCCCAATTCCATTCACGTACTCAAAAATGTCATGATTCCATTTTTCATTGCAGATGAATCAAATTTCATTGTACTCATGTAGCACATTTTTCACTGTTCTTCACATCTGTTCTTACAAACCTACCCAATTATTCATGTTGGTGAGGTCATGTATCCTAGGGGGAACTTACTGCTGTTATTTCCATAGCCCATAAAATTTCTATCTGTATCCTAAATCCATTTATACCCATAGATAAACATAGTTTTCTTCCCCCCGTCAAAGACTCTGCTTTTTGCAGAAGATGGTGACTATTACAGAGATCTACAAGTCAAAATACATACAGAAAAATGACCATGGTATGTCCAAACCCAACTGATAAATCTATAGTGTAAGACCTGAGCCTTAGTTCAGGGTACACTGAGCTAAGAGCCACACATGACAGCTAAGCTGCACCCATTAAATCTCAACAATATAGATACCTAATCTAGGCCTGCATAGTGAGAACTCTAGCTACCATGCCAAAGTGGATGGGGGAAGTCTCATACGGCCCCAACTCTAACTCAATAGTTACAGAGAGTCAAGGGCTGCACCCAAGGGAGAATCCAGTTTCTCCATGGACAGGCCTCCTGATACGCTATCTAAAATCCAGATGACCAGCCCTAAACACATATACATGTAAGCAGTTCTAAGTGTCAGGCACACACACACACACACACACACACACACACACACACACACACAACACACGCACACACACACACATATATACATATAAATACATTACTTATGTATGAAAGTCTCAAAAATTTTTTAAAAATTTCAAATAGAAATGGAAATATAGATAATTGAATAGAAGAAAGTCCTTGACCCTTGTTTCCTGTGGCTTGAGAAAAATCAATCTATGTGAAGAATGTTTGTTTTTACCAGCATATAAGGATTATACCGGGAAGCTCCTGAGTATTAGAAACACACATGCAAAAAGTTGTTCCAGTTTTATCATCTAAATGCATAAGTACAAGTATCATTCATGAAAATGGATTAAAGGATGGCTTTAAAATAAAAACAAGTTCAATATCTTGACTGTAATAGTAAATACTTGTTTAATATGGTATTCATACAATAATTGATGCAGGTGAGGGACTATTGTTCCTATGAAGTATATATTGGATGTTTTTTCTTCCATGTAGTCAGGGGTATACAGATTTGGGGGGCCGTGAGAAAACAAAATCTCTGGGAAGAAGGGCATTTATTAAAAACAGGAACACTGAGAGAGCAGCCAGTGAGAAAGAGAGTTCTAGAAGTTGAATCAAGTTGATGGACCCAGAGAAAAAGAAGGTTTCACAGACTCATCTCTGCTACAAAATCCGAGATTAGTTCTCTCCTAACAATAAGATATAAATAAACCATGTCAACATTTTCAAACACGATAATGGGATTATTCAAATGTTGAATAAAGTGGAGACAGTAATGAGTTTGGGCATGTAGGTCATGGAGAGAATAGCAATGTTTTCCTTCTGTTTTTTTGTGTTTGAAGGCATGTTCTTTAAAAATCCATTGAAATGAAGATTTATTGTTAAAAGAGGTCTTTGTAAGCACTTATCTGGCTTTGAAAGATCTCGATGAATCCAACAACCAGATACCACAAAACAATCAAAGATCAGTTAATTAAATATACAAACCCATAATTTAGCAGATTTGAAGGACACTGTGTTTTGTTTTGTAACAGTCAATATTAATATAACCCAAGGAATTAATAAAATTATATATTAAAATAAATAAAACATCATTATTATTTTTTATATTACAGAAAATAGAAATATAAAATAAAATTTGAACTCATAGTGATAAATTTAGTCTTTTGCTTTCAAGGTGACTGAACCAAATCAAAGATTTTGACACTCTAATGTCTTGGTTTTACTGAATGTCTTAGAAAAAGTGGTTGATTTCATTTTTTTATTTTACAAAACTATCTTTCCTCATTTGATATACCAATCCCAGTTCCCACACCCTCCCTTTTTTCTGTTCCCTCAACCTTCCCCACACCCCATCCACTCCTCAGAGAGGGTAAGATTTCCCATGGAAAGTCAACAAAGTCTAGCACATTTCTCTGAGGCAGGACCAACAACCTCCCTACTATATCTAGACTAAGCAAGAAATTCATCCAAAGAGAATGGGTTTCAAAAAGCCAGTACAAGCAGTGGAGATAAATCCTGGTCTCACTGCCAGTGGCCCCATAGTCTGCCCCAGTCATACAACTGTCACCCACATTCAGAGAACCTAGTGTGGTCGTATGCTGGTTCCCCTGCTGTCAGGCCAGAGTAGGTGAGTTCCCATTAGCTCAGGTAAGCTGTTTCAGTGAGTATCCCCATCATACTCTTGACCCCTTTGTTTATATTGTTCCTCCCTCTGTTTGACTGGACTTTGGGAGTTCAGCCTAGTGTTCTGCTGTAGATCTCTGCATCTGCTTCCATCAGTTGTTGGATGAAGGTTCTATGATGACATTTAAGATAGTCATCAATCTGACTACAGGGCAAGGCCACTTCAGCACCCTCTTCTCTTTGCTTGGGGTCTCAGCTAGGGGGTCATCCTTGTGAATTTCCAGAAATTTCTCTAGTGCCAGGTTTCTTGCTAGCCCCATAATGGCTCCCTCAATCAAAATATCTCCTTGCTCTCGCTCTCTGTCCTTCCCCCATCTGATTGTATTTTAAATGCTTAAACATTTAACAAAATTCATAAAATGTATAAATATATACTCATGATTTACTAAATGTTTTTTAATACTCTATTAAGTAAATCCATAGATTTCAGCATATTGAAAGTATAATTAGAGGCACAAATAGATATTTTTCTTGCCAAGGTTTAGTTCATTAAGAAAACAAGAACTAACTTACTTTTGCCATAATGAAAGATATAGCTCACAAAGCACAGGCTTACAGAATAAACTACTCCTGCAGAAGACCCTTGGTTACCAGCTCACAACTAACTGTGACTCCAGCTCCAGGGGGATAGCTGGTCTCTATGGGAACCTGTACTCATGTGCACATAGATAGACACACACATATTTTTTAAAAAATTTAGAAAAAAACCCAGAAAATGTCTTTGTAGAATTGAAGCCATTTTTATCTTCACAAAGAGGATGCTTACAGACACAAAAGGGCTCATGGACAGAGGGTTTTATAGGAATAATGATTTTAAGGTTCAATATCACAATAGGTTAACTATAAATGATGCAATCAATTAGTTGAAGATATCAGAATAACTAGTAGAAGCAATATTGAGTGTTCTAAACAAAAAATGACCTCTGTGCCTGGGGTGGTAGAGGTGCCTGTGACCCAAAGTGATCATTACACATCTTACGCAGGCACTGAAATGTAACTCCATACCTCCTAAATATGCCCAAGTACTATGTATTAATACCAATGTGTTGTCCCAATGCTAAGGTTCTTGTTTTGACATGAATCTGGCCACGATAGGATTATTATGAGGAAAACTGGATGAAGGGTACATGGAAACTGCCAATACTAATTCTGAACCTTGTGAAACTTTAATTATTTCAACATAAAGATGCTATAAAAATCTCTGTAGATCATAGTTATTTCCTCAGATCTAATTTTAGGCTGTCTCAGTGATGCAGGCAGGTGATTTTTGTCATAGCTTCGGGGCCTTTCTAATGTATTTTTTTTACCTCATTTGGATGCTCTGTGAATTCCATACACAGATACTTAGTGAGTCTGCTAATCCAGGCTTATTAATTTTTAAACTATTAACACGCTTAAACACATAATGAATCTGCCACAATCATAAATATTACAAAATATTTGTGCATGTTTATATATAGTGATTCTACTCTCTGCATGGTGCCATGATAAAAATGAGCTTTCTGGCACCCTCCAAGGTTCTAAATCCATGTGTAGTACAGAGATTTTTGGCTATGAAAGGTGCTGCTTTCTTGTTGAGAAACAACTAATTGCTTTTCCTTACACTCAGAAAGAAAACATGACCCTTACAGTGCCTCAGGGACTAACAAAATTTGCCCAGTGTTGATACTTGTGGTCTTCTTATGTTCATGTCTATTTTTCTTTCTGCTTATTTTTTTTTGGACACAATCAGCACCTTCTTGCCCAGGAGACTATAGGTTGCTATACTCTTTGCTCAAGGAGGATAGAATAGCACAGCTCAGCTTCAAATAATGTATCAAGACAGAACCATCAGATTTCATGTAGAAAACTTGAATTAATATAAAAATATAAATTAGTTTCAGTATTCCTAGAGCCTATTCAAATATCCTTTGATATACACATTGATGCGTGCACCTATGATCTTCCTAGAAAGATTGTTTCCAGGACATCGGAAATGAGCCATGCTTGGGAGAAAATAGAGGCATTATCATTTTGGAGAGCAGAAGTGGGCTTTGATGTAGTGAAGCAATCGTGGGTGGGTATTCCCCTTCTCTACCTAGTCTATGCATATGAAGATGTAAAATATGTTCCCCTTGCTTCTGGACCTGAGAATGGAGGCTTTAAGTGCTGTTCACTTTGTGTTTTAAAAAAGTTTAATTCTATTTTAATATTTTAATTGAAATAGAATCATATCCTTTTCTCTCTCCTTTGCCTCTACCTAGTCCCTCCCAGTTACCCTCTTTTCAACCCTTCCCATGCTCTCCAACTCTCAAGCTGATAAGCCGATGATGGAATTATGACTTTAATGATAAGATTTAATGGTGTGGGTTATAGAACTCAAATGAAATGATTATTGAATTTTCATTGTGACTCTCCCCTTTTTTCCACACAACATTTTGAAAACCTAAGAAACACAGAAAATATGCCAAAACAAAGACAGTGAGAAAAACCAAAGGGATATGAACATGAATTGAAGCTTGAGGGTTAAACAGGTCTGGGTTGCACTTGCAAAGAGGCTGAAAAATAATTGGCTGTAACTTCTCCCAAGTCTAGTATTGAAGGGAAACTGCTATATATTTTCCTTTATTTCTAACATAAATCAAAGCCAGTGTATTTCAATCTATGCTGCTTCTAGTAGAGAAAAGAGCAGGGAGTTCTGAAAAAAGACAATAATAATAACAACACTAATAATGATGATGATAAATTATTAATTGGTATATTATCTCATTCTTGTAGTGATGTTTAATCTCATTTCTGCTAATAAAGAGAAATGCCAACCCCGAGATTCAACTCCATGGTTGTGGGGGTGAGGATAGGAAAGACAACTTAAAAATGTATTCATATGAACCTTTAAGATAATCACATACATATCTTCCTTCCAGTCACTTCATTTCCCCCCTCTACCAATTAGAGTCTGCCCCTAGGACAAAAGAAAGCAGAGCCAGTAAATATCATCTATTTCTGTCTCACTGGCCAGTCATATTTTGGGCATCTGACTCAGCACAGTGCGGGCTGGGTGTCCAGGCTCTTCCTGAGGTTAGACAGACTTTCAGTGTGGCAGCTGTCCTGGCTAGTAATTCGAGGACCTGGGTAAGAAGAGGTCTGAGAAGGTGGAGATGTTGAACTTCTCTGTGACCGGAGCAGCTCTGAGAGATCAGCTTCTCTTCAGGTCCCCTGAAGAGGCCCTTTCTCGGAATTAAGCCATAAGCAAAAGTGACTCATGCTTGTTAGAATCCACTCCTTGCTAATTTCTGAGAAAGACCTTAGTCTGTCCCAGCATTCTCCCTCATCAGATAAAGTGCTCAGGATATTGGATGGCCGAGATGGGGCTGTCACAATGAGGTCATGAGATTCATTCTGTCTATTTCGGAGACGTTATTGTTAAGGAAAATGAGGCAGAGACCCAGATATATTTCCAATTCTATGAAGCTCTGAATCCAGCAATAAGAATAAACATGGACCCAAAGGGCAGTGTGATGTGAAGTAGAAGGTAACCCCCAAAGAATAAACCCAGGGGCTCAGACACAAGGAGCACAATGGAATTTTAGGAAAGGCCACATTTAAAAGCCATTTTTATTGAGCATTATAGCATTTACATATGTTTAAAGAATTCAACAGATACTCAGATTTTGGTGATGGGATTAATTACTAAGATAGGAAATGAGCCCAGAAGGAAAAGCTGGATGTGATGAAGTGGAAATGTCTGGAAAGGGTGTGTGACGTAAGACGTCACAGAGGTGTGCCTGATGTCGAAGGTGGCTGAGTTTGGATGAAGGATAACAGCCTGGAACATTGCCCAAACTCCTATCCTATTGATAAACAACATTTGTAATTTGAAAGTCTAAAAATGAACTAAAGAGCACATATAAACCCTTGGGAAATAAGTTTATATAACTCTTGAATAAGAATAAAGTTGAGGTGCTGGAAAGATGGCTCATTTGTTAAAGATGTTTATTGCTCTTACAGAGGACTTGGTTCCAGTCCCAGCACTGAGGCCAAGGGGCTCACAACTATCTGTAACTTGAACTCAATTTCCTCTTCTGGCCTCTTTGGGCACCTGTACTCATGTGCATGTACCGCCACACAGACACACACAGATACACATAATTTAAAAATAAAATGCAAAGACTTTTAACAGAAAATGATTTAACATAAAAGATTGGTATATTATAGTAATATTAATATAATATTGTGATATTTATTATATGCTATGATGAGATTTGGTATGAAGTCAGTATTGCCCAGGTCTGTCTTCCCAGTGCCCCCACCTTTTGTAGGTACAGCCCCTACATCTAAGGAACATCTCATCACTGCATTGACACACTAAAGAAGGGGCATTTGTGGAGGGTTTACTGAAAAAATAATGAACTTGGATGATTAGGGTTAAAGAAAGCGGACAAGGCAAGGTGAAGCCCCAAGAACAATCTTAGCAATGCCTAAAAGCTGAGGCTAGAGCTGGTGAAGAAGACCAGTAAGAAACTGGCTTTCAAAGAGGAATGTGTAGAACCAACCTGTAATCTGGGAGTACAACCATTCCAACCATTCCCCAAGCCCTCACTGTTCATCTCTTACTGGAATCACCCGCCATGTAAATGTCTCCTACCAGGGCAGGAGGTCCCTCATGCAGTCCTTATAGCTCAGCTTCTTGGAGCTCAGGGCAAAGCAGAGAATAGTGGAAAATGACTTTGTAGCGGTGAGCAGACTAAATCCGGCCCAGACATGAAAGGGCATACTTTATTTGTTCACAGGGTCTTGGAAGGTCCCACTTTATTTACCTTGATGAGCATGCCTTTGTGAGGTGAATTTAGGATATCTGCCCAATATGAAATACACTAGGCCTTTTACCATTCTCCAGTGAATATAACCTTCATCCCAAGCAATCCTATCCTGTGAACAGGAATATCAGCCAGGAGGAGATGACGCTTGCCTTTAATCCCAGCACTCAGGAGGGGAAAATAGGCAAATCTCTGTGAGACTGAGGGCAACCTGGTCTACAAGAGATTGTTTCAGGACAGCTAGGGCTATTACACAGAGAAATCCTGTCTTGAAAAACAAAACAAAAAAACAAAACAAAACAAACAAACAAACAAACAAAAAGGAATGCCATCGTTTTCTCAGATTTGGGAACAGGTGTCTGTACAGTATCAATGTTTAGTTGAAAAGAAGCCGATGCCCGCATTACTTGTTAAGACTTTGTAAATCTGTTTGCTCCTTTCTCTCAAATATGCCATTTGCACATCAAAACCTTCAAAAATTCCATGCTGCAAGAGGTTGGGAGTAAGACTCGCCCATTCTTAGTTATAGGACCAGCTGTAAGTCAACCACCCGCCAGAGAAATACAGCCAGGTGCTTGTGTCTGACTTCACAGGAAGAGGCTGGGTACCGGCAAGGTTATTCTCTGTCTTGAAGACGCTTTTGTAGGAGAACAAAGGAAATAGAAGAGAGTTGTGAAAGCTTTTAGAAAGTGTCACTCATCTTCAAGGCTTCTAACTGGGTTCCAGCAAAAGAGCTAGACAGTTATAAAACAAAAACCCTTGCCTGGGAGAAAGACAGCTAGTCGGGATTAAATACCAAGCAATTAAGTGTGCCGTCTCAAACACGGACTCTGTTTTTCAAGAAATGTTATAAAATTATCTTCAAAGTGAAGAGACTCCCTAGCTTGCCAGGCTGATTGGAACGAAAGCAATCATGTTGGTTCCCATTCCCTCTACTTCCAGCGTCCTTCTCGGCCCTCAGCCGGTATCCTTTCTGTGTGGGCAGCGGGCCAGGAGAGTAGAGCACAGGACACAGGCATCAAGAGTCGCATATGAAAGAAACCAGTCTGAGGAGGAACACCCAAAACCCATTCTCACCAAGGTGTCACGTAAATAGCATGCTCCAAAAAAGCCGCTAGCTTGCTGACCGTGGGCAAAGGCAGGTGATGTGCGAATGACCCATAAAGGGTCCTGATGCTGGAGGAGAACGGGGCGTAACAGGTTTCGACCCGTCCAGCTCACTACCCCACTTCCAACCTGAGAGTTTTTCCCTTTCTTAATGATCTGTCTCTATTTCTGTCAACACTCATGTGTCCCTGCTCCAGTTCTTCCTTGTTGGAAGCAAGAACCCAGAAACCTCGGCGTGTGCCCACCCTCTGGACACATTTTCACATATATGAAGCCTACCTGGAAGAAGGCACAGGCTCTGAGACCCGGAAGACACAGCCTCACAAAGGCGCTCCCCTTCCCCTTCCTATGCAGAGCAGAGGCTCTAGTGACCCTTGACCTCTGCAGAAAACGATGCAGACAGTACACTGTGGCATTCAGGTCTGCTGGGGCAAGAGAGAGCATCATTTTAATGGAGGAGTGTGGAGTATGATGTGCTAACAAAACTTTGCGAACCTTGAGGGTGATAAAGATGTCTTTCTTTTTCTCTGCTTGTCACTCTGATCTAAGAGTCAGACAGTTACTGGAGGGAACTGAGAAATGTTTCCCCCTTCTGTCTTCCAGAGTTGCAGTTAGCTGGGGTGAGAGAGAAGAGATGATTGCACTAAGAGCCTTCTGACCTGGGCTGCATTGCTGAGAAGCAGCCATGCAGAGTCAGGGGAAGGTGGTACTGTCCATGGGTGGGATAAGATAGATTGGTGAGCACCAGCCCATCTCAAGGTCCTGCACAAATCAGGATCACGGACTAAGCAGCATTGCTGGTACCTAGTACTGAACAGAACCAGCCCAGGTTTTTCACGTGTTTATCAAAATTAATATTTAAAATATATTGACATCTGGATTTCCTTTAACAACACTGAGATGCCCTGAAGTCACAGAACTCTTCTTAAATAGGAAAAGGTGCTTCGTGTGTACAGTTCAATGTGTTGACTGAGCTGACCGCAAAGCCAGACTTTAAAAGCTCTCCCCAGTGTGCCCATCTTGGCTGGCAGTTTGGTATTTGTGTAGAACATCTGTGAAAACTAACAGAGCAGAGAACCAGGGACTTGGGGGCTCATCCCCAGAGTCAATTCTTTCCAAGGGATTTGAACATGATTCAGAGGGCTTTTAGAAGCCTGTGAAGTATCAACAGGATGGTGACTCCACACTTCTCATCTGGAATATGCCCATCCATGCAAAAAGGCAGAATGGGGCACGATGCATGCCAGAATTTTACTTGTGGTTTAAATAAAAATATCATGCATGCTGCTATTTATAACAACCAGAAAGGAAACTTAATTTTGTATAACCTTCTTTCTCGAGTTCTTCCAGATTGGATGTGATCAAATGAAGCCACCTTCTTTCAGAAGGGAACTTCAAAGGGATGTGTCTAGTGTGCAGGCCTGCTAGCTGTCTGCTTGTATCCACAGTAGGAGGGCCGGGTATGAATCTCATTAGCAGAAGAGCCCTTAGAAATCTCTGGTCCTGCTGCAAACCAAGAGCTACAGACATTTTCCAACAGGGACTTAATAACAGAAATGACATTAGGTGAGTCTGAGCCTCGAAAAGAGGTAGCAGTGACTTCTGAATTACAGCTGAGGAAAAATCCTCTGAACGTTCTGCTTCCTGCAGTGGTTAGATCTAGCTGAAAATGGACACCTGACAGGAAGCCTTTCTGTGCTGTCTCTCTCCTTCCTCCCACCCCTGCTGAATTCTGACTGACGAGGACAGCACTCTATTGCTATTAGTGTTTTAACTATCTGGAGGTTTGATTCAAGGCTCTACCCCATATGTGTTCCATGCTGGCAGAGCTCCCCTCTCTCAGAGAAGGAGGAAACATTCATTGATTGGTTAGCAGGGTTTCTGTTAGAGCCTGCATCTGTAGTTAGAGATTGGAAACCCCTAGCCGCCAGGACTCTTATAAAAATTCCCAGGCTGCTGTGTGACTGAGAAAGAGCAAGAAAAACTGAATCCTGCAGGCTTTTCCTTAACACCCTTCCTCACCTTTCCTGCTTCTGCTGCAACATTGAGGGAAACTGGGGTGGGAGGGTGGAGCAACATCCCTGATTGAGAACCTTTTCTGGTTATGGCAGGTCTAACAGTCTCTTCTGATTGGTCATTACTCTCATCATTTGTATACTCAAACCCACCCAATCAGGGACCACCTGAGGTTATAGCAATCTGGTTCTTAGTAAGCTCTTGGCTCTGCTCAGGACCCTGGCAAGATGAAAGATTCCAAAGTAGGACTCATGAGACCACGGGGGAGGAAAGATTGTGCCTGTTGCTTCAAGACTCGTTGAGGAAAGGACCTTCAAAGACTTGCCTTTGAAATCTGCCAGCGTCAGCCACCTCCAAGACCTACCTTCAGGACTTACTAGAGAGGTTCCTCCAAGGCCTGCTTTTGAAATGTACTGCCCCTGATACTCTCACTGATGACCTACTCCCCCTTTGACTTGTGTTTCAAAGAAAAGCTCTCAGTAGGCATCCTGAATGCCTGCCAAGGGCTTGGAGTGTAGCTTAACTGGGAACCTAACCTTTCTCCAAGTCCCTGGCTTGGCATGCCAAGGCTTTTGCGAGTTCAGAGATGCAATACCTGCAACCTCTCTGTTGGCACCTCTGTGTCACCCCAAGTTCAGAAGCTCTGCTCTGTATTCTGGATTGTCATGCCTAAGCACTGATTTTCTGTTTTCTTTTCTGAGCTTTTTCCATTTGAATTATTACCTCTGCATGACAAGAAAAGTTTCCTTTGTTTCTCAATTTATCTGCTTACTCCATTTTTTTGGAGGGAAGGCAAGACAAGAACTGGATTGATGATCCACCATCACATATCAGCTGTAGCAGGACTCAGGCTTGGCCATAATCATTTGTGGGATCCCAGTTATTAGGTGCCCCGGTGTATGGGTTCCCCGCTTCCTTACCTATAAGCTGAAGAAGGTAGAATCTTCTATCCTTCATCACAAATCCACCAGTTCATGGTGGTGATAAGTGGTTTCCACTTCTGGAATGAAGGAAATCATTACTTGAGTACTTATAGGTCTGCACATCAGTGGATAATTAAGTTAGTCCCTTATGCTTCCTGAGAAAGACCAGCTTCAACTGTGTGCAATGTGCTGCGGGGAAATGGAGGGTGTAGCAGTTTGAATGAGAATGAGCCCTGGAGGCTCATATATTTCAACGCTTGTCCCACAGTTGGTAGAACTGCTTGGGAATGGACAAGAAGTCTGCCACTGAGGGTGGGCGGTGAGATTTTAGGTCCAGGGCCTTCCCAGGTAGCTTCCTCCCCTCTCCCTTTGCCTTTTGGTTTTTGTCTAAACATATCCACTCTCAGCACTGCTCCAGAACTAGGTTTGCTTGCCTGCATGATAGATGTTCCCTGCCATGATAGAAATGGAATCTACTACTTTCTGGAGCCATGAGCCCCAAATCAAATGTTTTCTTCTACAACCTGACTTGCTCATGGTGTCTATTCACAGCAATATAAAATATTCCATCAAATACAGGAATGTGGTGACATGATTTTAACCAATGAGACTAAAAGTAATACTATAGCAATACTGGAGTTTGTAAGATTGGAAATTCTTCTGCTCATAGTAATGCTGGTAAGAATGACTTCTGGTTTAGGTATTGTGTATCATTGTCTCTAAATCAAGACATTCCATGCTGAAGGGAAGCTCATTAAGACTTGGGAAGTTAAAACAAATTAATAAGCTCAGGAAATAAACAATGTGCAAGTCTCAGGAAGTTCCTGAAACACAAGATTCAAAAGTACTCCCCACCCATACACACACCTGAAAGCTACATAAACTGTAAGAACTGATGAGAAAAGGAGACTTCTAATCTTCCTAACCCCTTCTAAGCAATGTGGAGGGCTTCAGGGATGCAGCTTCCATCACCTGTCACCCATGCTGCTGTGAGCTCCTCAGAGATACAATTACTTTTGAGTCAGCCATATCCCTACAAATAAAACCTCAGCCATACCTCTGTAAACAACTCCAGTAAAGTCATTGGACTTTGGTGGGATTATTTCCCTGTTTTGTCTGTAATAAATAGACATTTGTTCGTATCTCTCCACAGTCACGCAGCACACATCTACTGTGGCCTATCTCTGGAGTTAATCCTGGGGCAAAAAAAAAACCCATGTGTTTATAACAGATGAGAATAAAAAATTATAGTAAGAATACAATAGATCATTTTTTGGACTGCTTTCTTTTAAAATGAATATCATGAGGCAAAGAAAAAATAGTCCAGAAAGAGAGCAACTGATTTTAGAGAGGAAGAATCTGGAAAAATATTTTTAGATACTTAAACCAAACTTTGTAAGGTCTTTCATCATCCAGACCTGTTTCATCTGTGAAGCTGCAGATGCTGGTGTGTACATTGTATATATGTTTGTACATGTACATGTGTACATCATACCAATAAAATTTCCCAGCTCTGCAGACATGCTCCCCCACTGACAGGAAGGGTGTCAACATCTGTCATTCCTTCGCACCAAGAGCAATAGAGCACATTGAAATAAAAAGAAAATGAAGCTTTCAATCAGCTCTGGGTAAAGGGTAAATGCCAAATAACTATATTTCTAAAATTGGAAACAGTACATCTTCCAAGTGCTGAAAGGCTCACTCGCTCATAAATACAGGGATACAGCTGGAACCAAGGGGCTCCTTAATGGTAAGTGCCTTTCAGAAAAGTGCCTGCTAGACCCTGGGCTAATTTAGCTTATTGTACCCTACATGGGTCTCAGTATAGGTCCAGTCTTGGGGTAGAAATTCGAAATGAAAACAGGAGGCTATACACTATGACTGTATAGAGAGTCTAGAAGTTGGAATTAACCTTTTGATACTAATAAAGATTGTATCTAAAATAATTTGAAATTTGGATTCTCCCCTTCTGCATCTTTGTAGAGCATGATCTGTGAGCCTTGGGCTTCAAGGACTTCATACAACTAGAAAATACCTTTGAGGAATTAATCTGTGTACTTGATTTTACTGTGTCTGGTTTTGTTTTCCTTTGCCAATTTATATAGTCTCTTTTCTCTGTGCTTTGTTAGCTCAGATAAATGGCCGGATAAAAAGCAGAAGCTACGGGCAGCAGTGATAGTGGTTGCTGTATAGGAATTCATGGAGAGCTTGAGGTTTGAAGGGAAGGAAGATAAAGGCAACAGGAGAAATAGTAGCAGAGGTAGAAAGACTCAGAGCAAGAGGAGGGACAATGGGGCTACTTTTCTCAAAGACCTAGGTTAGAGCAGACAGGAGGAGTCACAGTCAATTGTCCTGAAGCATCCATCCTACTGTGGAGCCAAGAGCCCAGACATGTGTGTTCCAGCATGTCTAGGCAGCTACCCCACAGCTGATGCTAATCAAGTGTTTGAGAAAATAGGGGACAGCTTGACTGTAAACCAGGTGCGTCTAGAACCAAACACTGAATGCCTTTATTACCTCCCGAGTGTGCCTAATGCCAGGAGGCATAGTTTAGCCCTAAGGATTACGGTGATCACATTTTTGCAGTATGGCTGTGACAAGATACTGAGTAAAAACAGACCTAGCATCTACAGAGTAGAAAGGTATACGCTTGTGTTGTTCTTGGTTTTGTTCTGCGTGCCTGAGTTCGAAAGCAGGAATTCTTACTTCCTCTGTTTGATAGTCAATATTTCCCAAAGAAGCTGTGGGTTATTACTGTCTATTTGAAGCTGCTATACGAAATGTTCCTGCCCACCCCGAGCTGTAGAGATATTCCCCACAGGAGGTCCAAGAATACTGGGGAGTTACAGGAGCTCTATTCTAGTAGATGAGGCAGTGCCTTCCCTTCTTGTGTTTACCATCGGTTAGGACTACACATCCCAAGGGAATAATAAATCCCCTTCCATCCCCATCCTGTGGCAGGAGGCAAAACAATGATTTAGTAACCTTAGACTCCACTTGGTGACAATCAGGCACCAATAGCACCTATGTGAAAAATGGGCAGATTTAAGTCTTGATAACTGAATGATGTTTTTCTCTCCACTTCTGGGCCAAACCATAGTCAATTACCTCTCTATTATCTCTCTGTCTATTCACCCATCTGTCCACTGTCTTCTTGAGTCTGGTTTATACTGCTTTCTATAATAATTTCCTATTATATCTATTTTACAGCAAACTTTTCTTTTCAATAAAAAAAATATTAGAAAGAACTTTCAAATAAGAAAATATTACACAGTAAGATTTTTCTAGACCCAAAGTATAGTCATCTTGATGAACTTCTGGACCAGTAGAGCAGCTATTCTGAAGCTGTGGAGTTTCAGACTGGGTCTTAGACTTTTACTATCAAATTATATTTACATGCATTTATCTACTATAAAAATGAGAAAATTATTGTTAAAATAATAAAAACAGATTTATATCCTTTGTGGTGATATTTTGTTTATGATCTAACAAATAAAGCTTGCCTCAAGATCAGAACATAAAGCTAGCCACACTAGCTAGCCATAGAGGCTACATGGTGGTGGCACACACCTTTAATAACAGCACCTAGGAGACAAAGGCAGACAGATATCTGTGAGTTTAAGGTCACCCTGGGCTACATAGAACTGATCCACTCTAAAAGAGAAATAATTCACACACAAGGTGATCCAGCACTTGGGATCATGTGCCTTTAATCCCAACACTAGGGAGGTGGAGACAGCGGTGATATGGCTGGGCAGAGACAGGAATGTAAGGCGGGAGGAGACAAGAGCTAGGCAGTTTTGAGCAATCAGTCTAACCAGTCTGAGGATGCTGTCTGAGGACAGGACCACCCCTTTGCTATGAGCATTGGTAGAAGTAAGATTGAAGCAGCAATAGACATGGGTGCAAATATCTCTGTTAGGGTATGGACTTCTCTGGAGTAAAATAGCCAGGTGGTAGTTCTAGTTTTAATATTTTGAGAAGTTTCTAAACTGATACTTATTGATATTAATTTGCACCACAATCATCAGCAAATAAGGGTTCCTCTTTCTCTACAACCTCTCCAACATTTGCTGTCAGATTTCTTGATGGTAACTATACAGAATTGGCTGAGGTGCTACCCCAAACTAGCTTTATTTTATTTTTACTTTGGCCAGTTTTCTTTTCTTTTTGGCCTTTTCTTACCATTTTTTAAATGATACATTCTGATCATGTTTTCCCATCCCCAACACTTCCCAGATTGTCCCCATCTCCCTACCTGCTCAATTCTATGCCCCCCCCTCTCTCTATCTCTCAATTATTTTAAAGTTCCCAGTGCTCCAGGTATATCTCATTCCCTTGAGAGAATAAAGATTTGAATCATGCATTTGTGGAGCAGGCTTTTCCACTGAGAATTAGAGGTGGAATGGTTAACAAGGCTCTGCTCAGATTTTCCTTCATTTTGAATTAAGAAATTTGAACAAAAATGAGTCATCATTAAATTACAGATGATAGAAAAATAGCACATGACCCTCTCATAAATTAATAAGGACACACATTTAGGAGAATAACAAAGTCAAAATAGTAAATTTACAATTCAGTGGTTATGAAACATATCAAACTGTTACCCACTTTATTTCATTCCTTTTGTGTGTCTGATATTTATTTGTCTTAACCAGTAAAGTCTGGTGAGATTGTGACATACCTAAGAAAAATGTAACAATAAAATCTTACAAAGAGAATATGAATAACTCTTGAAGTCCTTAATAATGTGTCTCTCTGGGAAATTGCAATTCAAATATTTTAAGGCAGAAGATTATTTCCAGCAAGTTTCATGTGGAGCCAATAAATACTATACACTCCCTACATCATCTCAACTATTTATATGGGCGACTTAAGTTTTTCATACTCTAGAGAGTTATCTTGCTATAGCAGAAGGCAGCTGGAAGTTATAGGCCAACAATACTCTTAGATATAATGATAAGCATTTATTATTGCACTTATCACTTGCCCAGTATGGCTGAGTGCCTAATCTGTTCCAGTGTGGGTGACCTGACTTTGTAGAGAAATAGGTACACAATACAGAAGCTCTCAAGAAGCAAGCAGTTACCACATTTTCTCAGGATGGCTCTAGAAAGGGAAGCAAAGGTGACTAAACTTTCCAAGTAAAGAAAATATGCCATGCCATGAATGTATGTGGGAGACAGACACTCAAACCGTGGTATCCAGACTCTAAAATGGCTCCCAGTGATTTTCAGTGATTTCATTCCCTTGTGAAGTAGCTTTTAAAGGGGAAGCACGATTAGTTTATGTCACCCATAGACTATTGTAGAAGTGCTGATGTGTTATTGACAAGCTTCATCAGAGAGTAAGATTCTGTCTCTATGTTGATGTTATGGATTACTTTCTGTAAAGGAAGTCAGTAACCATGTGATGGGGATGAGGAAACCGTGAAGAGGCCCACAAGAAGAAATTAAGAATTATCATCAACATCCACCAACCCCTTGTAGGGCATGAGAGGGGAGCATGAGGTTCAGTTGTCTAGTTCAAATCAAAGCTTAAATGACTGCAGGTCCAATTTACCTCTTACTGCAGTCTCGAAAGAGATTCAGTCAGAATTCTGGAGCCATGATACTCCTGGGCAATAAATTAACAATATGGTGCTAGATTCTTATTTTAACATGAAATTTTAGAATTATTGGTTACACAGCTGTGTAAAGAGCTAGTACAAATTATTTTAGTCTTTCGAACCCAATGACATTTCTCTCCCCTTCCTTCCCACTAGTGGACCCAACAACCTACTGAAGTCAACTGCTTGACTAATTTGATATTGCTTCTTGTTTATTTCAGGATTGACTCTGTGCATCATGTCTATTAGATTGGACGAGCTTAGCATTTGAGACAATAAACTCGATACAGTGCCACTCTCTTGGTGGAGGAGCATTAGATAATCTCTCGGAGAAGAGGACAGAACTTAAGGCAGAGGAAGGGAAGACCCTGCATGGCCTGCTCTCTTCTATGTAGCAACTCCCAATACACAGATAATGAACAAGGACTTATCTATGATATGGAAGAATGATGAGCTGATAATTTTTGTTGTTGGCCACCTTTGATGCTTTCCATTAGAAGTTTAAAGACATGTGTCCACCACGAGGATCATTATATGCAGGTGATTTTGTACAAGTCTGGTCCACGACATCAATTAAAGCCACAAAGGAAGCTGGAAAGAGGAGCAGCCCTCCTCACAGAACCCTCCCAGGACCTCTGGCTCTTACACTCCGGACTACAGGCTTGAACTTCCGTCACATACTGACTGAGCTCAACTGAGGCTCAATTATAATTTATGGATCATTTTGGTTGTCATAGGACATTATTGTAACTGAATGGCTTGGCCTTATTACAGCACCTGCATTCATCCATCTCGGAAAAATGGACAGTCAGACACTAAGTGCCTGTTGGAAAAGCCATTCCCAAGCTGTGCAGGTGAATGCTGGTTTCTGATTACTCCCAGATGGCATCTCTGGGGTGACATTACAATTTCTGTTCTCCATTTAGAGGAATAATTACCAGACACCCCATTATAGAATTTGCATATTTTAACCCAGTTTGTTTCAACATTTTCTAACTTTATTGTGAGATTCAGATTTTCTTCTTTTTCTTTTACTTTCTTACAATAATTATTCTCCCGTCAATTTTGCCTTTCTTAAAAGTATTTGCAAGTGCATCATTTAGTTAAGTCAGCAACCGCCTGGTTTGCAAGCATGAGGACCCGAGTTTGGACCTGCTGCATGCAAGTAGAAAGCCATGCTGGATAATGTGCATGAGGAACCCAACCCAAGCAAGTCCTTGGAATTTTCTGGCTGGCCAGTTTAGTAGAATTGGTGAGATTCGGGTTCAGTGAGAGAACTTGTCTCAAAAAATATGGTTAGGTACCAGCTTGACTTTCCTGTGTTCAGTGAGCCATGCTTCTGCCTACTATCTGCCTTATTTTTTGAGATAAGTTCTCTCGTTGACCCTGAATGCCACTGAATCTGCTCAAGGTGGCCATAGAGAGCCTTCCCTTTACTGACTAGTGTCCACAGTACTCAAGATCCTCTGCTTGCTAACAAAGGAGAAAGGTGAACAGCAACCTGCTAACACCGTTTGACCTGCAGTGGTGGTCTGCCTGCAGAAGATACATTGGTATAATAGTGGCACAGAAGTTGTAGACTAACCAACTAAAATCAGATTGGATTTAAGGCCCACTCCACAAGAAGGAACCCATGGTCAAGACTGCTCAGAACCTCAGAGTAGATAGGCCATGGGTCTAGGGATAAATCAGACACTACTATTCTGCTAAGGGAACGCGGCGATACAATGACTGCTAATGGACCTTCTGTTAAATATATTGATCAGTGTCTTGTTCAGCATGGGAACAAATACAGAAACTCACAACTGGATAATGTACATAGAGTGAGAGACTTTGGAACCCTCAGTTCTAAACAGGATGTCTTCATCAAATTACTCTCCTTGGGGAATGGGGAACTCTGAGGTGAAGGAGGCAGAAAGGCTGTAGCGTCTTTAAGGATGAAGGACACCAAGGAAACAAGGCCTTGCAGACACAGCAGGACTGACTCGCACATGAACTCACAGAGACGGTGATAGCACACGCAGGGCCTGTATAGGTCTAAGCCAGATGGGGTCCCAGTGCTAAGAGGGGGTGGCGAGTAGATAAGAGCACCCATCCCTAACCCAGAAGCTACCTCCAGCAGACAACCGCTCACAAAGGAAAAGTTAGTTTTCTCCCATGGTGTCTCACTGGGTACACAAACCGCACTCAAGGGCAGGACCCGGGCGCAACAGTAGATCACAACACAAAATAAACTTGCTGCAATTTTTGCAGGATTTCTGTCTCAGAACGCCTTGCCTGGGCCCTGTTTTTTCCTCACAGGTCTTTTGCTTATGTGTCATATTTCCCAGTTTTGTGCTTTTATGAAATTTTTGTGTGTGTGAATATATGTGCTTTTTCAGCTCTTGCTTGCTTTGTCCTATTCAGGTTCATTTGTTTTTATTTTATCTTATTTTTATTATTTATCTTTTTAGGGGCCTTTTGTTTGCTAATGAGAGAGGAAGAAAAGGCATAGATTTGAGTGGGTGGGGAGGTTGGTAGGCTCTGGGAAGATTGGTGGAAAAGAAGCAGTAATCAGAATATATTGTATGAAGAAAGTCTATTTTTATTAAAACAAAAATTAATAAGGTGAATGACCAGAGAGTATGGGGGCTCGGGCCTGTGGCTTCTGAGGGATCAGAGAGAAGCAGAAAGACATCCTCCAGCTCCAGCAGGTCAGTAGAGCTTGAGGAATTGGGACCTTGAGCTCCAGTGTGACCACAGACCACTGTGCAGCAAGGCCTCTGGCTTCTGCAAATCCACACAGCATCCTGAGACCAAGACTCCAGCCCAGTGGCCTCAGAGGTAAGCATACAACCCAAGAATGTGCTGCCATGTTCCTAGGGTCTCCTGAAAAGCTGGAACTTTGATTTCAGTAGTTTCCAAGGTCAGTGGTGGTATACGGCTTTGATATCTGAGGTGCTAATAGTTACTGCAGGACCCAAATCTATACCAATTTAAACTAATGTGGTCTCATGTATGTTGAACACGTAACTCTAATCACATACCCCAGATAGCAGAATGACTTAGTGGGTCTGTTTGGCACCCTGCCTTCAGCAGGTTCACAGACTTGAAAAGGTGGCCAAGCACTTGGCTTCATCTGGTTTCAGTGGTGTTTAGTGTGCAGTCCAACCTTTCACTCTCCTGGAAGACAGCCAGAGAAACACATTTGGCAATCAACATGGAGTCTCTTTAGGTCGCTTGCAGCTATCCCTCTAAGAAGAGTCACAGAAAACAAAATACCCCAATAGGCTGAGAAAAATGGGAGGTCAAAACTGAAAGGAAAACCCACTCTAAGAGATACATAAAACATGATAAGGAAATAAAACTATGACATAACTACCACCATGATCAACCAACTTGCTAAGGAATCCAAACTATAAGCACAGCTTAAATGACAGAAAGAATTCAGTTTTTTTAAATAAGGGAATTGATAGTTATGAAGAAGATCAAACAAAAAATGTATGAATTAGGGAACTCTTTCCAAAACATTGACAAAAGTCTCAAGTGGATGTAAGAGTCAGTAGGTTGAAGCCAAAAGTCCAAAATATTTGAGAAAATATTTTTCGGTGAAATTGAAATACTGAATAGCAATAAAGCAGAAGTATGTGAAATAGACACGACCACTCAAATTAAATCCACAATAGACACCAGCATTGACAGACAAGTTCATATAGAAGAGTGCTTCTTAGCCTTCCCAATGCAGCAACACTTTAGTACAGTTCCTCATGTTGTGGTGACCTCCAACCATATGCCATTTCTACTCCAGAACTGTAATTTTCCTACAGTTTTGAATTGTACATTATATGTAAGGTAAATTGTAATATTTACATTACAATGTAAATATCTGATATGCAACTCCAAGGGGTCTCCACCCACAGGTTAAGAACCACAGGTATAGAGGAACAAATTTCATGCATGGAGGACAAAGTTGAGACAACAATGTAATCAGATGTATGGAAGGAAAAATTAAGGAACATGGGTGATATTTCCAAGTCTGGGACACATTCAAAAGGCAAATACATTTAAAAATAAGGTTACATTCTCAAAACCTGAGAATTAGTGATATAGAATAAGGAACAGAGGTGAAGAGGTAAAATTGAATGGAAAAGATGGATTATTTAATAAAATTATTGTGGAAACCTCCCAAAATTTATAGAAAGTGGTAGGCACTAAATCACAAGAGGCATATAGAACTCTCGACAGAAATGCTTCATGATGTATAGTCAGACTATCAAAAGTACTAAGCAAAAAAATAATACTAAACGCAGCAGAAGGAAATCATCCACTCACATTCAAAGGCAGAAACATCAAAATTACCCCTATACTTTACACTGTCAACCACAGAAGCCAGAAGAACATGGAAAAAACTGTCTCAAGCTTTGAAGGTAAATAACAGTGAACCAAGAATTCTGTCTTTCAACATTGATGGAGAAATAAAGGTTTTCCAAGGTAAACACAAATCAAGGCAATTCATCACAATCAACTCAGTATGGAAGAAAGTCTTTAATGGAGTATGTCACAATGAGGAAGAAGAAAGATAGCTTCTTTGATCTGAGTACAAGAGAGTGTATACTCCATGAAAACAAGACAAATAAACTAGATACGGGAAGCAAATAGGCATGTCTAAAGCAGAAACTCAGCAAACTCTCAAAACAGGTGCAGGAAGAGTAATGCCAGCAACACAGCCAAACAGAAGATCCTGTAACAAGTCCCTGTGAAACAGAAAACTCCTCTCTGTAATGAAGTGAAATGTCAGTGGTTCCAACTCAACACCAGAATAATAGAGATTAATGCACTAGATTAAAAACCAAGACCCAAAAATGTGCTGTCTCCAAGAAACACACTTAGCTAGCAAAGATATTCAGAATCTCCGTAACAAAAGGTTGAATAACTACCTAGCAAATCAAACATTAAAGAAATAGAAGCAACTCTCCTGACATCAGGCAATTAGACTTCATACTAAGTAGAAGAGGCTACTAACAGGAGGAGCAGTTACTCTAGAAGATATAACAATGCAAACATAAGCCCTGAATATGGGAGCCAGTGACTTCATAAAACAATCATGGAGACCATATAGTTCCTGATACAAGACTGGGAGACCTCAATACTCCACTCCCACATATGTGTTCCTTATATGTCCACTTTTATATTCTTCCAAACTAGAGGTGAGTAAAGAAACTTCAGACCTGAAAATTTAACTGGACATGGCGCGCGCGTGTGCACACACACTCGCGCATACACACACACATACACACACACACACACACCTCTATATCTATATCTTTATCTATTTCTCTCTTTCTCTCTGTATAGATAGATATATTTCTACCCAAATAACGAAGAAAAATACCCACTTTTCTCAGTAGTTCATGGCCCCTCTTCAAAACTGATTATATCACAGGACACAAATCAAGTACCAACAAATATTTTAAAAAGCTAAGATGATACATTGTGTCACATAAGAACACACTGCAATATATCTAGAAATCAACAATAAGAGAAAGTACAGAAATAGTTGAAAACAAAGTGATACATTTTCAAAAGAACAGTGGGCCATCTAAGAAATCATAGAAGAAATTGAAAACTTCTAGAAACAAATGGCAATGGGAATGCAACCTATAAGAAGCTCTTGAACACAAAGGCACCATGGAAAATTCAAAACTATTAGTGCTCATATTAAATAGTCGAAGGTATACCAAATAAAAATCCTGATGAAGGACTTTAAATCTCTTGGAAAGCAAAAGACAGCAAATCCCACAAATAGATGGCTAGAAATTAAAATAAGGGAAGAAATGAAGAAATTTGGATAAAAGACTGTACAAACCCAATCACAGTGTTGGTTCTTTGAAAGAGTTATGGTTGACAAACTTGGCCCACCAGATGCTTCTAGACTTGTGAATCCAAGACAACCAACACAGCTCCACCTCAGGACACTACACTAGAAGGGGAGGGGGGAGTTCACACACATACCCTATGGTTCTGTCCTGTGGACAGAGGCAAATTTGAGGAGGTGAAAGTGATATTTGAGCCTGGGTTGCAGCCAGGGCTCATGTTTGGGCTCATGGCTCTGTTGCAACCTCAGTCTGTACTAATGTTCCTAGCTCCAGATCCCATCCAAGGACTGTAAGGATTGTCCCTGCCCCCTCACTATACAACATTATAGAGAAATACTATTGCCCCTTACCAGCTGAAGAACTCAGGAGAGAGGGTGCGACATCTTACCTGGGCAGTACAGTAGAGCTGACCCTGTTTGCAGAGGCAAGGGATATCTGGCATTGAGGGCATGGAAAAGGTCATGCTTGCCATGGGGGTAGGAATAGATGCCTCCTCTTACTCCTCACCACCTGCGTCAGGTGAGGGACCTGGCCCAACTCCTCACCTGCTGCAGCACTCAGGAGAATGGGTTCTCTGTATCTTTGGGGCAGTATAACAGAGTTGATCCTGAGGACAGGGCCATGGGTGAGCCTGCCCTGAGTGTGTGAGGGGCATAGCTGGTGCCACATTATTTGGCCAAGGTATGCTGGTGGGGATGATGTGGAAAGATGCCCTCCCCTTTGCCCTCACTGCCTTCACCTGGTGAGGAATCTGTTCAGGCAGCAAAATACAGCTGATCCTGTTGACGTGGATACAGCTGAACCAGGCCAGGAATGTAAACAAGGGAGACCTGGTCTGCCTTCCATTTGCCATATGGCAGCATAGATGGGGGAGAGATGCCCCCCATCAACACCTGAGGTAAGGAGGACAGCTGGCCCTGATGTCAGAAGGGCAGGAGAATTGTCCCTGCTCCTCCCATTCTAACTGCAATATTCAGGACGAAGACCTTGCACCTCATGTGCAAGATAGAGTCAATGCCATTGGGGGAGGTGTTGGGGAGTCAGCCTCGAAGTTGTGAGGATGGAAGAGCTGTCACGTGGTGACATGTGTCGGGAAGGGATGCCCACCCATAAACACCTGAGGCAGGGGAAGAGCTGGACTGGAGGAGGACAAATGGGTAGGAGTGCTGCCCCCACCTGCCACAAGCTGCAACATGCAGGAGAACAGGCCCTCTACCTCACCTGGACAGCACAACAGAGCCAATCTTTTGGTGGAGGTTTGGGTGAGCCATCCCCAAAGTTGTTAACATAGGAGGACTGTACTCACTACTGACCTTTCATGTGGTGACATGGGTGGGAGAGAGACTCCCCCTCCCTCACCCATCAATGCCTGAGACAGGTGGGAGAGTTGGTCCTTAGGTCATAACACCAGGAGAGCTAGTCCTGCCCTGTAGGCAGACTTTTCTGCCCACTAGTTCCCAAATAACCAGCATGGAGACTTAATATAAGTTATAAATGCTCAATCACTAGCTCACGCTTATTACTAGATAACTCTTACAACTTAAAACAACCAATTTATATTAATCTACATCTTGCCATGTGACATTACCTCTCTTTCATCTTGTTTCTCCTGTTTCCTCCCTGTATCTCTCTGGTGACTCCCCTGATTCTGTCCTTCTTCTTCCCAGTGTCCTTATTCTGGTTTCCCCACACACCCTTATCTTGTCCAGCTGTTGGCCATTTGGCTTCTTTATTAATTCAGCCACAATGTAATTTACACACAGTACAGAAGGATAATTCCACAGCACTGTCCCTCGTCTGCTGCAGCACTGGGGAGAGTGGTCCCTATGCCATGCCTGTGCAACACAATAGACTGGACCCTAAAGGTGTAAGTATGGGAGATCTGACTTTGAGGCCATGAAAGCTGGAGGACTTCTTCCCCTCCATCTCCACAATGGGTGAACTAGCCAAGGCAATTATGTAGGAAAGATGGTGGGCTGACAGACCCTGCAACTTTCCAGGCCTAGAACCAGAGTAATTTTTTGGCCTACCCCAATATCCACTCCATCTGTGATCTGCTGGAGCAGGTGAAGGGACCAGTCCTGAAGACTCCAGGCTGATCCATGATCTCCGTGACACAGGGCAACAACAGGATATCCAAGAGAAGTCCCAGTGAGGGCCCAGCATCCATAGTGTGGCAGAAACCACCATGCCAGTGACTCTTTGCAATGAACGATTGCAAGTAAAAAAATATGGTCAAAAAGGGTTACTGTGTGACTCACTTTGTCACACTACAGCTTCCACAATGAGATCCCCCATTTTTTCTTTTCTTTTTTCTCTTAAATTTCATTTGTAGTGGGGGGGGCTGCAAGGGCAGAAAACAGATATGCAAGCATGAAACATTAATGGGATCCAGGTGCATGATGTGAAAAATATGAAGATTAAATAAAAAGAAAGCAAAAAATAAAACATTAACAAACTCTTAACAAATCTGACAAAATAGAGAAGACGCAACTAACAAAATTAGATTTTAAAGATGTGTCATTACAGCAGGATTTAATGAATACAGACCATTATTACCATAAAATCTTATATTCTCAAAAGCTGGATAACCTCCCCCCATAGAAGAATTTCTAATTGTATACCATATACCAAAATTAAACCCAGAAGACATAAATAGCTTAAATAGAACCACTAGAAGTAATGAGATCAAAACTGTAATCAAAAGCTTTGCCTCATGGGAAAGCCCAGAAGGAGACAGAGTGCTGAATTCTAACAAAATTTCAGGAAAGATCTAATCCAATTCTTCTTAACTTCTATAAATCATAGAGTGAAGGAATGCTCTGAAATGTGTTCTGTTAAACCTGTATTTTTGATAACCAAACTAGTCAAACTCAGGACAATGAGAAAAAAGCTGCAGACTAGTTTATTGATGAACATAGATATAAAAATTCTCAGCAAAATAATTGAAAACCAAAATCAGGAACTCATTCAGAAAATTATATTTTATGACCAGGTGACCTTCATCCCAGGAAGGCAAAGCTGTTTCAGCATACCTAATTCAATGAATGTAATAAACCATATAAATAAACTAAAGGAGGGAAATCACATAATCATTTCCGTTAATACTGAAAAGGCTCTTGGCAAAATTTAAAATGTCTTCATGATAAAGTCGCAAAGATGTCTAGAATAGGTGGTGTATACCTCTAAATATTAAAGGTGATATGCAGCAAGCTTTTAGCCAAGATTACATCAACCTGAAATAAACTTATATAATTTCCTCTGAAATCAGGAATGAGACAAGGGTGCTTACTCACTGCACCCTTATTTGAAAGAGTGCGAAAAGTCTTAGTTACAGCAATCAGATGAGACAAAGATATAAAAGGGTTCAAAATGTGAAAGAAAGGAGTTCAGTTCATCCATATTTGCAAAAGATGAGATTCTTTACATCAAAAATTCCATGGAGACTACTAGAAAACTCTTGGACCCAATTAACATACACAGTTAAGTTTTGAGACACAGAATCAATATTTTAAAAAGCGCAGTAGCATATATATAGACAATGTACTCTTAAAGAAATAATTAGGGAAATTATACTATTAAAAATCTCCAAAAATCATGCATATGAAACATAACAAACCAAAGAGAATGAACTCTGCAGTAAAAACTTGAAGACATTGAAAAACATTGAAGAACTCCTATGCTCCTGGATTGGCAAAAATACTAATATGAAAAGAATTAGACTACTAAATTTAATCAAAAACTTGATGCAGCAGCTATAAAAATTCTCATGTCATATTTCACAAGTTTAGGAAAAAAGAAAAACCAATCAAGAATCCATATGGAACAGCAAAAAAAATCACAAACAGCCAAAGCAGTCTTAAGGAGGAAGTTCACTAATAGAAGCATTCTAATACTTGACCTCAAATTATACTACAGCACTATAATGATTTGCAATGGCAGAATTGACCCCCCATGTGTGTGTGGGTGGGTGCATGTGTGTGTGTGTGCATGTGTGTGTATGATGAAAAATCAGTGGACTAGACAAGAGGACCAAGAACAAAAGCTACAGCCGGGCAGTGGTGGTGCACGCCTTTAATCCCAGCACTCGGGAGGCAGAGGCAGGCGGATCTCTGTGAGTTCGAGACGCCGGGTCTACAAGAGCTAATTCCAGGACAGGCTCCAAAACCAGAGAAACCCTTTCTTGAAAAACAAAACAAAAAAACAAAACAAAACAACAAAAAAAAGAACAAAAGCTACAAAACTATACCCACTTAAATTTTGACACAGGAGACTGTTTTGAAAAAGAAATCTAGTTCAACCAATGGTACTGACAAAATGGGAAATCTACCTTCAGAAGAATAAATTGGATTTATCTTTCATCTTGTATAAGGATCCATTCAAAATGGATGAAAATTCTTAATTTTAACCTAGAAACCTTGACGCTCCTAGAACAAGACTTGAGGAGTATTAGTCAAGACACTGGGGAAGGCAAGAAATTTCTGAATGGAAATGGAAAGCACGTAGAACAGGAACCAGCCCCGATTATCAATAGTACATGAAATAAAACTTTCAACATAGGGAAGAAAACTATCTGCAGAGCACACAGCCCACAGAAGGGGAAAAAATCTCTACCAGCTATGCTTCAAACAAGGAATGACATCCAGAACTTACAAAGAACTGAGAAATTAAATATCAAAGATAAAATCACCAATGAATAAATGAGCTAATGAATTGGATATACATTTTTCAAAGAAAGTCACACATATGTAATAACTATTTTTAAATGTATTCAATATTTTTAGCCACTAGAAGAATGAAAATTAAAACTACTTTGAGATATCACCTTGACTGTCATCAAGAATTCTAACAGAAAGTATTGGGGAGGATGTAGAGAAACAGGAAAGAGGAACCTCTATTTACTTCTGGTGAGAGTGCAAATTAATACAGCCAGGTTTAGTAAGGTGAACATCCAAGGTGGGCGGTCCTTGGACTTCCCACAGGTCAGGGAACCCTGATTGCTCTTCAAGCTGATGAGGAAGAGGGACTTGATCTGGGGAGGGGGAGGGAAATGGGAGGCGATGGCGGGGAGGAGGCAGAAATCCGTAATAAATAAATAAATTTAAAAAAAAAAGAAGTTAGAGTTCCTATTCCTGGGAAGTTGGCTTTTCTCTCTGGAGAGACTGGAGCTATCAGTCCCAAGGCCACCGTGTGCTGGGTCCATGATGCCCTGGAGATACCCTGCGCTCCCTAGCGCAACACTGCTTGATCAGCTTCCTGCTGACTTTGCCCCACTGTATGATGGTTTGCTGCTGACTCTGTCCTATTTTTCTCCCACAAATTGTTTATAAAATTCTACACTTCTTAATAAACTTGCTTGGCATAAGACATAGCTTATGCAAGATCACCTGAAAAAAATTAATACAGCCATTCTAGAAATCATTTTGGATATTCCTCAAAAAAATAAAGTAAAATTAGAACTGCAATATAACCCAGCTATTTTTCCCCCTGGACATGTGCCTAGGGACCTCCGTACCTACTACAGAGATACGTGTACTCCATGTTTATTGCTGTTTTATTTACTATAATGAGAAAATGGTACCAACCTAGTTGTCCACTTGTTGGTTTTGACCAGCACAGTGGCTGAACCTGAACTGACTGCTGCTTCAGCTAGTATTGCAGCTCCTCAGCTACAGGTCCACTTCTCAAGCAGCAGCTGGGCCGGACTTTTACATGCCACCAGATCTACCTTTTGCTGCTGTCACCAAATATAGTCTTTTATTAAAGCTCTATGGTTTTATTTACCAATAAAGATTCAGGAGTCAGAGGCTGGGGTGAAAACCTACTAGCTCAGAGAGGCTGAGGAGCAACTAGCTGACCTTCCCTCTTTGCTAGTGTCTCAGAAAGAGAGTATCCTTCAGCTCCACCAAACCAAGAAAGATTCCACACTCAAAGCTCCTCCCCCCTGCTTCCTGTGTGTCTCTCTATCCATATTCCAGACTCCCTCTGACTCTTGTGATGACTTTCTATTAATTAGTTGCTAGCTCTGTCCCCTGACCCAAGGTTGATTTTATTGAATTAATGCAAAAACAAACTTGAGATTCACAGTCTGATCAAATAATCTACAGCAATCATTAATGGCAGTTCATTTCATGTATAAATTGGGATGCCCTTGCAATCAAAAGTAAATGAAATTAAAAATTAGCAGGAAAATGGATGTACTTAGGGTTTATAATACTAAGGAAGACCACAAGAAAAGAAAAAAAAAGCATGTTGTCTCTCTTATTTGGGTTCTAGCCTTATATGTGCGTATGCATATATATATTATGTGTATCACATATACAAACATATAATACATATGTTTACATATATGAAGCAGATGTATAGGTAGGTACTATATAACTTGTAGAAAGGAAAACAAGAAAGGCTAAATGTTAGGTGAGGCAGAAGGATGAAACTCAGGTAATGGATATAAGCAATACAACATTACATAAAACCGGTTGGCTAGTTTTATCCAGTCATTGATTTTTCATATTTTGTGGTATATAAGTATAAAAATGTAATTGATAGTGAACACGTGAAATCTTCCATGGGTCTTCCTGCATGAGATTGACTATTCTACCTGTGGAGATCATTGAGATGCACAGACCTTGGGTCTATAAAAAAAACTTAATGTTCTTTTCATTTACAGGTTCTTTGCAATACAGTTTTACTTATTAAAAAATGGTAATGTGGAAGGTGAGTAAGAAAGACATCTGATGCCCACTTCTGGACTTCACTTGTATGTGCACACATGTATATGCCTATCCACATGCAAACATGAACAAATACATGAACACACACACACACATATATATAAACAAAGATAAGATATATAGATTAAAAGATACCATATGTGTAGGGGAATGTGTTACAGGTGTAGTGTTGCAGAGATAATCTAACTTTGTCGGAAAGCCAGGCTATACTTAGAGCCACAATAGGACAGTTCTGGAGGCTAGAGGGGCGACAGGTCAGCTCAGCCCTGGAGGAAAAGTGTCCTGACTATAGCGAAGCCAGGGTACCTAAAGCTGGGGTGTGGTGGGGGATGGTTTTCCCCACAGGATATAGTGATCCTGTTCTTTTCCTGGAGAGAGGCTACAGCTGAGTTCTGCTCTGTTCCCTTAAGGGAGCATCGTAGCAGAACGATCTGCTCCTTCTCGGACCAAAGATGTTTCTTCTTTCGCTAAGGCTTTGCTAAAGGGGAAGCCCCTGCAGAAATGTAGCAATCTCTCTGGCTCCAGGGAAAAGTTGTTACTTTTTCTGCTCAGTCACGCTCAGCTCTGCTTAAGGAGCATCTTAGCAAGGTTCTTCTGTTCTGCTCTTTCTTTCTCCCTAGAGGAGCATCTCAGCAAGGTCTTTCAGCTCAGTCTCCTAAGGGACATCCCAGCCAGGTTCTTCTAGTCTGCTCTGGCTGAATGAAGATTGTCACCCAAGATTCTTGAGAAAGAGATTTATTGGGGAAGGAGGAGTTCAGAAAAGTGGCTGCCTCTGCCAGGGAGCGATAAATGCCGGTCCCTAACTGAATGAGCAGAGAGGCTTATATAGGGCTTCTTAGGGAGAGTTTTCCCAGGGAGAAGAGAGACTGATTAATTTTTCCCTGCTCAGGGATTGGTAAGTTTAGTTAGTTGGTCAGGGATAGAGCCAAACTGTGTTTCTTTCACTGGCTTTGTGACTCTAATCTTAGGACCAGGGCATATTTCTTTCACTGGCTCTGGTTCTAGGGACAAAGTGTGTTTCTTTGACACCAGTTTCAGAATCAGGGCACCTGTCTTTAGTTCTGGGTTCAGGGATAAATATGTTTCTCTCCTTGGCCCAGGTCTCAGATCCAAGGTGTGTTTCTTTTACTGACTCTGGGTTCAGTGTCAGGGTGCTCAATGATTGGTTGGTTTCCTGCTCAAGTTGCCCCCTTTATTCTACAATATGTAGATATTATACTAACTTAAAATACCAGTTCTGAATTCACAGAGAAAAATTTAAGAAATTAGGCCTTTTAATAAGACTTAATAAATGATTTAAAATTATATTCGCAAGCCCATGATTATTACTAAGTAGTTTTGCTGCTTCCAAAGCCTTACCTAACTGGTTTGGGGGTTGCATGCCCGTATTCTGAACTACGTAGACAGAGTCAGGAGTATATAGCATGAGCCCAGGAGTCAGAGTGCAGAGTCCATTTCAGTAACAACTATCACAATGACAGCCTTGTCTGTTGGCAGTTATATATGCATTCTGGCATGAAGTCCCTTTACATACTTTCAGTTGTGCTAAGAATGTTCTAGGCAGCCTTATTTGCTGTAAGAGACAAGGAATAAGCATGGAGAGCTCAGGTAAAAGAAGATTTCAAAATAATTTTTGTTTGCTTATGTAAATAAGATATAATTACATCATCTACCCTTTCCCTTTCCTTTCTCTAACTCCTCTCATATATCCCAAATTCTCTCTAAAATTTATGGGCCCCATTTCTTTTATATATACATACATGTATGTATACAAATATTCTAAATACACAATACAATCTGCTTGGCCCATATAATATTACTAGTTGGCATATAATTTCAGGACTGAGCACTTGGTATTGGATAACCAGCTCGTGTGCCGTTGGCTGCCTGTAGTTCTTTGAGTTAAGGCTCTGTTAGAAACCCAGCTTCTGCACGTTAACATATCCATTCATGTCTTACTTATTCAGATCTTGTTTAGGCCGAGCTGATGGGACTTCATAGGTGTAGCTTCTCTCTTTCTACAAGACCCAATCTTACAGTAAACTCCTGTTTCTCTGAATCTTACAATCATTCCACTTCCTTTTCTTAAGTAGTACTAAAAGAACTTCTAGTTTCTTTACCAGGAAGTTCAGCACTGTTGCACGCCACAAAGGTTTTGAGCCTCCCTTCCATAGACCAATTTTCCTGTCTAGCTTCTTAGTCAGTGTCTACCAATTGGCCTCCTCTTTCTCCACCCATTCTTCCTCTTTCATGAGTTCATTTGAATTGTTACATCTTCAAGTCAACGTCATCTGTTGGATTTACTCTCTACCTCTGTTTCTTTTTTTTAATTTATTTATTTATTAAGGATTTCTGCCTCCTCCCTGCCACCGCCTCCCATTTCCCTCCCCCTCCCCCGATCAAGTCCCTCTCCCACATCAGCTTGAAGAGCAATCAGGTTTCCCTTACCTGTGGGTTCTAACTGAAAATCACCTATGCCCAAACTCTAATTCCCAAGAACGATCATCTTTCTGCACTGGTCAGGTTCCAGCCTATGTCTGCACTTATCTTGGTGAAAACATCCAGTGTGTTTGATCATTTGTGAGAGTGCTATATATGATCATGCGCTATAAGAATGCTAAAATTGACCAAGGCTCTACTTCAATAAGAAATTCTTGAAGCATAAACTTATCTTTGCCATATGTTCAGGTTTGAAACATATTTTTATAAACCCATGTTGTTTTTCTGAATGGAAAATAAGACCCTGACACAAAGTGATCTCAAATGAATTATTCAGAAAAAGAAGTTTGATACGGGCTTACCTTCCACCAACTCAGCATGTTTCTTGAAAGTGACAGAAGATTCAATATCAATCATATTTACAAAATATCTTGAGAGCAACATCTATATTATCATTTGATTAAATGACCAGAATCTCACTTGTCCAAACTGACTCATAACACAGATTCATTCATATTTCAGTTAATAAGGCCATATGAATTTGGGTCCTATTTCAAACAAGTGGACAAAACCACAGGTATGAACTCCATTAACAGAAATGAGGTCTGTATAGATTATCTCATAAACCATCTCTTTTGCATATTAATGATGTTGTGGGTTAAATATGTGTCCAGAAATTTGCCACAATTAATGTGTTAATGGAATTTATAAGTGAGTCTTTGAAGATAGTTAGGATTAGATGAGACCACAAAAGTGGGGGCTCTGTATAATATCATTAGTGGCTTTAAGAGAACTGGCTTTGAACTAGGCTTTTGTGTGGCTTGCGATGATATCTACCAGCTGATGAAGACCTCAACAGGTGCTGGTGCATAAATCTCTACCCAAGGAAATGCTTGCCTTATCTAATTTGTAACGGCAACACAACAATGATTTGTATTTCTTTTATCTTGGCTTTGGAGTGAAGGATTAGTGAATATGAAAGATAAACAGAATAAACTCATAATAGAATATGTATATTATAATAGATGATAGTAACTTGTTTTAATGATCAACAAGAATTAAACATGGTTGCAATTTTCAAACAGTGTTTGATATTTCTGCCTCTAAATATGCTGAGGTTATGAACTACTTGTAACAGATTGTGCTTTCTTTGAGTTTGCTTTTAGCATATCCAGAGGAGGGAGGCAAAAGAATGGACAAACCCACAGAAGCTAAAGTTAACCCTAATTTGATAAGTCACCTGAAAACAATAAAATAGAATATAGGAGAAGACAGTTAGTGGGAGTGGGCTGTCAGGCTCCCCTCTCTGAGGCAAGGTTTGAGACATGCTAGATAAAGCAGGGGAGACCTTCCCACGTAAAAATATGAGGAGCCTACAATTTGCCTCATAGTATGCGGTGGAGCTGCGGGGCAGATGAGGAGTTGAGTGGCACGTGCCCGGCAGAAGGTGAGCTCCATAGCTGTGTCGGCTGTAGCAGTATGAGAACAAGGCATTGCCCAGAGAGATTGGTGAGATTTTTTTCTAATTTTAAGTTTTATATTTATTTTCTTTTGGAGGCTTGGGGAGGTTACAGACTGAAGGGCAGCTATGGAAGGAAATGAGTGGGGTTGGGTGCATGATGTGAATTTTCCAAGCAATCAATTAAAAAGAGAATATGTCAAAAGAGAAAGGAAGTCATTTTCTATATATTTACTTCATTCCATTTAAAATAGACATCTACAGACTTGAAATTCCGTGTCCGGAATTGAGTTCTAGGCCTTTCTACCTTGTGTTTGTGTGCGTTCATCTCACCACACCATCAGCACCATCAGAACCATCAGCATCTTCATCTCCTGAAGGCAGTAGGTCTTAAATGTCAGAGAATTTTGACTCTTCCCCAGTCCCAAAATTCTTACCAATGTGTGCAAAGACTTTCAGTTGTTGTGACTTGAGAGAAAGTGGAACTAGCAGCCTCAGCTGGGTCAAGGTCAAGCCTCTAGGTCCATTACGTAAGTCCACAATGCTAGGACGGCTCCTCATAGCAGACAGTGATTCGTAGCAATGCTGTATTGCTGAATCACAGCCTTACCCTAGAGCACTGGTTCTCAACCTGTGGGTCAAGATCCCTTTGGGGAGGTGCATATCAGATATCCTGCATATTGGATATTTACACTGTGATTCCTAACTGTAGCAAAACTACAGTTATGAAGTAGCAATGGAATAATCTTCTGGTTGGGGGTCATCACGACATGAGAACCTGGATAAAGGGTCACAGCTTTAGGAAAGTGGAGAGCCACTGCCCTAGGGTATGAGAGACAGACAGTGAATATTTATCAGATGCTAATTTGAGAATGTGACTGAAGAGAAAAAAGTTCAGGGTCTGGGATATGGATTTGGAACAAACTCTATGAATTTTTGTCCTGAGGATGACTATCTCCTTCATGATGTGAACTTCTCAGAAACCACAGAATGTTCATCTCTGGTCCTTATGCCATTTGTACCCTCTCTTCCATCTTCCCACCTCAAATTATAAACATCTACTAAGAAATGCCAAAATTTTCTTGCTAGGCAGAACAAGAGAAAAGTTTGGACGTGAACCAGCAAGAGACATTGCCAATTGACAGTGCGGTCGCACACACCACTGCGTAGTCTCTCATCATCTCCTTTTCTTTACATATGGTGTTATGATGTGGGAGTATCATATATCAACCTGTTGATTTCATTGGTTAAGGAATAAAGAAACTGCCTAGGCCCCTTGATAGGCCAACCCTTAGGTGGGTGGAGTAAACAGAACAGAGGGCTGGAAGAAAGAAGCTGAGTCAGTGAGTCGCCATGATTCTCCTGCTCCAGGCAGATGCAGGTTAAGATCATTCCTGGTAAGCCAGCTTGTGGGCTACACAGATTAATAGAAATTGGTTAGATCAATATGTAAGAGCTAGCCAATAAGAGGCTGGAACTAATGGGTCAAGCAGTGTTTAAAAGAATACATTTTCTTTGTAATTATTTCGGGGCATAAGCTAAGCTAGCCATGTGGGCGGCTGGGTGCTGGGGATGCAGCTCCGCCGCTCTTACGCCAACAGCGTTAGTCTGTGTCATCCCTTCAAAGTGCAGAGACACCGTAGATGTTTAATAAAGGCACATGCCCTTTAAAAGGCACCACATCTCCACCAGGACTTGTATATTATACCACATGACTTCTCTTGAACAGGGGATATGTTGTGAAATGATTTCAATTTGTTCTCCAGACATATAGACATAAATCACTATTTTATTGACTTGAATCAGCAGACCATTCCTGGCCTGCAATAAAGGTTTTCCAGTCTGAAAGCCTGTTTTTACTACAGATGGTTCTTTCATTTTCCAAAAACCATAAACCCAAACAATGACCCTTGACAGGCTATGAAATATATAACATCACATGTGGAAGTTTTGATCTTTTTTTTTTACGGCGCTATCAATAAAACAAATAATTAGAAAAAGGAAATATATGTTAAATATTGCCTGACTTAGCTTAGTGCCTTCCAAAAAAGAATCTGAGGAGAATATTTATTAGTAGCTAATTTCAGAATGTGATTGCAGCAAAAAAAAAAAAAAAGAAAAAAAAAAAAAAAGAAAAAGGCCAGGGTCTGGGATATGGAATAGGAACAAACACCATCAGTCTTTGTCCAGAGGATGAGTGGATGATTGTCCCCTTCATAATGTGAACTTGTGAGAAACCATAAGATGTTCACCGTACTTTCTCTGTCTAAGAAACTGAGCAGTCGTGGACAATAGTCTCATCTGCCAGACACCATTGCTCAGACTCCTCTGCACAGTCTTTGCTTCCCTACAGTAAATTGTGAGTACTGCCGGCCTCAGACCCCAAGCATAGGAGGCAACAGGAAGCAACAGCAGCATGTTAGGTTGTACCTGGAGGAAACTTGTCGGCACCTAAGGAGAACTTTGCTGTGTACCTACTGCGGTGGCTGTAGGAGAAGCAAAGCCCAGGGGGTCTGAAGAGGTGAACAAAGCGTGTTTGAAACAAAATAACTTAATGGCACATTTAGGCTCTTTTTAGTTAGATTACCTGGCCACGTTTGCTCTCTCTAGTTGTAATAAGCACCATGACTGGAAGCAACTTTCCGAAGGAAAGATTTGCTTTGACCATATTGAAGGGAAATTAGATCAGGAACTCAAGTCAGGGACGTAGAAGCGTGGACCAAAGCAGAGGCCATGAAGGAGGGCTGCTTACTGGAATACTTTCTATGCTCGCTCAGCTCGCTTTCTTACAGAACCCAGAACCATCTGTCCTAGCGCAGCTGAGACAAAGTGGGCTGAGTCCTCCCACATCAAAACTAGACTCCACAGACTCATCTACAGGGAATCTGAAGGAGGCAATCCTTCAATGCCGGTTGCCTTGTCCCAGAAAATTCCATCTGTGTCATGTCAAAACAAACAAACAGAAAACAGAAAATCCCCAGTGCATATTATCCTTACATATGTAGTGCACATAATGAATATATAGATGTCTGACACATTTGACAAAGGCTCATATAGAACTCTGTATTGTCACCATGCATTTGTATATCTATATTGTGTCAAGCAAACTCAAAACAAATCAGCACATTACCCTTACATATGTAGTGCATGTGATGAATATATAGAAGTCTGACACATTTCCTATACACTCACACATAACTCTGTATGTCACCATTTATTTACTTATATGTATAGTACACACATACATGCATGTAATTGTAAGTATATAACAAATTCTTTCAAGTATGCTATTCACAATATGTGATATGATAATAGGGATCTTCAGCTCTTTTCTCATCTATAACTTATCAGTGTGTATGAAGAGTTACTATGCTCATTTTTGTTTTTTTTTTTTTAAGATAAGATGGTTTATGTAGCCCTGGTTGTCCTGGAACTTACTTTGTGGACCAGGCTAGCCTTTTTTGTTGTTGTTGAAAAAAAGTTCTACCTCCTTCCTGCCTTCCATTTCCCTCCCCCTCCTCCCACTCCTCTCCCCCTGTCCCCACTTCTCTCCTCCTCCCCCTACTTCATTCCCCCTCCCCCTAGAATCTGAAGGGCAGTCCGGATTCCCTGCCATGTGGGAAGTCCAAGTTCCTCCCCACTCCATCCAGGTCCAGGAAGGTGAGCATCCAAACAGGCTAGGCTCCCACAAAGCTAGTTCATGCAGTAGGATCGAAACCCCGTGGCATTGTCCTTGGCTTCTCATCAGCCTTCATTGTCCACCATGTTCAGAGAGTCCGGTTTCATTCCATGCTTATTCAGTCCCAGTCTAGCTGGCCTTGGTGAGCTCCCAGTAGATCAGATCCACTGTCTCAGTGGGTGGGTGCACCCGTCACAGTCCTGACTTCCTTGCTCATGTTCTCCCTCCTTCTGCTCCTTATCTGGACCTTGAGATTTCAGTCCAGTGCTCCAATGTGGGTCTCTGTCTCTCTCCAGCCATCGCCAGATGAAGGTTCATATCCAGGCGGATGCCTATATGTTTTTCTTTGGGTTCACCTTCTTATTTAGCTTCTCTAGGATCACAAATTATAGGCTCAATGTCCTTTATTTATGGCTAGAAACCTTGTGGTGGCGCATGCCAGTAGGATTTGTTGAAGGTCGTTTTTGCTTTACTTGAATAGAATTAACAATTGACCTTGAACTATATGACTGCACCTTTTCTTGGAGGGACACGGTGCCTTCCAGTGATGGGTAGGTTCTTGTTTTCTTTGGATAAGATGTGCACTATTGTCTCTTTCAGCTGCTTTCACTGATGACCAGATACTTCTGTTAAATCCTGCTTCCACAGCTCACTAGCTTTAATCAGCTGCTGAAAGTTATTTAAACTTTCCTTGTTCTGACTTTTCTTTTTACCAGCAAAACAAAAACAATCATAGCATCCACCTCATGAGAGTGTTGTGGAAATAAGCTGTCTCGATGAGAAAAACACTGGTACGAGGCTCTAACAGCTTGGACAGAAAACGGAGGAGTGTTGGCTCTTATTATTTTTGTACATTCATTGCAAAAGTGTATGGTGGGAGGGAGGGGAAAGGGAAGCTGCAGATAGTTGGCTTACTTTTTCTTTAGTCATTTCCTACCATTAGAAACCTTCAGTGTATTTTAAGCTGAGCAAACACGTGTTTCTTTCCTCTTATTGTTTATTTTAAAGCTCTTAATTAGCATAAGTTTTAATTTAAGATAAGCATGTATTTAGGCCGACTTAGCGTTTCACTTAGGAATTGCTTAGTCAAAATGGGAAACTATAAAATGGACCTGAGTGATTAAGCAAAAAAAAAAAAAAAAAAAAAAAAAAAAAAAAAAAAAATCCAAGAAATGTTGACCTGAGCATAAGTGACTTTTGGTGAATATGCTGGAAATACACTCCCAACCACCAACCAATATAACTTGTTCTCTTTGGAAGAGAACTCCATGTAAGTTAATGAAGGTCTTTCTGTGTGTACTAACCGCACCCTGGTCTCTGTGCTAAAGACAGATATACAAAAGTCAGGTGGAGAGAGAACAAGATGGCTCACAGGGTTCAAGACTGCTGCTGCCAAGTCTAAAGAAGCATGTAGCATGTTCAATACCCAGAGACCTACTTGTTGAAGGACAGAGTCAACTTTCACAAGCTGACCTCTCACTTGCATACATACCACCCACTAAACCTCTCCACACGCAGTACAAGAATGAATAAAGATACAGTTTTGAAGGGGCGGTTTGAGCATCTCTAGTTCAGGGTCTCAAAGCCTAGAAATTCTGCTCACTTTATCCTATTCCAAACAAGCAAACCCAATGAATAGAGCAGATGTCTAAATCCATTTTAGATTTAAAACAAAACAAACAAGCCAGTGGAAGCTTTGTCCAAGTGGTCTCAGTGAAAATTGAATCAAACGAATAACTTGGCATAAAGGAGATGATTAAGGAATGGTTTTGGGGGAATTTAAAATTAGATCCTGCAAAATTCAACCAAAGCTGCAATCATATTTTTTTTTCAGTAAATTTAGTTCCAAAGGAACATAAGAGAGAGACTCTCCGGAATAATATAATCAGTGCTTCAATCATCTGTTTCTGTAAAAACCACTCAGAAATGTAGCCAGTGTTCAGAAACAACATTTTACTTTTAAAGTGCCTAGTCAAGAGAGGTTCTGCAGAGAGTCTCTTCTGCTCAGTGTGCTATTGGTTCTGGCTGCAGAAAAAGGGAGGATGAGCAGAGATGTAACATGTGACATGATTCATTCATGTGGCTGATTGTCGTTCCTGTCCCGAGAGATCTGGTAGTGTTGGCCCTATCCTCTCCACCTGGCCCATCCACACGTCTCAGACTTATCCCGGAAGGAAGAGAATCTGAATGGGAGCCCAGAACGAGCATTCCATGCAGAAAGCTGCTGCCAGTCCTCTTAAGAGCTGTATTCAGAAGATGCAACAAGGCCGCTTCTGTGGGCTTCACTTGGTCAAAGAGGCTTAGCGCGAAGGGAAGAAAGAGGAAGCACTTCCTTTACACGTAAATGCTGACAAGTGACAAAGAAGAGAATGCCAGGAGGCTGGAGAAGAATTACCACATGCATTTTACAATTACAGATGTAACCATAACGAGTATTTGGGCCCAGACTCGCTGGCCTTGGTGGCCACACAACTACAGTTTGAAGTGATGAATGCAGGGTACTTTGCTATGGGTACTGTTAGCAGAGTAAGAGAGAATTTTAAACTCCATTCAACTCCTGACTAAAGTTCTTATATTTACTCTCTTGGTTACATTTGGATTTTTTGTTCATTTATTATATGAGCTAAAAAGTTACCAAAGGCAGTTCGTAGAACCAGTACCTGTTATATCCGATTTGGTGATGTGGTGTGGGAAATGTCCTGGTTAAAACCAGGTTTCATGATTTGGGGATAGACACGCCCTGTTCTCAACTTATTGGGTGCCAAATCCAAATCCAGTTCTGCTTCTACAGCGAAGGAGAAACGGTTCTGCCCTAATCTTTGAGAATGAAGTTGGATTGAATGAATGGCTTCAGTGAATGAGAAGGACGATGGTAACTGAGTGAAAGGTTCATAGCCGGCATCCACACATTCTGTGTGTGGGGAAAGAAATACTGTATTAATTGTGTACCTGTGCTTTCTGTATTCTGAGCAGTTTGCAAACCTCCTTTAAAGGGCACCTTTTCTGTTTTTTTTTTTTTTTTTTTTTT
>NC_022012.1:18020411-18025896 GCF_000317375.1 Microtus ochrogaster
TGTAGACCAGGCTGGTCTCGAACTCACAGAGATCCGCCTGCCTCTGCCTCCTGAGTGCTGGGATTAAAGGCGTGCGCCACCACCGCCCGGCTTACCTTTTCTGTTTTTTAAAAGTAAACCGCTAACATTCATAAAAAGGCAATTAAAAGAACAAGTAGTAGCCAAAGAATTAAACTCACCCAGACGCCTGACCACCTTTCCCTGTAAGTATGAAAAAGTCAGCTCTATGGTTGACCTGTCGATCAGATCTCGCTTGCCAGGTTCAATGTGTGGTCACCTGCAGTGCCTCGGTAGCTCTTACTTTTTAAGCCCGGTAGTGATGCGAAGAGCTCTTACTATTTCAGAGCCAGCAGGCTGATGGGTAATTCTAACAGCTGCTGCCGATTAGAACCATAAGGTAGAATTTCCTGGCCAACTTAAAAATAAGCAGATTTTATGCAAAGTCATCTACAAGTTGGAGTGGGAATAATTTATTGAATCAAATAATTGCCTCTTAGTGCCTGTAACAAGTTAGCTACCTAAGGCGACGAGATAGAACACCCTCCAGAGATCCGTGTCTGTTTACCCTGCCAATTAGACTTATAATTGCAGTGTTTTTTTCCCTTCGAACATCCTTGACATTCCCAGGCTGATGATGTATTGTGTACTTACAATTTATGTCAACACTAAACACCAGGAAGTGCAGGAGCTGTGTGCTCTGTACAGCACATGATTCCTTGGCAAGCAGAGTGGCGTGAACAAGGCTCTGCTGTATAACCTCAGGCTAAGGCCACACACCTCGTTCTTCCCAGAGATCCTGCATCAGAGACCCCTGCCACTGCTCTCCGACCTTGGGAGACAATCTTTTTGAGGCCCCGCCTCTCATTTGTTTGTAATTAGCTTTCATTTTGCACATATCAAGTGTCAGAAAATTAGCCCTACTAACTGTATCCATTGTAAGTTTTGCCACACTGACAGTTTTGTCCCTGGTCCTCAGAAGAAGAAATAAGTTTGGAGACGTTGTTTTGCAAGGGTTTCCAATAAAGAAATGGAGTCTGTGGACATGCCTTCGCCCTGTGGCCAACGACCATAAAGTGCTGCCGTGGCCCTCTGTACTTGGATATGCTTAGACATTTCTACTCTCAAGTAGCTGACACGTCTATTTAGACACAGCTGGTTGTAGCGTCACCTGCCTCAGCATGCAGGAGGCGAAAGCAGGCATATTACAAGGCAGAGGCTAGTCCTGGGTAAACAGTCACACTCTGTCTCGAAACAAACAAAAACCCAACAGCAGGGGTGAAACAAGACTATTTATACTCAATTTCCATGCTAGACAACTTTTGCTCTGCTGCTCATCCTTGACCTTCTGCTGAAGATCTGGGGTCAGCTAAGTCGATTTAGCCTCCAATCCTTTGCCACATCCAATCTCCTTTGATTCTCTGCTCTAAGCCTCCTTGACTTGTCTTTTCAATCGCCACTCTGCTGCCTTTGTTCAGAGACCATCTCCTCGCCTAGGTTTTCCAGGCCTTCTGCCTCTCTCTCATTTCTTCTCTGTTTATTTGATTTTATTTTTGCTCAGGGCTTTCTAAATGATAAATCTCTCACTGGTGAGAAGCCCTTAAATGATTTGCTTAGAGCTACCGGGATCAATATTTTTGTGGCCCTTATCACAAACACCATAAGAAGTCAGTTGTTTTCAGTAGCTCAAGCATCTAAGTGTCCTTCATACTCATGCTATTGTCTGCTTAAAACCCTGATGTCACCTAGACCCAGAAGGAACTTGTGTTTTTGAAACTTGGCTATGTCTGACGGCTGTTGTCTTGTTTTGTTGCCGATATTCCCCTTCTGGGCATGATGTTTTCAAAATCTTGGTGTCTTACTCAAAGAATTGAGGGAACACACAGAAAAATCAAAACAGGGAGAAGTTGGAAAGGGACAATAGAGGACAGGCTGCAAAGGAGCAGTGGGATGTCTGAGCTAGGATGCCCAAGAAAGTGGCGATTGTTTGGGGCTTTCTTCTATAGGGTCGAAGAGTGGAGAAGTTGGCTGTTAAGAAACAAAGCGTAGGAGGTTATTATTATCTGTTTTGGTTGACAAATGAGCTATGTAAGCCTGTGCTCACTATGCATGTCTTTTCCTGTGCCAGCTCTGATTTTAAACACATGCACGCCCATTACACACAGTCATAAGATAAGTAAGTGCCTTCTCCTAAAGTCCACTCAGAAAACCCATCCACCTTAAGTTGCACATACCTCAGACTCATTAAGGCAAGATTGGGCCTGCCTCCCTGGCCTGGCTATATCCTAGAACATGTTTGAATGAAAGTAGGATGTTACCTAGGGTTTTCAAGCAGGTGGAACTCATTCCCTTGTTGGAAGTGGGTGTACATTAAGCTCATTACACGTGAGGATCACAGGTTAGGAAATATATTGCCAAGAAAGCTGTGTGTGTGCGTGTATGTGTGTGTATGTGTATGTGACATGTGGTGTGTGTATGTGTGGTGCATGTGTGGCCTGTGGGGGAGTGTGGTTGTGTGTGTGTGCTGTGTATATGTGGTATGTGTGGTGTGTATGGTGTGTATGTGTGTGTGGTGTGTGTGGTATGTGAATGGAGTGTGTGATATATGTGGTTTGTATGTGGTTTGTGTGCTGTGTATGGTGTGTGTTATGTGTGTGGTGTGTGTACAGTGTGTATGGTGTATATGTTGTATGTGTGGTGAGTAGTGTGTGTGGTGTGTATCTCTGTGTGTGATGTATATCTGTATGTGTGTTGTCCCCAGTTACTAAGTTTGCCTGTGCTTGCTTGTCTCACTTTCATGGTTTTCCTTCTCCACCAGCATCCTGTCATCCCTTTCCACTCCCCCATAATTGACAATTCAGGGGCTTACGGAGAGAAGCTAGACTAACCTTGCAAATGAGGGAAAACAAAAGTGATTCTTTGAAGGTTAACCCCCATCCCTAGCCTTAGAAGCATCCAGCAGGCACAGTCATGTTAAAGACACAGAACAATTTTCATGCTTTAACTGGGTGGTTAAAAATCCTGAGAACACAAGGTCCAAATTTTTACCTGGACTACAGATGTACAGAAAGACCTATGTCTGCTCATATGGGCAGCATAATGCAGAGTTAAAGAACATGTGTACAAAAGGAAGTGTGATTGCCATTCCAAAGGGTATAAGGAAAGATTATAAAAAGCTCCAAGTTAATTCATGTCAGATTTTCCCCAATTTACTAATTTTGATTTTTAGGGCTTTTGAAGATTTCAGAATTCTGAATAACATCTTTAAATCTAAATAACTCTGGTTTTTCTTTCTTCCCTCCTCCCTCCATCCCTCCGTCCCTCCTTTCCGTCTGTACCAGAGGCTGAACCCAGGTTTCCCACATGCTGCTGCTCTCTCATGCAGCTGCAGCCACAGCCTCAGAGTCTTTCTAAATTAGATAAGCGCGTCCTCAGGAGGGAACGGAATGAATCAATAATGGATTGCAGAAAAGGACGAAGCATGGAGCATGTGACCAGCATGCACCAAAGTGCCGACCAGCTTTAATGAAATCTGTACTCTAGTCTGATGCCACCAAGGGTGCCACTGTATTGTGTGTGTGCATGTGTGTGTATGTGTGTGTGTGTAAGAGAGAAAGAGAGAAAGAGAGAGAGAGAGAGAGAGAGAGAGAGAGAGAGAGAAAAAGAAAATGAAAGGAAGTGTTTGGATATCCCTACCTGAGCTAATTCACCTACAGTCATTAGACAGATAACTTACCTGAACATCGCCATCCTGGTTCCATATTCTCTGACACAATTGGCTTATTATTATTAATGTTGTCATCTACTATATATGCATAGAAGAGAACAATTTTTCAATAATGAGTAGTTTCTCTTCCTGTTCCTGTGATATACATGTATATTTATCAGAGTAATATCATTATATAACATATATTTAATATCTGATTTATTTATTTTGTAAGGTGATCCATTCCTCAACTGAATAGATGACTCTAAGTCTCTTCTGAGGAGGCCTTGGAACACTCAGTTATCTTCTGGTATAATGGATGTGGTCGCTGTCTGTGAACATTTAGTCACCAGAGTTCTAGGCTTCTTGCAATATTTAGATTATACTATGTGAAGGTATCTAGTATATATTATCAATCCTATTTAACTTTCTACACTAGCCACACCCTTTTATTTACATTAGGGGCTATTCAATTTTAAACTTAATACCTTAGAATTGTTTTGGTTCCCACCACTCCCTCCCTTGGACTATTAAGGATACAAAGGCAGGCCTTCTAAAGTCCTCACCATGTGTGCAGAAGCTGGGGGTCAGGAGTCAGATGGACACAAGCAGCAAGGCTCAAAACGGGACTAGGTTCCTCTTCCCTTTCTAGGCTCCTAAAATCTGGAACACCATTTCCAATCTTTAACACATCCCTAGACCCACTACATAAAATCATCTCAATCTCAGTAATTTTTTTCCACAAACATTTTATAACTAACGCTTGACATCTAATATATGCTGTTAGCCCTCACACAGAAGGACTTCTGCAGACTGTTGTCTAGTCCCATTCATTTCTTGTTATTTTCTGGAGACTGCATCAGGTTCCACTCAGGCTCCACAACTTCTGGTGCCAATCATGAGGACCAGAGTGGTTTACCTGTACATCTGACTGACCAGTTCTAAATCTGGCTTTCAGAACCACTTCCTTAAATTTTACAAAAAAAAAAGCATTATAGAATTTAAAAGGAAAAACCTGATATTTACTGACTTATCACAGGGATACAGAAGGAGAAATACACGGGAAAGGCGCACAAGAAGGGAAGCTACCTGTGGAGTTGGAGATGAACTGGAAGTGCTGATCCCCCTGTTTGTGACTCCTGAAAAACGAGATTACATGTGTGTGTTATCATGCCCAGTTTCCCTGGTGTTTTCAGAGGAGGTCCTGTCATTGTGTATACATGATTAATTGAGTCATTTGTGCTTGGTGATGAACTTATCTTCAGCCCTTCTCGCTCTGGAGATCAAGGGATTATTAAAAGCCTACCCCTAGGACTGGAGAGATGGTTCTCCAGTGATTAAGATCATTTCGTGCACTTGCAGAGGACTTGGGTTCTATTGACAGCACCCACATTATGGCTTACAACTGTCTGTCTCTAGTTCCAGGGGATCCAGCACCTTTGGTCTTAGCGGGCATCAGACATTCATATGGTGGACACACACACATATCCATAAAACATTCACATATATACAATGCAAATATGTACACCCGAAACAGACCCCTCCCTCGAATCCTGCCTCACTCTTTCTGGTGACATCATCCGCCTTGAAGCTCCAGGAGAACTGCCAGGTATCAGTTAACTCATTAGCATACCAAAAGTCTCACGTTGATGATTTCACTGACTTTAGGAACTATATGAAAGGAAATGGTTATCATTGGTATTTTTGATTTTAGCCATTCTGACAGGTGTAAGATGATATCTCAAAGTTGTTTTGATTTGCATTTCCCTGATCGCTAAGGAG
>NC_022012.1:18027520-18042485 GCF_000317375.1 Microtus ochrogaster
GGGAGGCTGGGAGGAGGCGGAAAATTTTTTTTTCTTTCTTAATAAAAAAAAAATTAAGGAAAAAAAAACACAAAAAAAAAAGAAAGGAAATGGTTAACTGTACTATCTTCTTCTAGTGCTGTGGTAAGCCACCCTGACAAAGGCAACCTAAGGAAAGTTTTCTTGTTCTTAGTCTAAGGTGGTGGAGCAGCCGAGGGAGGTTGAGCTTGAAGTAGCTGGTCCCATTGCTTCCACAGTCCGGGAACAGAGAAAAATGAGTGCTTCCCCATGCAGCTTGTATGCTCCATTTTATATAGATCAAAATCTCCTGTGGTCTTTCGGCACTCAAAGTGGGTGGTTCAATACCAATTGATGTAATCAGGATAACCTTACAAAGATCCACCTCCCAAATAATTCTGGAGTCAGTCAAGTTGGCAATTAGTATTAACCATCACATAGACAAAATACGTTTTTATGAGAACCGCTAGACACCAATTAACTCACTAGCATACCAAAACTATCTTTACAAAAAGTAAACTCATGTATGAGTTTTTTTTTTTTTTGCATTGTTTCTGTAACAAATGCCTGATAGGAATAAACTAAAGAAAGAATCAGCTTACTTGGGCACATGGTTTGGGTACAGACCCCCATGGTAGAAGAGTCACGGTGGGATCATTTTGACAGAGCTGGTCACTTTGCATCTGCAGTCAGAGATCAGAGAAAAGTAAATGCCAGTCCTCAGCTGATGGCCTCCATTTTAGTTAGCTCAGGATCCCAGCTCATGAAACGGTGGCCTCCAGTAATGTGGGTTTTACCTTCCTCAATTATTCTAATATAGATAATCCACCAGGGCAAATGACCCAAGAAAAAGTGGACATACCAAATCTGAGCCCTTTAAAACTTTGATTCAAAAAATGACGGTATCTTTCATGCTGTTTTCTCTCTAAGAAAGTCATTATATCTTAGGATAAGTGAGCTGTGCCATTTATACTGGCTGACTTGTTGCATCTTTCCACATTGTCAGAATATATGCGACATCAACAGGCTTCAAAGACACATCAGTTCTATTGGCTTCACTTCACTATCAGTCTGGTTTCACTCAGAGTTATGCTCCCGACTACTGTAAGTTCTTTATTCTGTTCCATTTTAATCACCAATGTCTAAGTACTCAGATTATATATCATCTCTTTACACAATCACTATAGAAAAAAAATGGCTAAAGACAAGCTTTAAAGCAGTTAAGAAAAACTATAGGAACAAAAGAGGAACAAAAAGCCAACTCAGTGATTCAAACCATAAGGAAAACATCACTGTGTGTGTGTGTGTGTGTGTGTGTGTGTGTGTGTGTGTCAGCAATGGGGTTAAAGAATTGATTATAAGATATGTGTACACAAGGAGTCCACATAGCACTGAAGAGGACTGCATCTCTGTACAAGAAAGGATGCTGCCAACTTGATTCGAGGTACAGTAGGGAGTTAATTTGCTGGCCAGTCCCTGGACAATTGCCCCAAGTTATTTTGACAAAGTGGCTTTCTGTGTGCCAGGCTGAATTCAGAGTGGCAGGTGTGTGGTGTTGCTCTCTGGAGTATCTCTCCTGTTTTGTGTTTAGAATAAGGTGTTTTTAATATATTCATTGGTGATTTCACAGATGGTAGGTTTTTTTTTTAATCAGCTCAAACAGATTGTTTATCAGATGCTCCTTGTTGTTGTCCTGGGCATGCAGTATTTTATTATTTACCAAATAAGACATTGTGACATTCTACCTTCATATTTATATCCAAAATTGAGTAGCTGAAAGAAAGTTGATATTCTGAGCAAAATGGAGCAACTCAGATCAAGACCCAACCAAAGCGGTTGTGCTGTATGATATGTAATCTATATTCAGGAAAAGTGCAAGACCTAAGGTGTAAATGCTAGAAATAAGAGATCACTGTCATTCTTTAGACTGTTCTGGTCATTTCAGTAGCTCTGACAGACCCTCCTGTCCTGCAGGGCTTTAGCAACTAACATTCATTTCTCACAGTTCTGAAAGTGGGAGGGCTTGAAATTAAAGGCTGTTAGATTCCATATCTTGTGAATATCAGTTTGTTGGCTTGCTATGTCCTCACCTGAAAGAAATAGCAAGATTTCCTATGAAGTGTGTGTTATAGAGGCATGGATATCATTGTGCACTCTACTTTCATAAATCCATGGCTTCTAAGACCTGTCTCTTACTATCGTCATATTGGGATTAGAATAGCAACATATTAATAGGAGGAATGTGCTAGGCGCTGCCAAGCACAAAGGGAATTGCAAACTATTCTAGGATTCATTACAGATGGAAAGTTTGCATTCTTAGGGCAAAAGAATAAAGGGGGAGAACATTTTCTCAACTAAAAAGATTATGTCATATAGAGACAGAAGGCAACATGTCTATGAGTCAAGGAATTAGAACTCTCAAGATGTCACTAGATGGAGTAGATTTAAGGAACTGAAGATATGTATGTATGTGTACACATATATATATACATATATATATGTATATATATATATATACACACACACACACAGACAGACACACACATCCTGATGTGTCTGTCTCCCTTCACCCTACTCTCTCTCTTTGTCTTTCTCCCGTCATCATTTTCTAGGGCTTTGGACTGGAAGAACCCAATCAGATGCACTTTGATGAAGTGTATGCAGGCAATCTGCCAGGGCAGAGAGAAGCTGGTAAGGGAGGTTAAAGGTCAGATCAAATAAGCAGCATATACCTCTAATAACAGAAGATTATTCTTTAGTGTATATACAGATCTCAGGGAATCTGTCCATAAAATGCAGACTATAGTCATTTGTCCTTCTAATAATAACTTGTTAATCAGCAGTAATGGAGCTACATTTGCCTTTAAACACCCTTTATTATCTTACTTCACCAGCATAGGCTTTCAATAACCATAACCATGTTCTTAAAGAACTACAATGAGCATAAAGTTTTATATAATAAGAAAAATATTATTTTATATATGAAAAACTGCTAAGATTTAATGGGATAGACAACCCAAGAAGCTTCTGGAAATATCCTGAGAGGATGGACAGCCTGAGATCAGACACAGGGCACATATAATTCAGGAATATCCATAATTTACTAACTCCTTAGTAATAATGGCAATAACAACAGGTTGTAAGTGCGTAGCACTTCAAAGTTTACAAAGAGTTTCCATCTACCTTTTCCTGTCTGAGCCCCCATAATGACACTGAGGGTCTTAGACAGCAAACGTAGGTTTAATTTTACAGCTAAGGAAGCAATCTGTATAGACGGTGACTGTTTTCAACGACAAGGAAGTGTGGGGACTCGGGTTCTTTTGTTCAGTCTTATCAAATAGAATCATATTTTTTTCACAAGCCAAGAAAATCGATTGAACCATAGACTAAGAGATTCTCAAGGGAGAAAACCAGGTAGAGCCACCCACTTGATAATGCTGGGAACAGATGAGCATCAGGAGATTTTTCGAGGCAGTAAGTGGGCAGAACAGCCCCCGTAAAGGACACTTCTCTTGCTGCTCCTGATGGAGCTTAATGCAGTTTGACTATGAAGTGTGCTTAAAGGCTCAGCTTGCCATCCCTGTCTTCAGCTGTGGTAGAAAGCTCAGAGCGAGATAGAAGGTCACTCAGAAGGTACTAGGCTCTTGTTCTGTGATCTGTTTCCTCAGCCTCCTGCCCACTACCATCTACTTCTTCACTAGAGGTCCATGGAGCCCAAGAAACCATGGACTGAGGTGGACATGTTCTTATACTTCCTGGTGATCAAATTACGGCATTCTCCAGTAAGTATATAAACTGAGTAGGCTGGGTGAAGAGATGATGCTTATAACAAAAGTTCTATTGATTATAGAATCTTGACTCTTGCTATGTGCCATAGTTAATCTGAATCCAATTTAACAGGCTTTAGAATCACCCATGGAAACCAATCTCTGAGCAAATCCCTGAGGGACTTTTTCCATTCGGCTAGGTAAGCAGGAAGACTAAGCATAAATGTGGACAGCAGCATTCTCTATGCTGAGGTAACAAGGCTGAATAAAATACAGACATGGAAGTGAATAACAGACTTCATCTCCTTCTGTTTTCCAATCATGGATGTATCCTGAGCAGTCATATTAATGCCTCTCATAGTGAATGACCTTTCCACAATGATGGACCAGACCTGGGAACAGTGAGACAACATAAGCTCTTTTCTCCCTGAGTTGTTATTTGCCAGATATTTGGTCATAGCTAAGAGGAGAGCCACTAGTACAAAGAATTGTTACCAAGAAGAAGGTTCATTGACTTGACCATGTTATTTGGAACAAAGCAGGAGAACTGTAGGATTTTGTAACATTGGGCTAGAATAGCCCTAGAATTGTGAGCAGAGGTTAACCAAACGTTCTGGCCGGAGTCTGGAAGACCAGAGGCTAAAAGAAATGTAGACAATGGAAGACTTACTTCGGAGTTTTCAGAGGGGACCAAGTACTCCATTATGAAGTAGGTTAGATGTCCAGCAGGTTACAGTCTGGTAAAGAATCTGGCTACATTGTACTTCTGCTCTAATTTGCATGTGTTAACTTGAATTAATAAGTATGAACTAAAATTTCAACATAGGATGGTATTTGAGTTGAAGTATGGCTATCGATCCCTGTTCTCATCCAGATCTATTATGAAAAAAAAAAGTCGTATTAGAGAAGAACAATAAGAACACTGTTCAGTTTAATAATGAAAAGGACATGTGCAAATTTAATGTTATAGACAGAGAAAGCCCAAATGCTGATGCAATTGTCAATGAAAGTGGTGTTTCTAAAGAGAAATTTAGCACTGCACACTGAGAGAACAAAAAGTTTTCTGTGGGTGAGACCCACTCATCAATGGTTCCTTCTTGTGGAAATGCAAATTCATTTGACAGGAGAGATCCTGGAGCTAGAATGCAGCTGAAGGGGTTGTCTGCACCTCAGGAACAACTCTCTAGGGAAGCAATTCCCTGGGGTCAGAACACAGAAGCTAAAGCAACTGTGGTCCAAGATGGAAAGCATCTATGCTCAGATGGCAGAAGAATTGGGATTTGCTGTTCTTATGATGTTGGTTTTCCATTCATGAAAGACACAGGATGGATGGGGGTCATGGAATCTTATGCCATGGTGCCAAAGATCCACTGAGGTCATCCAGAGTATGTCAGGGTTGCAGTATTCCTTCTTATCTTTTTGTTGTTGTTCTCATCCATTTGACACAAGCTAGAATAATCTTGGAAGAGGAACCCCAACTGAAAAAGTACCCCAATTAGATTGTTTATAGACAATTTTGTAGGGCATTTTCTTGGTTAATGACAAATGTGAAAGGGCTCAGGCCACTGGGGTGGTGCCAGCCCTGGGCAAAGTAGTACTGGAAGAAGCAGGTTCAACAAGGCAGGGAAACAAGCCAGTAAGCAGAGTTCCGCTATGGCCTCTGTTTCAGTTCCTACCTACAGGTTCCTACCTGACTTTCCTTTATTTTTTATTATCATTTATTGATTTGTTTGTTTGTTTATTGGATGTTCAAGAGTTGGTTTCTCTGTGTAGCTTTGGACCCTGTCCTGCAAATCACTCTGAAGCCAAGGCTATCCTTGAACTCCCAGAGATCCACTTGCCTCTGCCTCCCAAATGATGGGATCAAAGGCATACGCCACCTTCCCTTTATAATGGATTATAAAATGTAAGGCGAAATAAACACTTTCCTTCCCTGGTTGCTTTTGATCATGATTTTTATCATAGCAATAGGAACAAAACAGGGTAGAATTCCTACAAGGCTCTCAAAAGCCACTATAGAACACCCAAGTTAAATCATGCAAAGCCTGCCCCTTATCAACTTGACACCCAAACACATTACTTTTTGTCATTCCTAGTTTCCAAATGAAAGCAATGAGGAAGTCATAATTCACCTAACATGATCTGCTCTCCTGTGTACTACAATTTGAAAGGGCAAAGCCTAAGTTGCCATTGGGAAACTCAGGGGCAGATGGATGCCAGGATCATGTGTCATCCATTGAAAAAAGCTGTGTGGAAGAGAGAGAGTCTATATGAATTTCAAGTGGCAGAGTTGGAGGGAAGGGGCTACCCATGCTCTTCAGATTCCAGATAATTCCATCATGACCCAAGAATGCTGTATGTGGAGGGTTGGGTTTTGGTGTTTGTCTCTCCAGCATACTGTCTTTTTTTGATCCAGTCATCCCTTGGTATGCTCCCATTCTTCCCTGTTGGAGTATAAATGTTTTCCATTTCATTTTCTATTAAAATATGTAGCATTTTGCAAATATTTTATGTATAGTCAGTGAAGTGGAGATTCCCCTCTGTATGATATGAACATGATTTATTACTATTGGTTATTAAAAAAACTATTTTGGTCAGTGGCTTAGTAGAGTAAAGCCAGGTGGGAAATCTGAACAGAGATATAGAGAGAAAGTAGATAGAGTCAGAGAGACACCATGTAACTACTGATGGAGAAAGACGCCAGCTGCCAGCCACAACCTCTTGGTGATTCACAAACTAATACAAATGGGTTAATTTAAGATGTAAGAGTTACCTAAAATTATGCCTAAAATATTGGTCAAGCAGTGTTGTAATTAATATAGTTTCTGTGTTATTATTTGGCACTGATTAGTTGGGAAATAAACAAGCGGTCTCCGCCTACAGTTCAGTTAAGAGGTTACCTTGAGTTTCAGGTGAGACATGGACTTGGAACTTTTGTATCTGTTTACAACTGCTAAAAGTTATGGAGACATTGAAATGTAGCATGAATTCATTTTGCATAATGAGCAGGCTGTGAGTCTATGGGGAAATGGGTGAAGGGTTAGGGTCTAAAAGCGATGTGTTTACCAATGAGAACACTAACAGACTGCTGTGGAAGGAGAGAATCTAAGGGGACCCACCCCAAGACAAACAGATGCAGGCAACTAGCCGTTGCTGAGAAAAGAAGAATTAGTCTTCCCCAGGGATGAGCCCCTAACTGATTATAAATACTGAGTAGTCAGTTCTAAGATCATATACATACAAGCAACACTGAAAGAATACATCAGATTGTATTTACATTGTTACACATGTATATGTGTGTACATGCATGTGTGTAAGTTCATGTATGTGTTCATGCAGATGCACTATATAACACACATGTACAATATAACAATAATAATCAAAGAAAATGAGGCCAAGAATTTGAGAAGTAGCAAAGCAGAGGACTACAGAATGGATTGGAAGGAAGAAATGGGGTGTGAAAATGATAGAATTACATTTTAATTAAAAATTAAAAAGAAGAGAAATGTGATGTGTTTGAGTGTCAACACATTGAAAAGGATGGTGTTGCAATGACTGCCAACTTGATGGCTGTAGGATTAAGGTGGGATCATATCTCTTTGGGAGATTTTTGTAGATTAAGTTAGCTGGGGTGAGAAGACCTACCTTAACTGGGGTCCTTGCCTGAATAAGAGGGAGAAAGGAAGCTGGGCAGCTGCATTCGCCTTTCCCTCTACTTCCTGACTGTAGATGCCATGTGATTAGCCACCCAAACCGCCTACCTCTATGCTGTCCCTTGAAGATAGATTCTACCTTTGAATTATAACCCAAAATAATTCCTCCCTTCCTTAAATTGTATTGTCATATATTCTGTCTCAGCAATAACCAAAGTAATTAATATACTGTGTTACAAACAGATTAATTATAGCTAAACCAAAAATGCTGTCTTACTATAGAATATAGGTACATCCCTAACTGAGAAGGTTTTCTGTTTCACAGGACTGTGTTAGTCAGGGTTCTCTAGAAGTACATATAAACAGAAATGGGAGGGTGACTATAGAAATATGTAAAAATATATAGTTGCTCGTCACACAAGGCTGAATGTCTCAGCAGAACCAGTCTGCTGCTGTAGGCCTGGGGGATTTCTAGAGAGCTGATGGCCTTTGGTCCATGTAGGAGGCTGGAAGAAGGTAGATCAGTGATGGAATGCAGCACTAACAGCCAAAAAGTAAACGACCTTGCTACCAAGAGTAAAGTCGATCAGGTTAAAAAAAAAAGTTCTTTTTTTTGACCTCCTTTCATCTGGGCCACCTCCACAAGGTGCCACTACACTTCAGCTGAAGCTCCTGACTTCAAATAATCTGGTCAGGAAAACTCCTCACCAGATTGTCTAGCTGCTTACCCAGTCAATCTGACAGCCAAGATAAACCGTTCCAAGCCTGCCCCTTGTCAACTTGACACCCAAACACGTTACTTCTTGTCATCCTTAATTTCAGGACTCAACCCAACCTGATATTCTCTCCCATGCACAGCTGCAAAGCTGGTCTGGTCTGGAAGAAGAGACTGAAGCAGATAAGCATGTTGACATACAGACCCACGGTTACACAATGAGATGACAAACTTTCTGACTTCATCCAGGATAAAGGCATGGCCCTATGTCCAGCTGACTTGCTAGTACACATACAAGATGGGTCCTGTCCATGCCTTCGCTTTCATTATTCTCTGAGCTATCAACTCCCTCTTCTGTGTTTAAGTTGACCAACCCATAAAAGAGAACACAGATGACATATAGTGAAAGCGCATAGAAGACCCAAGCTTCCCTAAGGAGGCTTAAAGCTTAGATTTTGGTTTGCAAATCCCTTTCCCACTTGGGGACTGTCTCGTTGGTGCGTGCTTTTGCTTTTAGCAGAACTCATTTGTTTGCTGTGAGCACAATTTAGCTCCTTCCTTCTAATTTTGTTATTGGCAGAGACTCAAGATCCCTAAATGGTATCAAGACTTCCCTCCCATAATCGCACTTGAGCGACAGCTTGACAGTCCCTGTCCTTATCTGTGTCATTTCAGGCGCTCTGTACCTCCTGTGGAACAACAGCAGCTCTAACATGGCTGCTCCTGACTCTCCGACATAAGGGGAAGGCCCCTTGCTCTTATCAAGCTAAGCTCACATTTGTGTAGCACCAGTCCAGCTGCACAACACCAGACTGAGCCCAGATGTTAGCCCTGTTTAACAGATTCTGCCCCTTGAAGAAAGATGCACCTAGGCCTATCTTTAATTCTTGGCAGTTCTTCCTCATATCTAGATCCCATTTTCTCCATTTCTAAATGGTTGCTTTGCATTCCAGTGTCTTTCTCATCAGCTGAAAAAATAATGAGGCAACATTTTAGGGGTGACTTAAATCACAGAAGCATACTTATAATGGAGAAAATTTAAATATCAATTAGGAAGATAAATTGAAGACCTTTAATCTCTCAAGTGTAGCTTTGATGTGCCCTGCTTCATCAACCTGAGTTTAAGTAACACATGAATTCCTAACCTAATGTTAATTAATTAATTAATTGTGCCAGGAATTAACTCCATTGCATTGTGCATCTTGGCCATAAGCTATACATAACATCCATGTGAGTTACATTCCCCTAAGAGTATCATCAAAATGATCTTCTTAGTTATTCTAGCCACCACTGCCACTGATTTAAAGAATATCCTTTTCAGACATTTGGGGAATTCCAACCACATTTTCTTACATATTACTTTTTTATTCCTTTATATCAGGAGTGTAAGGTTACCAAATTACACACAGTTCTGCTTATGGTTTCCGTTGGTGTCACTGTCTCTGGCTTCTTCTACATCCATCACCTGTAGTGACAGCTCACTAAACATTAAAAAGAAAATCATTGCAGTAATTTCTACTCCTGTGTGCTTGTAAAAGAATAAGCTTTTTTATACTACTGAAGCCAGGCTTTTTCCTTCTTTCCTATTCTCACATTCGATGTGTCCCACAGTGCAGTTTAAACATCCCCTGTTGCCATGCTGTCTCTTTTTGCTCAGCGCAGAGAACTTGCAATGGATACCTTTCCACATTTCCTTGGCCATATGCTGTGACCAGATTCCCATTCCCACTGTGATCAGATTTGCTTTCAAAGAGCCTTAGCATAAGTTTCATAGCAAGTTCCTTTCACTGCGTGATTGCCGACTCTCCCTCCGAGACACAGACACAAATGAAGAGTAAATACTCCTTAGCCAAAGCAGACACATAAAGATACGCTGCATGTGCTTTGTCAAGTGTGACTCACAGAGCCTGCTGCAGATGGTGGTTTCAAGAGAGTATGGAGAGGGATGGTCAGTGTGAGTAAGTTACTAACAAGTAAGAAAAAACTGCCTGTGTGCCTATGCCATGCAGGCTGACGCTGTAACTGAGAATAACAGGTATAGCTAACTAGTCTATTGTGCCTTCCGAAAGAGCCAAAAGAGATATTTTTTTTAAAGTTCTCATCACAAAATGCTGAATGTACAAGTAATAGATGTGCTAATTTATCCTAAATCGTCCATTCCAGAATGTGTACACAAACTAAATCATCACATTGTGCCCTCAAATATGTCAAATTTTAGTGTCAGTTAAAATAATAGATAATAAATAAGAATATATGAATCATATCACATAGTGCTTTGTAAATAACTTTTTCATTCAATAAGCTATCGAACACATTAATTATTAATGATATTTTAGTATTACCAGGGTATCTAATTTTTTGAAGCTGTGCCATGATGTTATCATCTACAAATACATCAGGTCATTTGTAGCAACCCTGGGATATAGATGGTCCATAGGCTGCAAGTTTGATAGAACTGGTAGATTGTAGTATTTAGTTATATAGATTAGCCATAGATAATTTAATCAGTAACTTATTTTGAAAAATAGGCTGTTTCAAATTTTTATACTTCTAAATAACACTATATGGAAAGTGCTGATAAACATATTTTAAAGATACCATTTTGGGGGACTGGAGAGATGGCTCGGTGGTTCAGTTGCTTCTTGCTCTTCCATAGGGCCTGTATTTGGTTCCTACTCCCACATTGGTGACTCACAACTGCAAACTCCAGCTCTATTGGAGCTGACATTCTTTCTGCCTTAGATGGACACACACATGCACTTTAAAAAATAAAATATTTTTCTTTAGGTTGGGAAAGTTTTCTTCTATAAGTTTATTAAATATATTTTCTGGACCGTTGAGCTGCACTTCTCCTTCTTCTACTCCTATTATTCTTAGGTTTGGTCTTTTTATTGTGTCCCATATTTCCTGAATGTTTTGTGATGAGAGTTTGTTGGACTTGCTGTTTTCTTTGATCAGTGCGTTTATTTTCTCTTGCCATATCATATGACAAAAGCATTTGTTCAACTATGTTCATAGCAGCATTATTTGTAATAGCCAGAACCTGGAAACAACCTAGATGTCCTTCAATGGAAGAATGGATGAAGAAAGTGTGGAATATATACACAGTAGAGTACTACGCTGCGGTAAAAAACAATGACTTCTCAAATTTTGCATGTAAATGGATGGAAATAGAAAACACTATCCTGAGTGAGATAACCCAGACCCAAAAAGATGAACATGGGATGTACTCACTCATAATTGGTTTCTAGCCATAAATAAAGGTCACCGAGTCTATAATTTGTGATCCTAAAGAAGCTAAATAAGAAGGTGAACCCCCCCCAAAAAAAACCTATAGTTATCCTCCTGGCTATGGGAAGTAGACAAGATTGCAGGGCAAAAAATTGGGATCTTGGGGGTGGCGTGGGATGGGGGTAAGGGGAGATGGGGAGAGAAAAGTGAGAAGGGGAGGATGGGGGAACTTGGGGAAACAGGATGATTGGGGATAAAGGAAGGTTGGATAGGGGAGCAGGGAAGCACATATCTTAGTTAAGGGAACCACCTTAGGGTTGGCAAGAGACTTGAACTTAGAGTGGCTCCCAGGTGCCCAGGGCAATGTCCCCAGTTAGTTCCTTGTGCAGCTGAGGATAGGTAACCTAAAATGGCCCTATCCTATAGCCATACTGATGAATATCTTGCATATCTCTTTAGAACCTTCATCTGGCGATGGATGGAGATAGAGACAGAGACCCACACTGAAGCACTGGACTGAGCTCCCAAGGTCCCAATGAGGAGCAGAAGGAGGGAGAACATGAGCAAGGAAGTCAGGACCACAAGGGGTGCACCCACCCACTGTGACAGTGGAGCTGATCTATTGGGAGCTCACCAAAGCCAGCTGGACTGGGACTAAAAAAGCATGGGATAAAACCGGACTCTCTGAACATGGCAGACAATGAGGGCTGATGAGAAGCCAAGGACAATGGCACGGGGTTTTGATCCTACTTAATGTGCTGGCTTTGTGGGAGCCTAGCCAGTTTGGATGTTCACCTTCCTAGACCTGGATGGAGGGGGGAGGACCTTGGACTTTCCACAGGGCAGGGAACCCTGACTGCTCTTCAGACTGGAGAGGAAGGGGGAGAGGAGGAAGGGGAGGGGGAGAGGGGGAGGAGGGGGAGGGAAATGGGAGGCTGGGAAGAGGCTGAAATTTTTTTCAATAAAAAATAAATAAATAAATACCAAAAAAATAAATAAAATATTTTAAAATATTTTTTCTCCAAATAAACTCCTTATTTCAAGCACAATTAATAAAAATCCAGAGACAGAAAGTGGAGTTAACCCAGAAGGTCAGAAAAGCAAAAGAGCCAGCCACTGGCTCTTACCTTGACCTCAGTCCGAAATGACAATTCTGTCTCCAGGAATCTCAGAATGAGACTGTGACCGAGAGCTGTCTCCTCCCATCTTATATTCCTCTGTAGGGGTGGAATTAAAGGTGTGCACCACCTGGTTTCTATGGCAACTAGTGTGGCTACTGGGATTCAAGGTATAAGGCTGTAAGGCTGACCAGTGGAGCTGTTTTACTCTCTGATCTTCAGGCAAGCTTTATTTATTAAAATACAAATGAAATGTCACTACACTTATTCTTACAGATAAAACTGTGGAGTAAAATAATATTTTCAAATTTTTAGAATTACTGATAAATAGTCCAATTCCTTCTTAGTTAGTGCTTCACATTTCTTTCTTTCTTTTCTTTTCTTTCTTTCTTTCTTTCTTTCTTTCTTTCTTTCTTTCTTTCTTTCTTTCTTTCTTTTTTGGCCCCAGTAACATGTAATTAGACATTATCATTGTCTCTGATTTCGTCAAAAAACTAAATAAAATGGTATTTTATTGCTTTGCATTTCTTAAATGACTGGCCTTGATTTTGTGGTTAAGTTTGCTGATCTTTTTATTTATTCTTTAGTCAGTTGCAATTATATTCACCAAAAGTATTTATAAGGCAGAAAAAGATACATTAGACATTCACATGCTCTTTCAGGACATTTCTCTTCATATAGTGATACATATTAGCTCATTTTGTAGTGAAAATTCATTTTATCTCTCTTGTATGAGTATATCACGGATACTTTTTCCATGTCTTTATAATGAACGATTTTTGTTTTTTCTCTTGTGCACAGTTTACATTTAAAGATAATAAAATGCTAAATATTTATTTATATATATATATATATATATATATATATATATATATTTGTCTTTACAGCTAGGATGGCCATTACCATGAATAAAAGAATAAATAAGGACTGGTTATTTAGAACAATGATCTGCTATGGCCTCAAAGATGCCTTTATTATGTCTGAGCTATCATTCTGGTTTGTAATTATTTCAGAGGCATCCCTAACATTGTTATAGCTCTCCTAAAGGCCGTTGATTTCTAAAGACCTGATGAAGTCTGAGACTGTTTTAATTAAAATCAAGAATAAGCCTATATAACATCATGGAACTATAATTATGCACATGTAAAAGTCTTCACCTTGTCCAGATGTCTCTGGCAGTCCCATCCAAGTCTGAGTGAAGTGAAGAGCAGCATAGAAATGGAACAAATCTAAACATTGTGACTGGAGGGACCGAGCAGAAGAACCCGGGGCTGCAGCATAATGTACTCTTTGTATAAATGTTGCTTTCTAGAAAACCCTGTGACACTGTGTAATGACTTCCAACCTTTCTATTTTAAGCCACATGTGGAAATGATAATTTATTAAAGGTTGGTGGAGTCATTGATGTAATGTTGGCCTCTGCTCTGCAGGACACTGTGAACCACCTCTGTCTAGCTGATCACTATATCCCTAACACCCGAAACATTACTGAATGAGCCCTCAGAAAAGCCAAGGGAAGAAGGTGCGGCCATTTCCTTAGTAATCTGGGCATTCTATTTTACTGTTTGAGTCCTGGGGGAAAATGTAGAAACCATGTTGCTTCCTTTATACATCACCCATGGTTGGTCAGCTAACAGACAGAACTAGTTAGATCTGATTCATTGGATCCACGAACTTGAGACATAAATTATTCTGCCTTTTACAGGAAGGTTATTGACCCTGCACTAAATAACAGACAGAAAGAATCATGGTCCCCCACAGCTTTACTGGCATTGTTTACCATTTCTCCTCGTTGAGCATGGAGGAGATTCATAGCTCCATGACACACATTGCATGAACTGGTATAGTGAACAGGCTGGGTTCCTGGCCCCGGATGCTGCAGGCAAGCAGCTGAGCACCTGATTGAATGGACTCCTTCCAGGGCATGATAAGGGAAGGCACACTAGAGGAGGACAGGAAACTCAGCATTGCCTAAGTGTATCAGCACCCAAACCAAAGGAAATAAATATACTAAATTCCTGAACAATTTCTTATGAGACCATTTATTTCTATCCAGGAATCAAAACACCTTGACTCAATGATCCTTGCTCTTGAAATAGAACCTCCCAGAGCCTGGTGATGGTGGCTCACACATTTAGTCCCAGCCCTCGAGAAGCAGAGGCAGGCAGATCTATCTCTGTGAGTTCTAGTTAAGCCTGGTCTACAGAGCTAGTTCCAGCACAGGCTCCAAAACTACAGAGAAACACTGTTTTGAAAAACTGAAGACAAAAAGAAGAAAAAGAAAAGAAATGAAAAGAAATAGACCCTCCCAGATACCAATACTCAGAGACATTGTGATATGGAAATAAAAAATTCTGAAAGTCCTCTGGTAATTTTTTTTGATAGATGAAAAGCTGGGAAAAATAGAAATAGAAACTGGTCTTAGACCCAGGCACACTGAAGAGAGAGAGAGAGAGAGAGAGAGAGAGAGAGAGAGAGAGAGAG
>NC_022012.1:18042585-18046964 GCF_000317375.1 Microtus ochrogaster
GAGAGAGAGAGAGAGAGAGAGAGAGAGAGAGAGAGAGAAACTGAACAAAAAAGAATAATAGCTACAAAACTCAGAGCAGCTCATGTCCTGACAGATGTCAGCTGATGCTGTGGATCAAGACAGCAGGACAATGGTTTGGTGAAGCTCGTGAAGAGAGGCTTTAAGGGAGCGAGAGGAAGAGTGTAGGGTCCATTGTCACTTTCACTGTAGTGATGTTTAAAATTAGCTCTGGGCTAAAGAATGTTCAGGAATTGCCTCAGACCCACAGTTATCTTCAATAGTGGTTGCCCCAAAATAACCAGGAAGGGATTTTCACTGGGAGTACCCTCATAAGGCCAGCTGCTCAGCAATAGCAGGACACAATCACTCTTGCCCAGACACCTGCTTGGTAGCCTCATCCATGTGAGAAGGTCTCTGGAAGATGAATGCATCACAAAAAATAGGATTTTCTTTCTTTTTTTAAAATTGATTTTATTGAGCTATACATTTTTCTCTGCTCTCCTCCTTGCCTCTCCCCTCCCCTTCTACCCTCTCCCATGGTTCCCATGCTCCCAATTTACTCAGGAGATCTTGTCTTTTCTACTTCCTATGTAGATTAGATCTATGTAAGTCTCTCTTAGGATCCTCATTGTTGTCTAGGTTCCCTGGGATTGTGATTTGTGTGCTGGTTTTCTTTGCTTTATGTTTAAAAATTACTTATTAGAGAGTATATATGATAATTGTCTTTCTGTGTCTGGGATAACTCACTCAATATGATTTTTTTTTCTAGCTCCATCCATTTGCCTGCAAATGTCAAGATGTTGTTATTTTTTTCTGCTGTGTAGTACACCATCGTGTAAATATACCACATTTTCTTTATCCAATCTCCAGTTGAGGGACATTTAGGTTGTTTCCAGGTTCTAGCTATGACAAACAATGCTGCTATGAACATAGTTGAGCACATGTCCTTGTGGTATTGTTGAACATCCTTTGGGCATACACCCAAAAGTGGTATTGCTGGATCTTGAGGAAGGTTGTTTCCTAGTTTTCTGAGAAATTGCCATGATTATATCCAAAGGGGCTGTACCAGCTTGCATTCCCACCAGCAATGCAGAAGTGTTCTCTTTTCCATACAACCTCTCCAGCATAAGTTGTCATCGGTGTTTTTGATCTTGGCTCTTCTTACAGGTGTAGGATAGAATCTCAGAGTTGTTTTGATTTGCATCTCTCTTTTTTTTTTTTTGGTTTTTCATCTCTCTGATGACTAAGGATGTCGAACATTGACTTAAGTGTCTTTCAGTCATTTTAGATTCCTCTGTTGAAAGTTCTCTGTTTAGGTCTGTACTCCACTTTTTATTGGATTATTTCTTCTTTTGATGATCAATTTCTTGGTCTGATCTCCAGAGTATACAAATAAAACAAGAAAAATAGGATTTTCTAAAGAAGAGGGTGGGGATAAGAGAGCAGCAAGGAGGAGAGGCGGGCACACATGCATTTAATGTGAATGAGGTACATAAGGATTTCAGTTGCTCTACTTTTTGCTTTTTTCAGTTTTATTAATTAATTTATTTTACATCCCAACCAGTTTTCCCTCCATCCTTTCCTCCAATTCTCTCCATGAACACCTCTTAATTCACTCTTCCTCTGTTTCTGTTCAGAAAGGGGCAGGCCTCCCATGGGTATCAACAAAGCATGGCATATGGAGTTTCAGGAAGACTAAGTACCTCCCCTTATATTTAAACTAGGCAAGCAATCCTGTATGAGAAATAGGTTCCCGAGATCCAACCAAGGCATTAGGGACAGCCCCTGATGCCATCGTTAGGAGTCTCACAAATAGACTGTGCTACACAACTGTCACATGTATGGAGAGGACTTAGGTTCGTCCCATGCTGGTTCCCTGGTTGTTAGTTCAGACTCCGTGAGTTCCTATGGGTCAGGTAACTTGTTTCTATAGATTTCCATGCGATGTCCTTGGCCAGCTCTTGGATCCTATAATCCTCTTCAGCAGGATTCCTCGAGTCAGCCTAATTTTTGGCTGTGGGTCTCTGTGTCTCTTTCCATCAGTTACTGGATGAAAGCTCTCTGATGACAATTAGGTTAGTCACCAATAAGTACCTCTAGCTTCTGGAAACATCTTCTTTTCTAGTTCTACGTGTTTCTACTGATGGTCTCACTATAGAACCTCTAACCAGGGTTCTTTCAGGTGGTGTATCTTGCAGAAACAACATATGACACACATGTTTATTCCTATAGCAGAGACAGGATTTTTGGGGGGTCCATACATGCAGAGTTAGTACATTAGATGCAACAGAAATGTGGCTAATTTGGAGAGAATGGGCACTAGACACAGTTTATCTGTTCTCAGCCCTCATTTATTCTCCACCATTAGCCTTTGGTGGGAGGCAGAACTTCAGCGTGGCTCTTGAATATTTCCGTTTCTGCTTTGACTTTTTACTCTTTATCTCTGGACTTGTGCTGGCAGTCAAAGACTTTAGGGACTACTGGGACAGCACCAATACAATGATTACAACAACACAGCTTACTGTCCTTGCTTGGCTGGGGACTGTTTACAAGGAGCATCTGACCCAGCACACAAGGCAGAGGAATCTTTGTGGGAACCATCAGTAAAAATTTCTTGTAATAAAAACTTTTAAACTAAGCCTAAAGCAATTCTTTAGGAAATTGTATACTAGAAAAAAATGGACCATGTTAAAATATTCTCATATGAAACCTTCAGTAACAAATCAAGAATAAAATATGAGAACTTTGTAACTAGAGAGGTTTGTTTGTGCTGTGGCTTCTATTTTTGTCGCTTGCTGTCATGAGACAGATTATCATTCTGGCCTAAAACTCATGCAGTGCTCCCCTCTCAATCTCCTTAGTGCTGTGACTTCAAACTGGGTTTCAACAGTACAGTTTTTTTTTTCTGATTTCAACAGTATGGTTATAATATGTGGTTATCACAGAGAAAAAATTGTTTGTACAGGAAAGTATATTAAACCCATAAATTACATGTTCCAGAAGACTACAGATGTGTTATGTAAGAAGGTTTTTTTTTTTCCTGAGAAGACACAACAAGCACATCTCCTCACCCCAAATTGAGAGCCCACAACAGATAAAAGTATGGATACCACCAAAGCCAAACTTGGTGAACCAATGGAGTTTTATTGGGATTACTTACAGGAATATGGGTGAGGAGTTACAAGAGCAGAAATGACTCAAAGAAATCCATATTGCTGAAGCCCTCCCCAGCACTGGTGACATCCCTCAAGAGCTGGGAACCTGAGGTATACTGCACACACACAGTCTTCAGGAAATTCAACAGGTTGGATAGTGTACTTCACTACTAAGTCAGTATAAACTTCTTCCAAGCAGCTTGGCTAGTTTCTACATTTTATAGACAGATGGTCCTGCCTCAAATTCTTCGTTGCAGCTTTGCTCATCTGAGAATGACTCTCAGACATTTTTGGACTTCATTGTTTGTTCTTGGGAGACAAGGTACTGGTGAATCTAATCGGTTTCCGGAGCTTCCTGAAACTATTTTCAGTTGCCCACCTTCTGTTTTAAGAAGCTTCTTGTTAGGATGGAATGTTTCAAACTTGAAGAAAACACCAGAGGCCTGCCAAGACTACTGTATCCAGCAAAACTAAAAGTTATAATTGATGAAGAAAAATTAGGGATCTTTAGAAGGGGCAGAAAGATTGTAAGAGCCAGAAGTCCTGGATAACCACAGAGACACTTTTCCAAACACACAGTGTCATGTGCACCTGAGCTCACACTGGCTATGAATGCATGCAGAAGACCTACACAAGAGCAAAGCAGCTGAAATCCAAGTGCCTATGAAAATTGAGATCCTCAAGTCTCTCCCCTACATACCTGAGGAACTATTGACAATTGATGGGTGATGGGAGAGGGACGCAGCCCTGAGAGACTGTCATTGCTCCAGTAGAGGGTTCAGTGTCTATGCATATACTCATAATGCTGAACGAGTTTTAAAAGGAGCACAACATGAAGTTGGAAGGAAGGGCCATAGAGAAATAAGGGAGAAACTGAATGAAAGGAAGTATAGTTGATTAAAACACAATATTCATTACTTCTCTATTGTTAGGATAAAACACCATGATCAAGGCAACTTATAGACGAAAGAATTTATTTGGACTCAGGACTTCAGAGGGATAAGAGCCCATGATGGCAGGAACATGACAGCAAACCATAGCATTTGGAGCAGAGGCTGAGTGCTCACATATTAATTCATAAGCAGAGAGCAAAAACATGGAAACAGGGAAATGGCACGAGGATTGAAACCTCAAATCCCACACCCATTGAAAGACTTCCTCCATCAACACCACACCCATTGAAAGACTTCCTCCATCAAATCCCACACCCATTGAAAGACTTCC
>NC_022012.1:18047229-18100041 GCF_000317375.1 Microtus ochrogaster
CCACACCCATTGAAAGACTTCCTCCATCAACACCACACCTAAACCTCCCCAGATAGCACTACCAGCTGGGAGCCGAGTACTCAAATGCTCAAGACTAAGGGGAATGTCTACACAAACCCCCAGAAATGTATATATGAAATTCTCAAAGAAAAACCCAAACCAATAATAATATATTTAAAAATTCACAATCCAAGCCTCCTTAATAAAGCACCATGAAGCCATACATGTGAATATGTAATTTATTTTTGCTCCCTTTTATTTAATACTTCATTAAAATTTATTTTAAGATTTGTTTTTATGGTAGGTATGTGTGTCTGCCTGTGTGAGTGTATACAGAGACAGGCCAGAAGAGAGCATCAGCTCTCTCGCAGATGGAGTTAGGGGAGGGTGGAAACCACCCACTGTGGGTGCTGGGAACCAAACCAGGCCCTCTGGAAGAGCAGCAGGCACTCTATTCAGCCATCACTCAAGCCCGTGATTCTAATTTTACCGGTGTGGGAGAATTGTCTGTATTCTGTCAATCATGTTTTAAATAAAAGCTGATAGGCCAGGCAGGAAGTATAGGCAGGAAAACCAGACAGGAAGTAGAAATGATGCAATGAGAACAGAAGAATTCTGGGAAGGAGGAAGTTGATTTCTCCCAGTCCTGCACAGACTACCAAGGAAGTAACATGTGAGCTGCCCCTGTGAGAAAGGTACTGAACCATGTGGCTAGCATAGATAAGAACAATGGGTTAATATAAGCTACAAGAGCTAATAAGTAGCCTGACCTAATGGGCCAATCAGCTTTATAATTTATAGAGATCTCTCTGTGATTTTCTTTGGGGCTTGCCGGCTGTGGGGACCTGGGCAGGACAGAAACACAAACAAGCCAGCCCCTCATGTCACAAGTGATGGTTTTTCACACATACTTCTCTCATTTGTCCCTTCCCTTATTTTCTTCCTCTGTCTTCTGCCCTGCTCCTGCTGGGCCCTTTCCTGCTCCCAGGGGTCTCTTTTCAATTTTCATGTCATATGGATTTCATTATATACTTTTCCTCCACAATTATCCCCTTTAAGGTCTCTTATACCCCCCTTTGTATTTCAACACACGCACACACATGAATAAAAATAGATATTTGTCTTTCTGAGTCTAGTTTATCTTGCTTAGCATACTAATCTCAAGTTTTACCCATTTTCCTGCAAATTCTATGATTTTATTTATTTATTTATTTTATGTCTGTATAAAGTTCCACTTTGTCCGTGAACCACCTTTTCACTACCCATTCATTCGCTGATGGTCCTTGAGGCAAGTTTCTTAGTCTGGTTACTGTCAGGGCAACAAACCCATGGATGTGAAAGTATCACTTAGAGTCCTTTGTGCATATGACCTGTGATAGTGGGGCCATATTATAATTCCACTACTAGCTTTTCTTCTTAAAGAAACATTCAGTTGGATTCCAAAGTGGCTCTACCAGTTAACACCCTGAGCAGCAGTGCAACTGTTTCTGTTTCCCACACTGTCACCTGCACTATATAGTTTGTTTTCTTGATGAATTCAGCTGATAGTTAAGAATGTTGAGCATTTTTCTGGATATTTGTCACCCATATCTATTTCTTCCTTTGAGAACTGCCTATTCAGTACATTCGACACTGATTAGGTTATCTGATATCAAATAAGGACTTTGTTCCATTTTTGAAGTGTTTTTGTAGGGTTGGATCCTAGTTGTTTATCCTTTATTCTGCATTTTAATTGGTGAACTGAGGTAATGTTCTCTCTTCATTTTACTTTATGTGCATGATTTTTATAATATCTTTTGGAAATATGATATAATGACATCATTTCTCCCTTCTCTTTCTTTCCTCCAACCCAGGAGTTCTTAACTTTTGGGTTGCAACACCTTTGTTGGGGTGGCTAACAACACTTTCACAGCCGTCAGCTAAGACCATCAAAAAACACAGATGTTAACATTACGATTCACAACACTAGCAAAATCACAGTTATGAAGTAGTAACGAAAATAAATTTGTGTGAGGGGAGGGTCACCACAGCATGAGGAACCCCTTCCCTATAGTCTCATGTTCTTTCTTTCAATTCCATGGTCTCCTTTTCTTAATTGTTGATGCATTTGAGTGCATGAGTGTACACGCAGACACACACATATACACACACTACACATGCACATGCACGTGTGCACACACATACACACACACACACATTCCTAAATACATAAATAAACTATGCTCACTCTGTATAACATTTCTTGTACTCATATGGATTTAGGGCTGGCCAATGGCACTGAATAAATAAACAATTAAGAGGAGAGAATGCTCCTCCTGCTCTCGGTATTCCTTAGTTATCTTTCACGAGGTTTGAGGCCTGGTGAGCTTTCTTCATTCCATGTTAGCATGTCTATTTTTCTTGTTCAGGTCATGTTTAGGCAGTCATGTTGATGAGACCTCATGGGTGTTGCTTTGCTGACATTTCTGAGACCCAATCTTTCCGTCATCTTCCTGACTTCCTGTTCCCCTGGCTCTTACAACCTTTCTCCTCCATCTTCCCAAATGATTCCTGAGCCTTAGGAGTGTGTAGATATTATCAGTAGGGACTCTGGGTACAACATGATGTCTTTTCTGCATTTTGGTGGGCTGTGGTCTGTAACTAGACTTTTCTAGATTCCTAGAATTACCTAGGACTCAGTCTGAGGGAATTTGCATGAGATTTTATAGTCTAGGCTGATCTTTGGGGATGCCTAGAAAAATCATCTAGGTAATTTTAACTGAAGTGGGAACACTCAGCTTAATCATATGGAGCTTCATCTCATGGGATGAGAACCTGGGTTGAATGGATAAGATAAAGAAGCTGAACAAGACTGCTAATTCATTGACTTCTGCTCCCTGACTGTGCATGAGGCTCCATGTGACTGTCTCGACCGTCTGCCGTCAGAACTGTTCCATTGTGAGAATGGGACCCTCGTACTGTGAACTCATTTTTCCCTGAAGTCATGTTTTTGTCATGGTATTTGGTAACAGTATTGAGAGAGTAAGACACTGGCTTAGGAAGTGGGTGCTGTGACCCCTTCTGCATACTGCTCATGCTTGTCACTCCAGGAATTCTTGAAGAAACTCAGCTTTAGGCTTCCATTAAAGGAAGTCATAGCAGTGATTGCCCGACTGTCTCCCTGTCTGCAGCTCCCTGACTCTGCTTCACATACCTGCAGCCGCCTATGTCCCCTTTAGCTTGTGGTACAACTATGGTACCCTTGTTTAGAAGAGGACGTCAGCTGTCTGCTGGCTCTCTCTGACCCTAGTCTGGCACAAGTACCAGGCTTAGGAACCAGCTGGCAGCCAATCCACTTCAGAGTTTTCATACTGACTCAGTTATGTTCCGAGCAACATGTGTAGAAGCGACTCCCCCCACCAATGTATGTTTTTAACATCCTTGTAAAAAATCAGGCGTCTGTAGCTGTATAGGTTTATTCCTAGGGTCTCTATTCTATTTCATTGATTAACATAGTTGTTTTTTTTACTAGTACTGTGTTTTGTAATCCAATAGTGCAACTGATAAAACTTATGTCATCTTTAAAATGTTTGCATATATTTATTTATTTATTATATGTTTATGTGCACACATGCACACATGTATGTGTAAGGTCATGTATGTAAAAGTCAGAAGACAACATTCTATAGTTGACTCTCTCTTTCCACAAGTTTGTAGGCTTGGCATTCAGTGCCGTTATACACTGAGCTGCCTTCCTAGCCCCCCAAATCTTATAATGTGTACCTTAACTTGCATTTCTTTAATTCATTTAGAAGTCTGAAAACTTGTTTCATGTCTCTTAATTCTTTTTCTATTATTTGCCTTTCAAACATAGTGGTTTAGGAGATTGAAGGCGTAAGTCACTAACAATGCCACACCAGTTTGGAATTATGATTAATAGGGCGATATTTATTTAAAGGGGAAAAAACTTACAGATCTCCGTCCCAGACAACAGCCCTCTGCGCAACCAGGAAGGGAGTCTAGTTGCTGGCGGAGCAGGAAGTGAAGAGAGAGAGGAGAGGGAAGTGGCTGCTTTTTTAAAGGGAGAGAGACCATGCCCCAATGGGCTGGTATCTCAGCGGCTATAGGCTGGAGGAGCGGAAGGACCTCCTGCAACAGGAGATAATTTTTACTTCATACATTTTATTACAAAATTTTCCAAACATCTAGGAAAGCTGGAAGAAAATTACAGTGACCTAGCAAGTGACTGCTACCTAGATTCAGCAGTCACCCCGCTACCTGTCCTTATCTGTCCTGTGATCTGGCCACCCTTCAGGCCAGCTCCCCTGTGGCCTGAGCTCAGAGCTTCACCATGTCACAGTTGCTTATTTTTGCCTGGTCCTCTTGGGGGACTTGGCCTTCTCTTGTGCAGGCTCTGCCCAAAGCACATCTCCTTGGGTGTAGGAGCACCTGTGCAGCTTCCACTGTCTGTTTTTTAATCCCATGTCAACTGAGGTACATGGACAACCCATCTGCATAGCGTTATTTGCTCTAGGTGTTGACATCTTCATTTGACACTGTGAAGAGTCTTGAGCATTTAAGCAGCAGGCATCCTTTGGGTAATGGAAATTTCCATCATTTTCCTGACTCATGAGCTTCTCTTCTGCACTAAAGAAGTTGACTGCTCAGATGTGGCACAATTACTCCGCCATGTCTTCCTTTCAAAATTTTACAAAGTTGAAGATCACATTTTCATGTTAAACATCAACAATTTTATGTTAAATTTGTTAATATTGTTGTTCATCCTTTATATATTTTACATGTATGAAAATTTCAAACCAGAAATCATACAAATAATCAGCTGTATTGTATACTCATTTTATCTTTACATTTTATGTGTCCCTAATAATCCTTTAAACTATCAACATATGTTTGGTATATAGATTATAGTGGGAAGTTTTATGGTTTTATTCCCTGAATAGTCATTTACCACATATTTATGCAATATACAATTATCTCATCTGTGATATATGACCACTTTTAATGTGCTTTAAGTACTTATAAGCATACACTTGAGTCTCTTTTAAAGATACATACAGGATTGTAAAAGATTTATTAAACTATTACTTTTAATACTGTAAATTGAGGAATACTTTAAGTTTAAGGAAGCAATCATGTTACAGCTACACATTATAGCCACATTCCAGTGTATTAATGTTGTTCCAGAAGTATGTATATAGATAGGTGTGTATGTATCACCATGTGGTAAATGCACATGTGTGTGTGTGTGTGTGTGTGTGTGTGTGTGTGTGTTTGCCTGTGTGGATGAGCCTATATTTTAAAACATGTGCTTCTGAATATTCACACATGCTATATTTAGAATTGGAGTATTTGCCAAGGCCAATATTTTGAAGGCTTGATCTCCAGCATTTAAACTACTAGGAGGTGGTAAAGCCTTTAGGAGATGGGACTGAGGAAAGAGAGAAAACATTATCAGGGGTATGATTTTAAAAACAACATGTGTCCCTAGTTCATTCTGTCTCTCTATCATCTATCTCTCTATCTATCTTTCTATCTATCTATCTATCTATCTATCTATCTATCTATCTATCTATCATTTATCTATCTAGTCTCTCTTACTTTCAATTAGTGGGTCAAAGAACAGAACAAATAGTTTAAAAAGAACACATATAAACATTCAATAAATATATTTTAGGAAGCATTCCTAGTCATCAGAAAAACACAAATTAGAAGCACTTTGAGATTCCAGATCAACTCAATCAGAGGAACCAACATCAAGAAAGGAAATGACAAGTACTTTCAAGGATGTAGGGAAAGAGAAAGATTTATGAACTCCTGGTCAAAGAACAAACCAGGGCAGTCACTATGAGAATCTGTGGAGGGTTCTACAAAACTAAAGACAGAGCTACAATGTGACTCACACCCCCCACTCTTGGACATATTACCCAGTGACGGCCCATCCTACCCCACTTACAGATGCTTCCATGTCCATGAACTCCATTACTCTTCACAGCAGGAAGTAAACAGAGTCACCAGTGATGCCCATCACCAGATAAGTAGATAATAAAAATGTGGTATATAATAATGGAGCATTTTTCATCCATTATGACTGTGGAATTATGAAACTCACAAGAAAATAGGTATAATTTGAGGCACTAGTGAGGGTGACCCAGCTCAGGAAGACAAATACCACATTTTCTCCCATATGCAGATCCAAGATTCAGTGTTAAATATGTGTATCTATGTAGTAATAAATATGGGGAAAAATCTAGAAAAAGTAGAAAAGGGCCCTGTCAGATGAAACTAGAAGTTTGAAAGTAGAGGGTTGTGGAAGAGAAAAAAGCATGTGAGATACTCAGGTTTAGTAAGGAATACTGGGGACAAAAGGCACAGTAGAGAAAGAGAAGGGCAGGGAGGCAGAGGGGAGGAAAGGAGGAAATAAAATGTAGTGTGTATGGAAACCTATTACTCTGTAAGCTAATAATATAACAATGAACAAATGAAGGACTAAACATACAGCTAAAAGTAACTCAATAGAAGGCTTCGCTGATATCATGGGTCAGGTGTAAGACAGTTCAGGGATAGACGCAAGAGAGATGAATTAGAACGTTCATAGACAGAGATCTGAAGAGAATATTTAAGCTCTATGGACACCAAAAAAAAAAAAAAAACCTTTTTGGCAAGGTGCAACTATCTATTAATACTGAATATCTTGAAAAATGAAAACTGGAAATAAAAAGAACATATCTAAGAATAAAAGTATATACTAATAGTAAGCATGCTAAGAAAATCTGAAAAAAATAATCTCATTCATAATTGCCTCCCCATAAAGCTAACCGAATAAGCGAAAGACATCTACAGTGAAAACTGAAAAACCCAGAACAAAATCGAAAGGTATGCTAGAAGACAGAGGGCCCTGCCGTGCTTACGGACTGGAAGCAACAGCAGTGTTAACATAGCCATCCTATCTGTCCTGGCTTGCTTTTTGTTGCTGGAATGAACACTGACCAAAACCGATTTGGGGGAGAAATGGTTTATTTGGCCTACAGGGTACCGTCCATCACTGAGGGAAGCCATGGCAGGAATTCAAGGCAGGAACCTGGAGTCCTGCTCTACTGGCTTGCTTTCAGGATCCTGGTCAGACAACTTTCATATCCAGCGCAGTGCTGCCTGCTCGGGGGTAATATTTTCCACAGTAGGCTTTGTCCTCCTCCATCAGCAATCCAGAAAACACCCCACAAACATTTGCACCAGACAATCTTTTTAACATAATTTTTCATGATTCTTTGGGAATTCCAAATCACACACTCCAATTTCACTCACTTCCCAGTCCCCCCCATATCTGCCCTATACCCCCATATCTGCCCTATACCCCCATATTTACCCTATACCCCCATATCTGCCCTACATCCCTGCAGCATTCCCCCCAAAGAAAAATTTTAGAAAATTAAATCTCAAACCAAAACCAACAAACGAACCAAACAAATACCAAAACCAAAACTCTTCCTCTTTTGTTTTTCCCACCTCTTCCCGACACTTCTTTATTTGTTCTGGTGACACTGGGAGCTGCAGGGTGTCACACAGTATACCCTTTTGTTCAATTAGCTTTCCTGTGCAAATGTTCACGACAATGAATCATTGGTCTGGTTCAAGGCCTCTGGCATCTGGTCCACCATCATCACTGGATCTCCTCTGAATCTCCTCTCAGACATCCTGGAGCCACCCCAGGTTGTGGAGATCCTGTGGGTATCATCCCATGGGACCAGTCCCATTACACACTCCAGCAGGTCATAGATGGGGTAGATGTTGGGTGGGGGGCAACCCAAGGCCCAGTTGTGGGCCTGGGTGGTATCTAAACTGCTCAATCTGGGCCACTGGGGCTACCCCCCTCAGGCAAGGGACAGAGCCAGCTCTGGTATATCTATATCAACAAGGCCAGTTCTCCCATGCCTGTGGTGAAGGTTGGGGTTATCTCTCCCAGTTGCTGGGGATGAGGTGGGGTGTTGGGGAGGGCAGCTCACCATTGAGGGTCTGGGTCAGCAAAGGAAGTAACACCAGCAACAGACATCAATATAGACCCTAACTGCTGGGCCATGAAACCACACACACTCCTCAGCAGCAGCTTGGTCCCAGAGGACATCCTGGCCCCAAGTGGCAGCACAGACCACTCAAATCTATATGGCCCCAGCTACAGTATGACCCTTGGACACCACCATGGTCTCAGGAGGCTGACCAAACACCGGGCATCCACAGGGCCCTCAGTAGCAAAGGAGCCATGGGCATCAACTCATATCCTGGCGGCTGTAGGGTGACGAATCCGGACATGGTCCTCAACAACAGCCTGGGCCTAGATGACACCATGGCCTTTGGTGTTAGCACATGCCGCTCATATCTACATAGCCCTCAGTCTCCAGCAAGGCCACAGGTTGCTGCCCAGACTCCAGGCTTTCATGTGGCCATTGCTCACCAGCCAATCTTATTCAGGCAATTTTTCTATTGAGACTTTCTCTTCATGGGTGTGTCAATTTGACAACCAAGATTAGCCATTGCACTATCAAAACCAATCTACAGATTCCATATAATCGCCATTATTTTTCAGAGAAATTAATTTAGTCTTAAATTTTATATCCGTGTGCCTAAGACAGTGGAGAGCTAAAACAATTGTCTGTCTTCAGTAATTGATGATAAGGAACTGGATATTCACACATAGAGGAATGAAATGTGATACACATCGCTCACTGTGTTTAAAATCATCTCCAAATCAATCTACAGTCTTAATGGAAGGTCTGAAACTCTAAAATTGACAGAGTGTAGAAGAGGGAAAACGCTTATCAGAGGCAAGCACATTCTGGGTAGGACTCCATTTGCCTAGTGCCACCATTTGACATATGGGATTCATAAAATTGAAAACCTTCTACACAGCAAAGGAAACAATTAATCAAGTGAAGAAAGAAGTTACAGAAGCAGGGAAAGCATTCGCTGCCTATATATGTGACAGATGCTTACTATTTGGAATATACCAAGAACTCCACAAGCTAAAAGAGGTATCCAACAACCCAATAAATAAATAGGCGAATGGAAATAACAGACATTTCTTAAAATATGAGAAACAAATGACCCATAAACATATGAAAAGGTATATCATCAGTCATAAGACTTGCAAATAAATGTTACATCTACGTTCCCTCTCACCCTGGTCAGGAGGGCACCAAGAAAACAAGCAACAATAAATAGTGGCTAGACAATAGACCTAAAAAAGCTCTCATACATTGTTGGTGGAAATGTGAACCATCAAAGCCACTAGAGTAATCAATGTAGAGACTCCTCAAAAACCCAAACACCGCTTACCAGGTTGCCAGGTGTGTGTCCCTTTGGGCATTCCTTACTTCCCCAGCTCAACACAACACAGAGAAATCTGCAGTGTTTACTGTAGCATTATGCAAAACACTAGGTTAGGAAACCAGTGTAGGTGCCCAACAACAGAGGAGTGGATGGAAAAAATGTGGTTCATACATAAAATATATTTTTAACTGGAAAGGATCAAGTTAGACAACGTAGAGAAAATGGATGCTATTGGAGATAATCCCGTTACATGAATTAAGTCAGTCTTAGACTCTTTCATTTGTGAGTCCTAAACCTAGAGATTCATAAACTCATCTTTACAGATGTTATGAAAGTAGAAACAAAGCTTCCCAGGAAGCAAAGAGGATTGACTATAGAGGCGAGGGGTGTGGGGGGGTTGCAGAGTGTGAAAGATAAGTTCAACGTACACTGTGCTTGCACCAAAGCTTTCGACTTTTGCAGCTTGCATTCCTCCCTCTCCCTTGGCACATGGTACTTGGCTATCAGGAACATCTATTACTGGGCCTGTATTTGCTGTGCATGTCAATGGCAATTTGTTCTGTGCTGTGTGTGCGTGTATCATGTGGATAGAATCTCTTGGGGTGACCTAAATTGAGCAAAGTTGTAGAACAATGGGTGTGTGGGTGTATTAACTTGATAAATCATTTAGTGTTTTGGTGGATGACCATGCTCAGGTTTCATTTCTCATCACTGAAAACAAAGTTTATGATATTAATATTCATAATATTCTTATTGAACCAGTTTAAGACCTATAGGATAAAGCAAAATTTACAGGGTCCTCTGAACCAAGAAGTTGATTAAATTGTTCAATGAACTTGTTCAATTATGGAATTGTTCTGCTTTTAATTCCCTTTGGACTTATTTTGATATAACTCCCTACTGCTTCCTGTGAACTGTGCATTTCACACTGATAGGAGATGAACTGATTAGGAAGAAATTAGGAAGCACATTACTAAATAGAGACACACTTAATCAATATAAATCTTTCTATTGCATTCCTTTAAATTAAGCTTGAAACATCACCACCTCACCAGTGTTGCTTAGTTATTCTCTTAATGGGCAAGTGGGAAGAAAAGAAAAGAAAAGAAAAGAAAAGAAAAGAAAAGAAAAGAAAAGAAAAGAAAAGAAAAGAGGACTAGCTTTGCCTGGGAATACTGAGTTAATATGTAATTTGCTTAACAGAGCATGCTTATTGCTTCATCCCCGAAATGCCAAGCTCAACTTAATGTAAGAATTCATTTCGTATAAGAGCTAAAAGGAAAATCAGAAGCAGGAAAATGTGTTACCTACAATTCGCAATTATGAAGCAGAGATAGAGGAAGGGCATTTCTCCAGCGAGAAGGGTTGCGGCTGCAGCTGGAGCATGGCCCTGGCTGCTGTAATGCACGCTGCAGCTATGTGGACTCAGAGCAACAATGCCTGCTATGAGAGGAAGGGTCTGGCTTTGCCAGGTTAACTCCTCATCGTTTGTGGTGTGTGGAGAACCAGCAAGGACAGCTTCAGTGTCACGTGTTTCCTCCACTGGCAAAGAGGCTTCTGAATATTTGGGTCAAGAGCTATCAATGTTACCAGGTCTGTTGATGGCAGATGTGCTTCTAAAATAAATTGTGCTTTAAAATGGTAATAATCTTTCACCATCTTTCATGCTGTGTTCTTCTCATCAAAAATAATTCTTGAGATAAAAATTTTAGCATAATTCAGGAATATTCTGAGAAGATGTATGCTTTGTCTTGCGGCTGAATTAACGTTTGTTATGTGAGGGGAGAATCATTAAGTTCTTAAAATGCAAATCAAAGATAGTCTATTCCTTTCCTTTTAAAGAAAAATTACACATTTATTTTTAGATGTGAATCAGAGCTTGCACACATGTGCAAAGCAGTAAGATGGGTAAAGCACACCAAATATTTATATGGAAAATACCTAGAAAGTTTGTAGCCAATCCATGCTTTTTCTATAGCTCACACATTTCCTAATATGCAACACTTGCCCATGAGAAAAATTAATTCATATATTTATGTCTGAAAGCGTGTTCTTGAAACATTCAAAATTATTATATTGGCTATTATATAAGAGATACAGTAAGACAGACAGACTAGCATCTTCCAGATTGTGTTTATTCATTCATTTATGTCCTGGCAATACTTAAGCTTGCATGGGCAGCCCATTTATCGCGGGTCTCCAGTTGTTCCTATCCCGGGCAGTCCTAGATGCTCTTGTTATTGTCATACCCTAGGTTCTACAGTCTTCCTTTACTCTGTCTATCCAATGTTTTGGGGCCTTCCTCTTCACCTTATCCCATGCACTCCTCCAAGCAGTGCTGTCTTCAGGTATCTGCCGACATTCATTCTCATAACATGGCCAAAGTATCTCAAGTGCCGTTGCCATATCCTGTAGTTTACATCCTTATGTAGATGGTGATGTTTCTTAATGTCATTGTTGCATGGCCTATCTCTTCGTGAATCCTAGAATCCTCCCGAGACATGCTATCTCAAACACACTCAGTCACTGTTCTGAGGAGCATTTCATTGTCCATATCTTGGAGTTGTAAAGAAGACAGCTCAAAACAAGTGTCTCATGTACTTGTAATTTTGTTGTTGTTGTTGTTGTTATGTCTCTCCCTGACCAACCCTTTTCTAGTGCCTGGAATGCAGCCCTCCCTATCCCTATCCGTCTCTTGATGTGTGAAATAGTTTTCTCCTTTGAACTGAGGTTTCCTCCCAGATAGACAAAGTTGACTCTTTGCTTAAGGTTCTGATTCTTTAAACAATGTTATAATCCTTGTGCGCCCTTCTTATGTTTTTGTTGTATCTCGGTCTTCTAGATATGTTTAGTTTCATACCAAGGATTTCACTGACTTCCACCATTCTATATACCATGGCCTGCAGCTCATTTGAACTTTCAGCAAGTAGTGCTATATCGTCAGCGAAACGCAAGTTATTGATTCGTATACCACCTATCTGCACGCCTATCTCCTCATCCTCCAGGGCTGTGGCTATTATTAATTCCAGGACTATATTAAAGAGTAGTGGTAGTATTATATTAAAATTCCAAATTGTGCATATCACCAAGATTTTCATCCTAAACAAACTAGTAGTAAATACATCCAACAATTAAAAAAATGGCAGTAATTTAAAGAAAGGGAAAAATAGATAAATCCAAGAATGGAGGGGAATTAAGCTCAGTATACTGATTCTATACTAAAGCTTCAGGACCTGTAGAAAACGGATTTAGTAGCTAAGAGGAAGTGACCCAAAAAACAGCAGAAAATTAACATCAGGCCAGTGAAGAAACCTTGAGATTGTTGTTGATGACTTACCCCCCAACTCAAAATAAATCATTTTATAGGTAGACCTAAAATATTAAGGGTTTTATCATCCTATGATACTTAACAGTTCCACAGCACAAGCAAATATACCTTAATTTTGTGGGTGTAAGATACTCAGATTTGCAACCAAGCACATACAGTCAAGACACAAAGGACAACATAAAATACACCAACATTAGATCCGGCTGTATCTAGAAGAAAAAAAAGGCTTATAGGCTAATATAGGCTTTATTGGGTAACAGAAACACAATTAAAAGAGTAAAAATTTCCCTAATAAACCCCTTCAGTAGATCAAAGCAAAAAAAACCAAAAAACAAGTTGTCAATCAAATTAATAGATACCGAATAAGTACACGCAGAAATTCAGTATCCATTCTAAATTAAAAAAAGAATCCTGATGGATTGAATTTTATATTCCATTATGGCCTTAGAATCTAATAAAATGACTTTACTGTATCAGAGAATCGCTTTTCAAGCTGAATAATAGAAGTTCCACCATCATTTCCTCCAGGTTCAAGGTGGAAAATGTTCTTCCATCACAGTATGTCAACTCAAAAAGTATCTTCGGATTTCTCTTGATGTACAGAGACACCATGACCGTGGCAAATTTTATAAAGGAACACATTTAACTGGAGTGGATTGCTTACAGTTTCAGAGGTTCAGTCCAGTATCATCATGGTGGGAGCCTGGTGGTGTGCAGACCAACATGGTGCTGGAGTAGTAGCTGAGAATCCTACACTTTGCAGGCAAGAGGAAGTCAACTGTCCCACTGAGCAGCATCCTAAGCATAGGGAAACTCAAAGCCCACCCCTACAGTGCCACCCTTCTTCCAACAGTGCCACACCCACTCCAACAAAGCCACAACTGCCTCCCTATAGTGCCACTCCCTAGATGAGATTAGGGGAGTCAATTACATTCAAACTATCACATGATGGTCATGCGCAGCATGAAGATAACTTCCAGAAAGAGCTACAAGTGGTCAATAGTCACGAATCGGACAGGGATATGGGGGCACAGGTGCTTTTCTGTTTGTTCTCATTCTAGACAGGTTTCCAGTAAGAACAAAACTGCAATAAGCATGCCTGTAATTCCGGTCATTTCCTGTCCGAGCACAAGGCCTGCACAAGACAGGGACAAAGAAATGAGATGAAATATGAGAAAAATAAATGAAGCAAATTTACATTTTGCGTCTTTTAAATGAAATCTTTTAATTTTTTTTGCCTATAATTTAACGGTCAATTAGGATGATCTACGAAAGTAAACACAACAAAGCACAAAGGTATTATATTTGCTGACGTAAATTTGCTTCATTACAAAATGCAAACATAAGGAATCGGCACTTTGATGTGCATCAGTAATAATTATACTGACAGCTTAAAAGCCCTAATCTTCTCTTGGTGTGCTCAGCTACTGCTGCCATGAACAAGCCAGAGTGGAGTCTAAACATGCCCTTAGTTCTTTCACTCAAAGTGACCCGCTGAGGACTTCACTTCCCAGCCCCACAAAAGGAAAGCACCATCAAGCCGTGCACGTGCTGACACGGATGGTGCAGACAGCAGCAGATTGCAGAGTCATGGACTAAGTAGTTGAAATTTCAAGGTTTCCACACAGACAGCTAGAATCACACAAGCCTCCCTTCTAAGTTTTGTGTTAAGGCTTCACTCTTAGAAATCATTTAGAGGTCCCATGTTGATCATGATTGGCTTAGTTAGGGTTTCTATTGCTAGGAAGAGACAACATGATCATAGCAACTCTCAGAGAGAAAAACATTTCATTGGGGCTGGCTTACATTCAGAGGTTTAGTCCATTATTATCATGGCAGGAAGAGGATGGTGTGCAGGCAGACATTGTACAGGAAGAGAGTGACACCGAGCCCGGTTTGAGCTTCTGAAACCTCAAAGCCCCGCCCACTCCCTGTAACACCCTTCTTCCAATAGGGCCACACTTACTCCAGCAAGGCTACACTTCCTAATAATGTGCCTACGGAAGCCATTTTTATTCAAACCACCACAATGATGAAATCTAATAATTAAAAAAAATACACTTTATTTTTGTGGTCTCTGCCTTTACTGCTAAGGGTCACAACGTAGTGAGAAGGAGAGGACGAGTGTTGCACAACCATTTTCCTCTTGTATCTTGAATTTCTAGCTATTAGAGTAGGAATGTTTATCACATCAGCACGGACTAAACTTAGTGATAAGTTCCATGAAGTATAAACAATGTAAGTAATGGACTTCCTTTTGTCACATAAGAGCAGAGTGTAGGTGAACTTTCTGAGGGCTGATATGATACTGAACAATGATGTCAAGAATCCTAGAATTCCCATCCCTCTGCTCTGCTGTGCTTAGGGTGATGGCCTTATTTCTAGTGTGTATTTCAGGCATAAAAGGAGGAGGAAAGGGGGAAGGGGTGACAGGTAGAGAAAGCTGGAAGGGTTTCACTGGGGACTCATGCCTTTTAGGGCCATTCCCAATGTGCATTTCACAGGTTTAGATATTCAACTCCATTGTTTATAAATAGAACCCCTCAGGGCTAGAGAGGTGGTTTAGCTGCTAAGGACACTGGCTGTTTTTCCAGAGGACCCAAGTTCAACTTCTAGCACCTATGCAGCGGCTCATATCCATCTGTAACTCCAGGTACAGGGATCAAACACCCTCTTCTGGCCTCTGCAGTCATTAAATGCAGCAAGTGTGCACAAATGCACAAACAGGCAAAACACAGATACACATAAAAATAAAATAAAAACAATGCTGGGTGGGGGTGGTGCATGCCTTTAATCCCAGTACTTGGGAGGCAGAGGCAGGCAGACCTCTGTGAGTTTGAGGCTAGCCTGGTCTACAATAGCTAGTTCCAGGACAGGCCCCAACGGTACAGATACAGAGAAGCCCTGTCTCAAAAAACCATAAATAAATAAATAAATGGAAACATTTAACAAGGTGCACACCCAATCACTATTGCATCTTTACCTTACTGTTTTTGTCTTAGCAGAAGGTAAACTGAAAACCAAGCCACAGTACCGTCCTTTCTGTGTTCAATAGTGGAGATATATTTTAAAGCTCAAGATGGGTTAAAAATAGGAAAGTGGCAAATACACGTATTTTCCTTTCTGACACATTAAATCTAAGCAGCTTAGGATAGCAAACATCTAAGAAGACACAGTGGACTACACTAGATGTCAAATTGTAAAACTACTCAGAAAGGTAAGGTTAAAAATTCAAGGGAAGAACAGCCAGTGCTCTTAACCTCAGAGCCATCATTCCAGCCCAATTTTTATTCTGGAGAGGATGTGGGGTAAAGGAAACACTTCTCCATTGCTGGAGGGAGTGAAAACTGGTACAGTTACTTTGGAAATCAGTATGATGATTTCTCAGAAAATTAGGAAACAACCTACCTCAAGATCTAGCAATACTAATTTGGGGTATATACCCAGAGGATACTCAATCATATCACAAGGACATGTGCTCAACTATGTTCATAGCAGCATTATTTGTAATAATCAGAACCTGCAAACATCCTAAATGTCCCTCAACCAAAAAATGGATAAAGAAAATGTGGTATATTTACACAATGAAGGGCTACACAGAGGGAAAAACTGACATCTTAAAATTTGTGGACAAATGGATGGATCTAGAAGACATCATATTGAGTGAGGTGACCCAGATCCAGAAAGACAAATTTAATATGTACTCATTCATAAGTGACTTTTAGATACAAAGCAAAGACAAATCAGGGTAAAATTTACAACCCCAGAGAACCTAAACAACAATGAGGTCCCTAAGAGAGACATACATAGATCTATTCTACATGGGAAGTAGAAATAATACAAGATCTCCTGAGTAAATTGGGAGTGCAGGGATCAGGGGAGAGAGTAGAAGAGGAGGGGGGAGGAAGAGAGGGGAGCTGAGAAAAATATACACCTCAATAAAAACAATAAAAAATTCAAAGGAAACAATAACAAGTGTGTAAGCTAATACCTACTGCTATCCCCACAGTACCTACTTTACTGTAATCTCTGTCATATGGCACTCATGGAATTGTATTGGGTGGAATAAAGAAGAGAACAATGAAGCATATTTTATAATATCCTCCTCTAGACAGGATGCAAATAGAACTTATTAAGTAGATATAAAGGAAAAAGAATAAGCTGACTCTAGCCTAGAATGCACCTTGCATACACATGTTTTCTGCTTGTCAAGTCATGAAATTCTCAAAACAACATTTTAAAGAAAAGAATGTATTTGCTCTAACTTATTCTTTAGTAATATCACACATGAATAAAATGTATTAGATCAACTCCACCTCCTCTCCTCTCCAACTTCCCCTGGACCCACCCCTTTTCCTCCAAGTTCAATACTCTTCCTCTTTCAGTAACTCACTAAGTGCAGTTAGTCCTGCACAGATGCGCATGGGGTAGGGTGCTAGCCACTGATGCATGGGCAACACACCGAGCCACACAGCTGAAGAAAACTAAGCATTCCTTTCCTAGTGGCCATCCACTGCCAACAGTTCCTCAGATGAGGAACTTGGGTGCATTGATTGTCTTGATCAGGTTCAGATTTTGTGCCTAAACTGGCTTCTGGGAGTCCAGAAATATAATGGACTTGTCATATCCAAAAGATGTTACTTCTCAGCCACATTTCCTTATCTCTGCCATTTACAATCTTCTGCCCCTTCTTGTGAGATGTTTCTGGAGCTTTGCTGGGAAAGTATATGACATATATGTACCATTTAGGGCTTAATCACTCCACATATACTTAGTTTCTATACTTTGACCAGTTCTGCGCCTCTGTATTAACTGCCATTCTACCCAGAAAGAAACTTCCTTGGTGGGGGTGAGAATTGCACTAATCTATGCACATAAAGATCAGTCCCTTCAGCAAAACAGTAGTAGTGCATGTAGCCAAGAGTCACTGGTCACATTTGCAGCACCAGGCCTGAGCTTACTTCTGTGGAATAGGCCTAAAGTCCCATTAGAAAGCTAATGGTTACCCTCAAACATTTATGCCACCATTGTACCAATGGGCATATGTAGAACCTGCCATCATATTTATAGGTAGACTGTTGAAATGGCTCAGTGTATCAAGAGACCTACCACCAAGCCTGATGACTTACTGTCTAGGACCCATACAGCAAGAAGGAAGAGTCTTCATGCATGTGGAGGTACATGCACAATCCAACACACACATTTTGATAAATAAACACAATTCCAAAGGTTTGTGGAAGTAACAGGCTACCATGAAAATGAAGAGAGAAGATCAAGAAAAATAATATCAAAAGAAAAGAGAATGCTAAAAGGCAAAAGAAGAAGCTGTTTTAGTGAGTTTTTGGCTAAACTCTGCAGTGAGTTCTTTTGCAATCTTGTCTGCATTTTGGTCCAAACTGTGTGCTGTTTTTTTGTTGTTGTTGTTTTTGCTTTGTTTGTTTGTTTTTAGTTGACACCAGCTAGTGTCATCTAAGACAAGGGTGCCTCAATCAAGAAACTGCCTTCATCTGATTGGCTTGTAGGCAATCAGTAGGTGGGCCATTTTCTTGATTGATGACTGGTATGAGAGGGCCCAGGCCACACTCTTGGTGATGCTATCCCTGGGTAAGTTGTTTGAGGTGTATAAGAAAGAAAACCAAGCAACTGATGTTGGGCAAGCCAACAAGCAGTACTTCTCTGTGGTCTCCAGTTTTTGCCTAAAGGTTCCTGCCTTGAGTTCCTATCCTAACTTCCGCTCATGATGGCCCATAAACTGTAAAAGAGGGAGGATGGTAGGGTTGGGAGAGGGAGTGGGGCTGGTGAGACCTTTCCTTCCCAGATTACTTTAGACCAGAGCATTTTGTTGCAGTAATGGAAGGCAGACTTGACTGCCTAATGTTGCATTTTCTTCAATATATATTTTACAATATTGATTGAACTTAGACATATGTATTATTAAAAGATGAATATGATAGCAAAGGGAAAAAAATCTATATTGCAGGATACTAGAAATTAAACATGTAATTTTCATTCTTTCATACATATCAGAAATTTAACCTGAAAGTTTTTGGGGGAGATTTTATGGTACCTAGGGGTTAAGATGTCACAATATATTCATAGTTCAGCAAGACCTCTTAGTGGTGGAAGGAAGATGAAATGAGGTCACCGGGCTCCTCTGAAAGAAGTTGAAGATCTAGATACTGTGTAAATAAATACAGGTCTTTCCCCGGAGCCAGAGTTCTGAAGGGCATCTTTCAATTGCGCAATGGAAGAATCTGACTCTCCTTTGAAGTGGGCATGCATTGCTCTGGTTTACACCACAGAAAGCACATACAGCCCCCAAATGCGGCAGTGGAAGGCTTCCGGGGGACATTTGGGCAAAAAGCAAACGATCTTATTGTTTTGTTTTCCTGAGGCTAAATCACAAACAATAATGGAAGGAGAGTCAGTTTAATGTGCTCAGATCCGTTCCCACATCAACGTCTGTACACCCTGATTAATTGTGTTCTCATTAGCAATGCTCAGCTTAGGAGCCACAGCTAGCTGCGTTTGCAGTCTTCCGAGTCCACGCTGATAAACACTCCCGAGAACAGCCTGAGATAGGCAATTTAAATGATTTTTTTGAAAAGTTGTCAGATTTTTGTATTTTTCTTCGAAGAACTTGAAGAGTGGCTGAACTATCACACAAGATCCACTCTGTACAAGGAGAAATGTGGACACAGGAGCGTGGGGAAGTCTTCCGGTGTGTTCCCTCCAGCTACGACGTCTCCTTACTTTCTTCTCTTCCTAAACTCTGAGCAACTGTCGTGATAGCAGAGAAAAGGGCTTCAGCTGTGGTCATTTTTTAAGAATATTAGAGTCAAAAGTGGTGTTTAGGCAGTAAGACACATCTGTGTACCTGACTGCCAAGGGTGGGGCTAACTCAATTCTCTACCCTTAGTTAGCCATGGCTCCCTGGTCTGTACATATTAAATGATCCATTGACTAATTTAATTATTGTTTACATTAATACAGGGGGTCTCATTGAAGTCTCCACCCTCAGGGAAAAGGGATGGGGATAGAGGAACAGGGCCAGGCTGTTTAGAACAAGAGCAGTTAAACCCTCCAGTGGATGGCCATATGCTCATCTGCTACTACAGTCAGAAGTAGAGAAGTCTTACCACAGTTGAGGAATTAAGTTCTTTGTTCTTCATAAAATACTTTGGACCAGAAAAACTAACATGATAACCCTAGTCTTAGATTTTCTACAGAAAACACCAGGACCAAAAGCAAATTTGGTAAGAAAGGAGTTTATCATATATTTCCAAGTAATTGTCTGTCACTGAAAGAAATTGGAGCAGCAACTCAGTGCAGGAACTTGGAGGCAGGAACGAAAGCAGAAGCCAAGAAGGAATGCTGCTTTGGGCTTGCTCCTCATGGCTTGCCTAGCATGCCTTCTATAACTCTCAGGACCAGCAACCCAGATGTAGCACCACCCATAACAAGCTGTTTCTCCTGCGTCAATTATCAAGAAAAAGCTCTGCAGGTGTGCCTTCAGGCCAATCAGGTGGCAGCACTTTCTCCTAAATGATTCTAGCTTGGACCATGTTAACACAAAACTAACCAGCATAGCCCTTATGTTCCCATTCTGAAATGCTTTTTGATACATGTGGTTTAAGGACACCAACTATTGAATTAAAAATTTCTTTTTATTTCTCTTTAATTATCTGAAATATCCTGAGAAGAGATGTTTTAAAAGTCTTGAGGAACCAGCTATCATCAATTAGATTCAGATTTCATCATGGACAATTATATATATATATATACATATATACACATATATATGAATTAACCAAAGATGAATTAACCAGAAACAGAAGCTGTGAAGCTTCACATTGGACTTTGTACTTTCACTATTTAATATGTTTTATATGTTTATCCACCAACACAAATGGAAAGTCCAAAGCAAGTTTAGAAATAGAAAAAAAATTGACTTTGTATCCTCTTTCATAACTTATGTTTATTGTTTTGTTTGTTTGTTTGTTCTTGCCTGTATTCAGTTCTTCCTCATCGCCTAATGCAGTGGTTCTCAACTTTCCTAATGCCATTCTTCATGTTATGCTAACCCATACATAAAATTATTTTCATTGCTACTTCATAAATATAGTTTTTCTCATGTTATGAATCAAAATGCAAATATTCTTTTTCTGTTATAAAAATTTGCTAAAGGGATCACAACCTACAGGTTTGGAAGAGCTATCCTAATATTTAGACTCTTTTGTTGTTCTTTTTTCTATTTGTTATGCTGTACCCACCTGCATATCTGTTTACATATACATGCATGAACAGGAAAGCAGGAAGCATACAGCCATCACACTCTCTAAAAATCCAGAGAGGAAGCAAAAACCAAGGAAAAGAACACTCACTTAACAAAGTGAAATCCAGAAATCAGCACCTAGACCTATAATCATCCCATAGCCAGATGCCTAAATGTCAAAATAAAAACATAATCATTAATAGTGAGGACAATATGTCTTCACTAGAGCCCAGCTACCCTACCACAGCAGGCCCTGAATACTCCAATGTAGCTGAAGTACATTAAAAAGACTTTAAAATCAACCATATGATGATGGTAGAGGTCCTTAAAGAGGAAATGACTCTCTTAAAGAATTGCAGGAAAAAACAATCAGAAGAAATGAATAATTCCTTAAAGAAACAAAAGAAAACACAAACAAACTGGAATTAAAGGAATAAAACTGGTCAAGGCCTGAAAAATGGAAATAGAATCAATAAAGAAAAAGCAAACTGAGGAAATTCTGCAAACGAAAAATTTAGGAATTCAAACAAGAACCACAGAGGTAAGCATCACTAACCAAATAAAAGATATGGAAAAAAATCTTAGGCATTGAAGATACCAGAGATGAACCAAATATATTTACAAACTATTCATCCAAACACAAAATAATATACCTTCTTCTCTGCACCTCATGGAACTTTCTCCAAAATTGACCACAAAGTTAGACACGAAGCAAGTCTGAACACACACAAGAAAATTGAAAAAAACTCCCTGCATCCTATTAGACCACCACAGACTAAAGTTGGATTCTAACAATAGAAAGCTTTCAAACTCATGAAAACTGATCAACTCTCTACTGAATGAAAAACGGATCAAGGCAGAAACAAAAAAAATTAAAGACTTTCCAGAATTCAACTAAAATAATCCACAGCACACCCAAACCTATGGGACACAATGGGAGTGGTTCTAAAAGACAAGTTCACAGCACGAAGTATCTACATAAAAAAAGGAGAGATCTCATACTAGCAATGTAAGATACACCAGAAGGCTCTAGAACAAAAGGAAGTAATCATACCCCAGCGGAGTAGATGGCAAGAAATAATAAAACTGGGGGCTGAAATCAATAAAATAGAAACAAATAAAACAAAGAGATGGTTCATTGAGAAAATGAAAATAATAGACAAATCCTTATCCAAACTAACTAAAAGGTAGAAAGAGATCCAAATTAATAAAATCAGAAAATGGGGGGGCATAACAATAGACACCAAGGGAACCCAGAGAAACATAAGAATATATACTTTAAAAACCTGTATCTTACCAAATTGGAAAATCTAAAGAAAATGGATAATTTTCTCAATTGGTATCACATACTAAAGTTAAATCAAGATCAGATAAACAATTTTTTATGTTGTGTATCAGCGTGAATAAATGCAGGCAAATATTAAAAAATATATACAAATTTAATGATTAAATAAAACTTACAGAACCGAAGTTTCCGCGTAGCACAGGAGGTAGGAAAGAAAAAGGAGGGGCAGCCTCCCGCACGCCCAACTTATCCCTATGCATTCGCCCGAAACAAACCCGCCACCTAAAGGGGCTGGCTTAACCCTACATCTCCCCCTTTTGTCTAAATAAGCCAGAACTAAACCAAATACAACTATAAACAATAATAACAAAAGATAATTATAACAAACAATATTGAGAACAAAAGTTTTGCTAGACATTCTATCTCAAGGAGTCTAAATAATGTAGAAAGTAACTACAATTAAATAATCTTCAACTCCGTCAAAGATCTGAGAAGGGAATAAATATTACTTAACAAAATGAGAGATATCCAGAATGTGCAACAAATGACAGAGACAACTGACTACCTGGGCAATCACCCAAAGTCTCATTTGCAATGTTGAGTCAACCAACTTTGTCTAAGGCCTAACATAACTGACATACCATTATCAAATGCAAGGAACTTTCTTAGAATTATCCTACCCTGTCTTGGCAAGATAAGACAATCCTGTTTCATATCTTAGTCAGTAGTTGAGGTATGGGCTTTTCTTAACCCAAAGGCCAGTTCTGCCAAGAAGACAAGCTCCCAGTGGAGTGTCTTTGGTGCTCAATGTTCTCTCGGGAGTAGAGTGGTGTTGCCAGGAGTAATTGTGTCTCACTGGCACAGAATTCTAGGTTAGATTAAAGGCCATTTTCTACAGCTCTTCAAAGAGGCTGAAGATTATACTATCTATACTAAAAATAATCTCTATGTATCTAAATCACCTGATTAACCTAAAAATAAATATGACAAGCATATAATTCTCAATACCTATCTAATTTGAAAACTAAGAGAATAAACAACTGTGCAATATATGAAGACAATGATCTTCACCTGTAAACAAAGTCATTACATATCAAAATGTAAACAATGTTATTACATAAATAGTACCAGAGGTAGAAATGTACATTGTGATATGATAGATGTATCCATACAATATAAGCATACTCTTATACAAAAATAGAGGTAGGAACACTCACATTCAATATTCAATATATAAGAAACAGTACCAAAATAATTTTCTAAAAACAGTAAGTCACAAATACCAATCATCCCATCAAACCAGTTAATCCCCCACCCTTTTTTTTTGAATATACCCCTAATTCCATACAATATCTCCCCATCCCCTCAACCCTAAACCAACCACTAAAAGATGTCTCTAACCCTGTGGGCAAACTCTGTTGGGAGAGGGGACGTCGTCCTCTCAGATTGCTTCTAGCTGACATGGGGGTGACGTTCTTCTTGGGGGCCCCTGTGAAAGCAAATGATGGTAAAATTCCCAAATTAACCTTTGACCTAAGAAAATTATAACTAGTCTCTGAGCGTTTTGAGAAGATCCAGCCAGAGTGTTGTCAAAAATGTGCATCATTCGAAATTGTTTTTACAGTAATTACGGTAGTTCCTGCCTGAGACCAGCACAGTTCAGCATGGCAGAGCTGAGCCGCTCCTGCCTCAGAGCCATTTGGTGCCCCTGAGCCACACACAGTTCCAGGCACACAGCAGTCCACATTACCAACAAACAAGCCGTAGAGCTTTACTCCAAATGCTCCATTCAAAAGCTGTGTCTGCTGCAGGAGCCAGACAGAGACTGCAATGGCGGCACAGCCCAGAAAGCCGGCATTTTAAAACAGCCAGTTTTTCCTGCTGCTGAGTCAGGAAAATTTCAAAATGGAGGATGTACCATTTTGTGCTAGCTCTGGGGCCAACAGGTAGGAGCAGCACTCAGCACTTTAATTCTGAGACTGAGTGTGCAGAAATTCTTTTCATCGAAGTTACAGCCAAATCTGACAGGCAGAGCACTGTGCAGTCTGAAAACAGGTCTCTGTATGGCGGCAGGAATCTGCCATGCTCTCCCGCCTGCCTAAGCCTGATTTTGCTGTCTGCCCAGGTGCAGGCAGGGAGCACTGAGCCATCTGCATGGTCTCAGAGCACTCTCCTTCTGATCCCAAGCAGGAACACAATCATCCAGTCCCATAAAATCCCTTGAAATGCTTTAAAGCCAGAGTTTGCACTGGCAGCACAGCCCCAAGATTTAAAATGATGCAGCGTTTTTTCTGCTGCTGTTGCCGAATCAGGAAATCTCTCTACAGCACGCCATCAACTAACAGCCAAATGCTATGTTAAACTCTTTTTCTCTGATTAAAATTAAGCTCTCTCAGGTTTTACGTGGAGCTCATAACAGAATGCTGGGAGGAAGAGGAAGTGAGCTCAGACTCGACAGCTCTTCTCTTGGGGGCAGATGCCTCAGAGAGAGGCCATGCTCCCCTCTCCCGGGCAGACGCACGCGATGAAGGTCAGACATGCTGAATCTTTCCTGGTAAGACCGGTGCTACACAGTTTATTAGAAATGGGTTGATCAGGATATCAGAATTAGCCAGTAAGGGCTAGAGCTAATGGGCCAAGCAGTGTTTCAAAGAATACAGTTTCCATGTAATTATTTCGGGTAAAGCTATCCTGGTGGCGGGACGTGGCTCCGCTGCTCCTATTACTACAGAGGACCAAAGACATCAACATAAAACCAGATACACTGAACCTCATAGAAGAGAAAGTGGGGAATAGCCTTGAATGCTTTGGCATAGAAGTCAACTTTTTGAATAAATTCCAATAGGGCAGGTAATAAAATCAACAATTAATAAATGGAACTTCATGGAACTAAAAAGCTTCTGTAAGTCAATGAACACCATCAATAGGACAAAAATGGCAGTCTACAGTATAAGAAATGATTTTTTTACAACTCCGGTAGAGGACTAATATACAAAATATATAAAATACTCAAGAAACTAGATACCAAATAATCCAATAAAAATGGGGTACTGATCTGAACAGAAAATTCTTAATGGAGGAAACGCAAATGGCTGAGAAACACTTAAAAGAAATGTTCAGCATCCTTATCCATTAGGGAAATATGAATCAAAACTACTTTAGATTCTATGTTACATCTGCCAGAATGACTCAGATAATAATAACACAAGAGACAGCTCATGATGGGAAAGACAGAAAGGGAAACACTGTTCCTCTGATGGTGGGAGTGCAACCTTGTACAGCCACTGTTGAAATCAATGTAGCATTTCCTAAGAAGTTTGGGAGTCAATCTTTCTCAAGATCTAGCTATACCACTCTTGGGCATATAACCAAAGGACACTCAATCCTACCACAAGGACACTTGGCCAACTATGTTCATTGCAACTTTATTCATAGTATCTAGGAACTGGAAACAACCTAGATGTCCTTAACAGAAGAATTAATAAAAAATGTAGTACATTTACAAAATGGTGTTATTACTCAGCTGTCAAAAAATAATATCATGAAAGTTACAGGCTAATGGTTGGAACTAGGAAAAAATTCTTTCTGAGTGAGAAAACTCTGACACAGAAAGAGGAAAATGGTATGGTACGCACTACTACATATCCACTTACATATGAATATTAACCTCTGAGTAAGTGATAGCTAAGTTCTAATCTGTAGAACCAGAGAGGTTAGGTATAGAGAAGAGGAATCTAGAGTGAATACCAGGATGTCCCTGGAATGGAGAAATAGAATAGATTTTATAGCTGGACTGGGGTAGGTGGGGATGAGAAATAGGCAATCAGATGGGAGATAAGGTAGAGAGAGAGAATATAGGGAGAGCCAACTGGAATTGAGGGGCATTTGGGGAATGGTATAGAAACCTAGTTCAGTGGAAACTTCCTAAAGTTTATGAAGGTGATCCTAATAAATTCTTCAAAAATGGGGGCTATGATGTCCCAACTGGCCATCTCTTGTTACTAAACGAGGCTTCCAGTAGCAGGACTGGGTGAAATCAACTGAGTCATTGGCCAGTGGGAATCACATGAATATTTCCATATTGTGAAGACAATGTCTTCAGACCATTCCTGAGCACAACACTCACACGACTCCTTGAACATGGAGAAGTTCAGGTGGTGCCTACATGGGACCTCACACTATGCCCAGAATATTGTGATAATAGGCAACCAATGTCTGATTTGAATAAAGGCCAACTCCATGAGATGGGACCCACCCATACCTCACACTGCTTGGGTGATCAAGAACCAGAGACTAGATAGTTTAGAGACCTAAGGTAAAACCAAACACAACTAGTCTAAAAATACATCAGTAAAATAACACCTTTCTGCTATACTCATGGATCAGTGCCTGATTCAGTCATCATAACAGAAGCTTCCTCTGGCAGCAGGTGGGAATAGCTGCAAAGATACACAGCCAGGTATTACACACACACACACACACACACACACACACACACACAGAGAGAGAGAGAGAGAGAGAGAGAGAGAGAGAGAGAGAGTATAAATGGGCTGTCTTCCTGAAATTCCTCCGCCCTCCTCGCCCCGCTGAACTCAGGAAACCCCACAATGGGGGAATTAGAAAGACCGTAAGAGCCAGAAGATGGAGGACACCAGAAGAGCTAGGCTTTCTGGATCCGCTAAACAGGGCTCATATGAATTCACAGAGACTAAAGCAGCAAGTGCAGGGCTTACATGGGTCTGCAGTAATGTACATAAATTATAGCTTTCAGCTTAGCGTTTTTTGTCAGACTCCTGATTGTGAAAATAAGTGGGTTTCTGATTCTTGTTTCTGCTCCTAAGTTTCTTTTCATTCTGTTTTATTGCCCTGTCTAACTTTGATACAAGGATTTCATTTTATCTCATTATATTTTTTGTTTTTTTATTACAGATTAGATTATTTTATTTTTTTAAAGCAAACTTTTTTATTTTACATACCAAACCCAGTTTCCCATCTCTCCCCTCCTCCAGCTGTCCCCACTTCAGCCCATCTCTACTCCTCAGAGAGGGTGAGGCAGCCCATGGGGAGTCAACAAAATCTGTCACATCACCTTGAGAACCAAGGCCCTCCCCCCTGTATCTAGGTGTATGTATTCACTCCATAGGGAATGAACTCCAAAAAGTAAGATTATGCTCTAAGGATACATACTGGTCCCACTGCCATTGGCCCCATAAACTGCCCAAGTCACACAACTATCACCAACATTTAGAGGGCCTGCCTAGTTCAGTCCTATGCAGGTTCCCCGGCTGTCAATCCAGAGTCACTGAGCTCCCACTACCTTGGTCAGCTGTTTCTGTGAGTTTCCCCATCATTGTCTTGATGAGGAAATGTCTTTGCTCATATTATTGCTCCTCCCTCTCTTCAACTAAACTACAGGGCCTCACCCCAGTAATTGCTGTGGATCTCTGTATCTGCTTCCATCAGTTACTGGATGAAGCTTCTATGATGACAATTAAGATAGTCATCAAACAGGGCAAGGCCAGTTCAGGCACCATCACCACTATTGCTTAGAGTCTTACCTGGGGTCATTTTTGTAGATTTTGTGGGTTTTCCCTAGTGCCAGGTTTCTTACTAATCCAACCACATATGGCTCCCTCTATCAAGATATCTCTTTCCTTGTTTTCATGGTCTGTCCTTCCCCCAACTCTGTCATTCCTTAATTTGTCCTCCTCCCTCCCCTTCTCCCATTACCCATCCCCTTCCATCCTCCGTACCTTCCCACTCCCAATCTACTCAGGAGATCTGTCTATTTCCCATTTCTTAGGGGAATCCATGTAAGTCTCCCTTAGGGTCCTCCTTGTTACCTGTCTTCTCTTGTGGACTGAAGGCTGATTATCCTTTGTTTTGCATCTAATATCTACTTATGAGTAATGTGGCAGAATACAAGATTAACTTAAAAAATCAGTAACCCTCCTATACACAGATGATTAAACTGGCTGAAAAAGATCAGAGAAGCATACCCTTCACAATAGCCACAAACAGCATAAAAATTATTGGGGTAACTCTAACCAAACAAGAGAAAGAGGTATGTGACAAAAATTTTAAGTCTTTAAAGAAATAAATTGTTGAAGATATCAGAAAATGGAAAGATCTCCCATGCCTTTGTATAGGTGGGATCAACATAGTAAAAACAGCAATCTTACCAAAAGCAATCTACAAATTCAATGCAATGCCCATCAAAATCCCTGCAGAATACACCACAGACCTTAAGAGAACAAAAATCAACTTCATATGGAAAAGCAAAAAACCCAGGATAGCCAAAATAATCCTGTACAGTTAAGAAACTTCTAGAGGCATCACTATTTCTGCTGTAAAGTTCTACTCTATAGAACTATAGCAATGAAACCAGCTTGGTATTGGCACAAAAACAGACAGGTAGGTGGATCAATGGAATTGAATTAAAGACCCTGGTATTAACCCACACACCTATAAACACCTTATTCTTGACAAAGAACCTAAAATTATAAAATGGGGGAAGAGCATCTTCAGAAAATGTTGCTGTCATAGTTGGATATCGACATGTAGAATGCAAATAGATCCATGGCTATCCCCATGCCCAAAATTCAAGTCCAAATGGATCAAAGACCTCAACATAAATCCAGCCACATTGAACCTCATAGGAGAAAAAGTGGGAATTAGCCTTGAATGCATTGGAAAAGGAGACCACTTCCTAAATATAACACCAGTAGCACAGACCCTGAGAACAATGATTAATAACTTGTACTTGCTGAAAATGAGAAGCTTCTATAAGGCAAAAGGCATAGTCAACAAGTAAAAAACAGCAGCCTACAGAATGGGAAAAGCTCTTCAACAACCCCACTTCTGACAGAAGGCTGATCTCCAAAATAAATATAGAACTCAAGAAACTAGACACCAATACCAAATAATCCAATTAGAAAAATGGGTGCGGATCTAAACAAGGAATTCTCAACAGGGAACTTTCAAATGTCGAAAGACAATTAAGGAAATGCTCAATATCCATAGCCATCATAAAAATGTGAATCAAAACAACTCTGAGATACTATCTTACAACTGTCAGAATGACTGAAATAAAAAAAAATCACAGGTGGTGACAGCTTATACTGAAGAGGTTGTGGGGTAAAGGGTACACCCCTCCATTGCTGGTGGGGGTGCAAACTTGTACAGCCATTTTGGAAATCAGTATGGGGTTTCTCAGAAAATTGGAAATCAATCTACTGAAGATCCAGCAATACCACTCTTGGACATATATCCAAAGATGTACACTCATACCACAAGGATTTGCTCAACTATGTTTATAGAAGCATTATTTGTAATAGCCAGAACCTGGAAACATCCTAGATATCTGACAATGGAAGAACGGATAAAGAAAATATGGTACATTTACACAGTGAAGTACTATTCAGTATTACAAAACAATAACATCTTGACATTTGCATGCAGATGGAGGCAACTAGAAAAAAATCCTATGTGAGGTGACTCAGACACAGAAAGACAAACATGGTATGTACTTATTATATTATATTTTATTTTATGTTTGGTTATTATCCCTTAGAAGCCTGTTCCTTTTCGAGGAAAGACAGAAAAAAAGAGGATTTAGAGGGGAGGGGAGGTAGGTAAGAATTAGAAGAAATGCAGGGGAAGCTTTAATTAGGATATATTATAAAAGAAAAAGAATGTTTTCAATAAAAGGAAAAATATTACACAAATACACAGAGATAGAGACAGAGCCTAATGGGTCCTGATAATGGGATACTGTTATTTACAAGTCTACAAGGTTTACAAAGAAAAGTATTCTCACAAAACAGATAGCCCATGGCTATAAACAAGGAGGAGGTGCAAACTCTGCTGAAAGTTACCTGTTCACAAAGGATCCTAGGTAATGGGCTAGGGCAGAACTTGTTCCAGGGATGTGTATGCAGAAAATAAAGCATGCCGCAGGGGAAAGCCAAATTGTCAAAAAATAGTTATCTGTGTGCTTTCTCCATCCCTCTTTCCTTAAGGGAACATTCCTGAAGTCCAAGTAAACAACCAATTCTCAACTACAGAGTTTAACCACTTAATTCTTTTTATTTTATGATTTTTTTTTTACATTTTGAGGTTGTTTAGATGTTTCCTGGATTCTCTTCTATAATTGATTTATTTTGAAAGCTCTAATTCACAACTGTGTTTCTAAGCATTCAGTGTTCACTTTTTGTTTGCAATAGAAGCAACTAAAAGCACATTGGGAGCAAAGCCTTAACTTCAATTTTGGGTGTTTACTTAAAGGATACATATTTTTCTTCATCAATTCAACATGTAGAGTTTTAAGGTGTTGGTTTTGGATATGGAACTACCCCTTGCTCGCTTTTCTATGGGCTATAGAAATGAATTGCCAGATAAGAGACATTATTAAGAACCATTAGGGTATATTTTTCGGAGGTTTGAAATTTTTCCCTGATACCCTCTGTTCTACTCGTGTCTTAGATGTTAGGACAGACTGTAGTTTCCAGTATGAACTAAGGGTTACATGAGTACTGAGTCTGCCTTCACTCAAGGGTCTATGGCCCTTCAAGTCTGCCAAATTCTGTTTGTTCTATGGTCAGGAGAAGAATGTAGGAAAGTTCTTTTATGTTCTACTCTTTCTTTATTTGAGTATTACCCAAAAACTCCATATGTTGGAATTATTGAAGCCTGTGTGTGATAATGCTTTGGTATGCATTTAGGTGCTCTGCCAGAAGGCGATACCACTCTCCATTAGAATCCAATGGCGTCTGGGACTCCTTACCTACAGTGCCTACACTCAGAAATTCAAACTGCTCCCAAAGATAGCTTCAGTAGAAGTTCTGTGGCCTGAGTGATGGGCTTCCAACATGAATGTAGCATTCGTAACAGGAATGGCCTTTAAGAGATTATGAAGTCATCACTAAAGCCCCTGAGAGTGGGCTGAAGGGAGAGCTTCCTCCATTCTGTTTCTTCTTCCATATGAGGACAATGGGTTTGTTCCCTTTGGAAGCGACAGCAGGACTCTGTTCTCAAGGCTGAAAGAAACACTTCTTAGACAGTCGCTGATGACACCTGCATCTTTGACATCCCAACTAGAAGAAGCATAAGAAATATATTACAGTTCTTTAAAAATTATTCTATCTCTAGTATCTTAGTACAACATCACAAACTGACTAAGACAGGGAAAATCGGCTTTAGTTTCCTGATCATTAAAATTGCAGGTGAAGAATGTTTGTTCAAATATAAAAGATTTTTTTCAGAACATCATGTGGAGGCCATCACAAAATTTGCTACTTGCTGAGAAACAGTCATATGTTTTATTAATAGAGCTGGACAGAGATGCTGGTGTGTTGATTTATTATTTATGAGGCATATCCAAATATATCTGGATCACCAAAGCTTCTAGTGTACCCCTAGAAAGGGTACACTAAAGGCTATGATGGAGATGGTTGTCAGAGGAATAAATGGATCCTTTGGAAATTCCATCATTAGCAGCCAAGAAAACAGACTCCAAATACAATCACGGTTTCTTCCTTCTAACCTTAAGTCACATTTGTGAGCCACGGAATTCTTGCAGGGCACAGGCTCCGGACACTGTATAGCACTACTAAGATTGGAGACTGTACCTCTCTGTATGCCTATGTGATAAATCTCTATGAGGGAAGGATGAACTGAGAAAGGGCACTGGATGCTAAGACCCTTGAGCTTTCCAGAAGAATATTAACTTTCAGTGTTCTACAGTGATGCTCACACCTGAAATACTCCACAATGCAGTAATTTTACCCACATTCCTTTGAAGAATGACTGGGTTTGGGAGAGGGGCAGAGGAAATATTAAGAAAGAAAGCTGGGAGGAACTTATTCTTATGCATTCTAGAAGTTATAACAGCACAGCAAGTTGTACAGCAGAGTCACCAAGTCTTAGAGAAATGACACAGAAACTCTCTATGGGGGAGAAGTGATTCTTATCAGGGTCGTAGAAAGATGGTAGCTATCTCCTGTGCTTTGTCGCACTGGTGGTTATTGCAAATATTAGAGGGAAAATGAATCCAGAGAAGAAATAGTCATAAAGAAAGAAAGATGCCGGGCGGTGGTGGCGCACGCCTTTAATCCCAGCACTCGGGAGGCAGAGGCAGGTGGATCTCTGTGAGTTCGAGACCAGCCTGGTCTACAAGAGCTAGTTCCAGGACAGGCTCCAAAACCACAGAGAAACCCTGTCTCGAAAAACCAAAATAAAAAAAAAAAAAGAAAGAAAGAAAGAAAGAAAGATGACAGAACTTACTGTCTGAGCTGAGAGCGGTGTCCTCTTATGGGATCCTTCCCCATTGGGATGTCGTCAGCTTATTGAGTGAACATTGTCTAATCTTATCCTAGAACGTCTCATTGACAATTATTCTGCATGTGAAACATAAAGTGATGGATAAGACTGATTTGTTTTTTGTTTTGTTTTGTTTTACTTCTAAGGATTCAAGGTCTGGGCAGACAGGCTGATGTGTATAAAGCGAGGTGACAAGTCTTACTATGCCTTCTATTTTTGGCTTTCTGTACTCACACCCCAGAGGCATTCACCCTGCCTCTTCAAGGTTTCGGGGACAGCTCTCTACTGATGGTCACCTCCTGCTCCAGCTGACAAGAGGTCCAGACTAAATACCCAAGCTTTGACAACCAAGTGACCACTCCGTGGACATGGACAGAGGGGTACAGAGACATGCATGCCAGACAGCCATGCCAAAAGTAGTGGCAACAGTTGTATGAGCACCAGAAAGACTGACAAAACCCTTAAAGGAATGAATTTAACTGTGAATCTATAATAGTTAATCTTATATCTCAACTTGGCATTTGGACCAATAGCGATGTAGCTGTGTCCATGTGAGTTTAACATTCAAATCAGTAGAATTGGAAAGCATATTATGTTTTTAATGCTTGTATCCATTGTATTTTTAACAATAAAGACAAAATTAACTTTAACTACATTAAAACAAGAATAGTAAAGATAAAATAACATAAAGACCCAAAAAGAAAACTCAAAGGACCAAAATCAACACTAAGTGACACCCAGATTGTTTACATGGGAAGCCAAGAGCCTCCCACTTTTTTGGAGGGAGTTTCTACTTTTTAAATGCTAGAATAATATTTTGCAACCTATAAACACATATAGGGTCAAATATCTGATTAACGAAAATATTGCAAAAAATAAAGTTAAAAAGCCCACAAAAACAAAATGCACAAAAACAGGAACAGACCATGCAGAATGTCCCCAGATCACATCATAAACTTTTCAGCTTTGCTTTGATAAGATTTAAGTGTTTGCTATACCTGGATTGGACTACAACCCATAATGTGGATGCATTTGGGAAACAGCCTTATGAGTAGGCCAGTAAGCAAACAATGTTTTCATGTTGGAGCGGTGTATAATCAGACAAGGCTGTACAAAGAATAAGTAACTTCTCTTTCCTCTCCCACCTCCTGCACCTGAGGTGTTCAGTACACAGCCAGGGATGGCTACATGGTTCCTGCTTAGACACCAGAGTAGCAGGACAGATTGAAGCCAAGCTTACCAACTCTTGTTCTTTGACTTCTCAAGTCTCAAGAATGGTGAGAAACCGAATTTCTGCTGTTTTAGCCTCCCACAGAGAGATGGTAGAGTTCTTCTTATAACAGAGTGCTGAGTGCCAAATGATGATGAGAAAGAGAATGGTGGGGTTGAGAAGCCATCGTTTTCAACTACTGGGATGTAGATTTAATCAATAAAGAACTATTTCTGAATGTACATCTAGGATGGATTTATCTTAGTGAGAAGCAGAATGTTTTCATGGTATAACACTGTGTTACAGGCTGCTTGCTGTTTGAGAGAGAAGAATTACAGAGAAGAGAAACAAGAAAATGTCCTGAACAGGTGATTAAATTAAAGCTGTCTGTGAGGCACAAATGGTCATTTGTGCCTCTAAGTATGAGACACACAAGTAATGTTCTAGTCAATAATAGATAATCTGGTGTAATAACGAGAACACAGCAGAGAGCGCAGAAGTACAGGAATCCTGTTGGACAGAGGAGGGGAAAGTGCAGCCTTCAGTCGATGTCATAAATGACAGGAAGGTCTGTGCTGCTCAGGACTGAAAAAGGCTCAGGGCTAGGACCAAGGCAAACCCTGGCTGGAGAGCAGCTCCACACAGGAGCATAAAATGCTACAAATGGCAGCATCAGGCCTATTGGTACTGATGGAACACAAATAATAAGTCAATTAAAACATTATTATATCAATGTTAAACTTACCAATGTAATACCCGTGTTGTATTTACTATGTAAAACAGTACCCTCATTCCCAGGAAATGTGTCTGGAAGATTTAGAAGTAGATGCTGTGGCTAGTTTTCTACTCTTTTACTATACTTTGATATTTGCTACATAGCAACTTAAACTTTTTTTTCCAAATAGAACATTCCTTTAAAATGGATGTGTAATTTACTGCAATAAAAGCATTTTGGGGTGACTTTCTTCTGCCACTTCTACCCTAACAGCAATCACAAGGATATTGGGAGGTAATAGATCAGTGAATATCACTCTGGTAGAAGAGTTATCTCAGAAAGACAAACAGATCAACAGAACAGCAACAACAAAAAAAGATATTTCAAAAAAATACCAATCCAATTTGTATGTATGTTTAAACTTTGGTCAAGTCGTTATCTTGGTAGCATGGGGGATGGGCTGATGTGCTTAGTATCCAGGGTTATTTGGATACTGGTATAAAAAAAGTGGAAAATATAAAAAGAAGTAGTGGAAGGTGTTGCAGATCTGGAGGAGAAGAAGAAAAATGTTCTTGAATAAATAGAAAATACATGAAACATAAACAAAAATGCAAAACAATTTTTTCTAAATACAAACACAAGAAAGCATATTTATGCCCTTAGCATGAGAAGCAGCAGGAATGAATCACAAAAACCTGTTTGATTAACTAGTTACATTAAAAGTTTTAAATTCATCACAGAACACTTTTAAGTTATCTGGAACCAACATGAAAGCTTTGTCATAATCAATTTCATAAAACTTCTTTTGAACACACGAAACAGCCTTTCATCAGAATTATCTACACACATCCATGCCCATATTGTTACGTGGAGGCAGAAGGGCAGAGCTGCAGAGCAGCTAAGGGGAACCAGCACATGGCATGTACTCCTGTGCCCATGTTCATTTTCCCCTCACCCTCCCTCCCCTCAACTTCCCCTCACCCCCATCTCCCCTCACCCACTCTTTACCCTCCCCTCAACCTTTTCCTCACCCCCATCTCCCCTCACCTACCCTTCACCCTCCCCTCACCCACTGTTCATCCTCTCTTCTCCCTCCCCTTACTCTCCCCTCGTCCCATTAAAAGCAGAGGTGAAGACACAGGCAAGAAGATGGGATTTCAGGACAGAAAAGAGGGAACAGAGAAGAAGAAAAGCACAGAAGCCTGGGAATTTGTTGAAATCACTAGAAAGATTGGATTCGAACTAAATCTAAAAATATTACATGTGAACCAGACACAAAACATAGAGAAGGGATTTGAATAATCAGAACCTACATGCAAACAAGACCTATGATTTTAAAAGGATAGATACTATTTAAGGGACATGATGATTGAAGATAATTATTTAAATTATAACCATTTGGGCAGGGCAATGGTGGTGCACACCTTTAATCCCTGCACTTGAGAGGCAGAAGCAGGCAGATCTCTGTGAGATCAAGGTCACCTGGTCTACAGAGTGAGTTCCAGGACAGAGCTAGGGTTGTTACACAGAGAAATTCTTTCTCGAAAAATCAAAAAAATCAATTTACATTCTATGACATCGCAAACACATGGAAATGGGGGCAAGGAAAAAGACAAATGTATACCTTGACACTTTGCTAGTGGAGCCCTGAAAGCATGAGAGGAAATAGTCTTGGGACATAAACAAGAACAATACAATTAGAGGATACAGAACCCTCACCCTGCCAACAAAACAAGCAAATAAAACGAAATACTAATGTGTCTAGACTCTCTAGACTGTGATAAATGGGTACCATTTAAGAAGGGATCTTAGAAAACACTACAATATGAGAAAAGTGTCAAAGTAAAGGAAGGCTCCAGAAAACCAGGCCATGCCTCGCCTGAGTCAAGTCAAGAAAGACAAGCTCAGAAAATAACTTTAAGATCATAATCAAAGACGTTCTTGTTTTCCGAAGCAGATGAAAAAGTTGTACATGATATTAAATAAGAAATTCTAAAATCAAACAGTAATGAAAAGTATAGACTAAAAAGAGTTTGTTCAATCCAGGAAAGAAGTCGAAGAAAATGGCATACATTTCTCAGAAATTAAGTAACTGTTTTTAGCAATCTGTGTGCCCACTTAAATGTTAGACACAAATTAAAATTTAATGAAGTGTTAAAGGGAGTGTTGAATATTAAGAAAATACAAATGACACAAAGAAGTAAAATAATAATCAAAAGAAAATAATAGAAATAAAACATTCACAGAAAAGCAATACTAGCCTCATCATCTGAATAAAGAAACGTTAATGAGAGGTTTATGAGATCAAAACCATTTTCCACACTTAAAAGAATAGTCTCTATGCAGCAAGGGCTCCCCGAATACTTTAGAAGCCTGAGGCAGAGTGGTTATTCTTGAATATGTGATACTAAAATCATTCAATTTCAAATGTAAAGATGAATTCCCAGGGTTTCAGGCATTAAGACAAACAACACAAGCACAATGGGATCAGCTTTGTCCCTTTAAACGCAGGAATAAGCAAAGAAAATGTGAAGCAGGGATGCTATGTCCAGCCATGTTGTCTTCCAGTGTGTGGGTTTTAGATACATAGCATTTAAGAAAAATTGAGCCTAAGAATCTGTAAGGGCCTGAGCTTCATCTGAAATGATGTCAGAAGTTTAACCAAATGCCTGAGGAGTGGGCTGTGGTATGTGTGTGAGCATCCATAAATATAGGGAATAAATGTAAACAGCAGTAACAAAAGAAACAAACAAAACAGCTGGATATAGTGAGCAGGTGACTAAATGCTTGCCCTGAAAGGAAGAGAACCTACGTTCAATCACTAAGCAACAACATAAAAAGCCAGGTGCAATGGCATGCATCTGTAAATCTAGAACTGGGAGTGTGGAAACAGCCAGATCACCAAGCTTTGCCAACCAGTCAAACTCAATAAAGTGTACCCCAAGTTCAACGAGAAACTCTGTCCCTAAGGGAGGTACCCAGCATTGAGCTCTGGCCTCCATACCTGCACACATATTTTTATACAAGCACACACACACACACACACACACACACACACACACACACACACACACGGCCTGTGTGCATGCAGAGACATGTAGACTAGCTAGAAAAGGAAACACACACTGAAACTGGGGAATTAAACTTGTATAGCAATGATAAAACACTAAATGCCAGAACCTTTGATAGATGTTTAAAGTTGCCATCAACTTTCATTCATTGTTCTAAGAATAATTATCAGTAAAAATGAAAAAAAAAAAGCAAGTAAATTAATGCATATGCAACTCCAGCCCCAAATGCTAAAGAAAAGAAACAGCATGTGTAATAGGATGCTAGGGTGTTATCAAAGTAGGTCAGTTCTGTTTTCAATGCAACCAAAATGAGCCTTCCTGCAATATCAAAGAAAACAGGGCATTATCCTGAAATGGAACTTGGTCTAATACTTTCCATTTGCATCTCTGTTCACCAAATGACTGTAGCAGGGGACTGAGCAACGCTTCCTCTATTAAGGACATTTCTGTCTCTTCTTATAGGAAGACATTATCACTCACAGTGTTATTGCCCACCAAAGTAATGGCTCCTAAAATCAAAGAAAGTTGGATGATGACATGTTTTTGAGTATTAATTAATCAATTAAAAGAGAAATGATTTAAAGCACTCAAGAGTCTTTTCCTTCTGGCTACTTTTTTGCTCTCTCTAAGACAGCAGTGAGTTTCAAGGAACATTTTCTCACACGTGTAGACCCACCATTTAAACGAGAGACCCATCACCACTTTCCCAGAACAGGATTTAAATTAGAGAAGGCAAACCCTCGTACAGATGCAAGGAGCACCATCCAGCTGCAAATCAAGGAGAACTGGGCATGCATGATGGAGTGCAAGGAATGTGTGCACAGAAAGATGGAATCTGATATCCTTTGAAGAAGAAAATTAGCACTTGAAGATGTTCATAAAGATGTGCATTTCAACCTTAGTCCGACAGAGAAATAAAAAGAGAGGGAGGGGAAGAGAAGGGAAAAGCAGACCTTGTTCATAAAGCTCCTCTGCAGGTGTGTTTTTATATGTTGTCTCACTTAGCAGCCGCTGGATAACATAGGCAAAGTGACAAGCTTTAGGGACCTAACTCTAGAAGAACTACAGGACTACAAAGTTTGTAACTGACTGAAATTAATATAAATTCCTGAGTCCAAAGCCAATTGCTCATTCACAACTGGGCCCTTGGGTCCCTCTGATCCTCTCACATCCTCTATGCCTGTATCTCACTTAGGAACTTCTGATGGCCAGGGTGGTGGGTCTGCTCAAGACATGAGGAATGGAGCAGGGAACCAGACAACGCTTGGTTCTCACAGAGCACATTACACAAGGGAAGAGAAAGACTCAGGCAGATGCACAAACAGAAAAGGGATCGGATTTGACACATGAAAGGTAGGTGACTGAGCTGAGGATGTCAGGGAGAGGGAGGGCTTGCTTCAGTTTGGGTGGCTGAGCAGTTGGCTCTCAGGGGACATTATTCTGGGAACACCTCAGCAGGGAATGAATATGCACACAGTGGAGCATTAGGCAGGCTGGGGGCTCTGCTGAGGTGCCAGAAACGGGAACAAAGATTCAAAATGAGGTCAGAGAGGTTCACGGCAACCAGGCTCTGTGAGAACTTGGGTCTTCAGTGAAGAATGCAGGTTCTGTTTTAAGGCTGCCATGTACACTGTGGAGGTTTTAGGCATGAGGTGGAATATGCCATAGGGAAAGAGATGTATCTGAAAATTTTAGCCATGGTGCCATTTAAAATCATACCATTGTCACCCCAAAGTGGATTATCTGGAAGAGCAAGGGGGAAGCCTCTGGCTAATCAATGCTTTTCATGGAAAAATGAAATTATTATCGTGAGCTCCAAGTTGTGAAAAGAAGCCCCAAACTACACACTACACACACACACACACACACACACACACACACACACACAGAGAGAGAGAGAGAGAGAGAGAGAGAGAGAGAGAGAGAGAGAGAGAGAGAGAGAGAGATGCACAAGTAAGTGGACGGATTCATGCTCTGATGGATTAGGCCCTCACTATCAAAATGATCCTGTGTTACAGCTTGAAGTCCCACAAGATAACCAGATATGATGAAATCTCTTGCTGTCACTTGTCTTTTTTTATTTTAGAGGCAAGATACTTTATGGTCAGGTACTTTGTGCAGCTGTAGGGTGGATATTAGAATCAGGTGCCCCTGACCCTCAGTGTGATGATTTCTGTGTAATTAGTTTTGTCTCACTATTGTACCACTGTTTCCAGGACATTGGAGTTACAGTTTCCCTGTAGAAAACTCAAGGGAGGGGCTTGGAGGAAGCTCAGATATTAAAGGTTAGGACCACAGAGAAACGAAGTGAGGATGAGAGATTAATTGGGGTGGAGAGGCAGAGGAAAAGACATGTGAAAGATAATAAACTAAGTGCTGTCATGATTCGGATGACGAATGTGGTCCAAGTCTGATGTGTTGAAGGCTGGTCAGCAATCTTTACAGATTTCTGGGAAGGAATTGGCTCAAGGGAGCTCTAACTTCAGCGGTAGATTAGTTCATGAATGTGTTCATAGATTCATACGTGATGGGAAGGTGGCAGGAATGTTGAGAGCTGGGACATAGGCGGAAGAAGTAGGTGATGAGGGTATGTCTGGGAAGGGGATCTTAGGATGCCTGCCCTTTTGTGTCTTTCTTCTTCCTGACTATCATAAGCTGAGCAGGTCCCAGGGTGGCATGCTTCTGCAGTTATGGAAGCTGTGCTTTATTAAAAGCCTGCAGAAGTGACCCAGCTGGTCATGGGCTGATACCTCTGAACCCATGAGCCAAAAGCCTCAGTCTTCCAATGTATTGATTTTCTCAGGTCTCAACAACAACAGGAAGCTTGCTAACTCAAGCTAACTCAATTGTACACTGCACTCTTGTACATATGTTAAGGATGCTGTCTGATCTAGCCATCACTTGAATCTGTTCATGTAGTTCTCACCCCCAGTTTCCAGAGGAAGAAACTTGTGGCAAGAGAAATTAGGTCACTTGCACAGTTACAGAGATGTGTTTCTTTCCCCGTGGCGTATTCCAACTCGCGCTATTGTTTTGGTCTTTCATTCTGGGAGCAGCATTTGTGTCTGGATTTTCTCTTTCACCTTTTGCTGGGTAGAAACTGAACACTTCATCTGGTCAATGTGAATGCATTATTGATCAACTCTGACTCACCAATAATGAAGTGCTGCACTAAGGAAAGAAATACAAGCACTTCCCCTTGGTGTCATTCAACCTGGAGAGAGTCCAGATTTGAATTCTCTACTCCATGATCCCTGTGTCTGCCATCCTCTGTCTGTCTGTTTCAAGAGTCTGAAATCATCTTTCCTGTCTGTGTCTGTCCTTGTATGCCTTTGTGTATGTCTGTTGTATGTCTGTGTATGCCTGCCATTGTGGAACTGTACGTGTCTGTCTATATATCTGTGCTCGTGTGTGTCTCTCCACATTTATTGAACACCACAGAAAGCATCACATGGGGAAGGAATGAGATACTTCAAAAGGGTTTTACAAGGAATTAAATCACTGACTCCAACTGATCCCAACCGACTCAAGTAACAAACAGAACTACAAACATCATTGTTCATCAAGCAATTTCTAAATGTGGCATTCAGCTTTATCCATAAATGGTCTAGACAACATTCATGGTCGCCTCATTGTATAAGATTGTTTTCAACCTCTATTTTTGCTGCTTTCAGCAAATGATTATTAGAATACATGCATTATCTGGGTCAGGGGCACGGCAGAGCACATAATTATAGCTATACATTAGTTTAAACTGTAAACATTGATTACGTGGGGGAATGAAAGGCAAGAAGGTTGATTGGTACGTTCTTCTCTTAAAAGAAGATTGAAGAAACAGGCTGAATACACAGTAGAATACAGTCTTATGTCCTAAGTGACCCCAGGGTGTATTGTTAACTGTGATTGTGAGGTCTGCCAAAGCTCCAGTTTCTCAGATATTCTGAGATATTTTTATAATATTGCATTGTCATGATTTCAAATTAGGGTATTTATTTTCTTAACCAAAGAAAAACATCAAAAGACTCAGTTTGAAAGTTAGAACTGGTGTGATATATTTTAAGACAATGAGATGGTCATTATTTCATTAAAAAATGAACCGTGAGAATGTGAACTTGGATGTTATGTGGACATGGCTTAGCAGGTCAAGGCACTATCTCAAACCTAAGTTCAACCCCTAGAATTCACAAAACAGAAATAAAAATGATTCCCCAAGTTGTCCTCTGACCACCACAAGCTCATAATGGCAAAATCACCACCTCACATACACACAAAATAAATCAACATAAAAATAAATAATAAACAAACAAACTGTTGGAAAGACATCGTGAGTTCACTACTATACTTTAAAGGAGAATTAGTCATTGCAGAAGTCTTCTGGGACTCTGAATGGAATAACATTAAACCAATCGCAAATGGAGAAAATGACCCACACATTCGCCTATAGGCTTATCTTCTGGAGAAGTTTTGGAAACTGAGGCTCCCTGTTTCCCAATGACTTTAGCTTGTTTCAAGGTGATGAAAACGTAACCAGCACAGCCCTGCATGCCTAACTTAGCGCTGCAGGATGTTTGATCACACGGTGAGAAGGTGTGTCTCTGTCTTCCTTGCCTGCCTAAGGCACCTTCTGACTAGTTTAATAAGAGCTGGATTAGGCAGAAGAGGATAGGCAGGACTTCCAGGCGAGATAGGAATTTGGGGAAGAATCTCAGGGCAGGCGAGTTGCCAGCAGAATCAGAGGAAGTTGGATGTACAATACTGAGGTAATGAGTCAAGCACCAGACATAGATTAGTGGAAGCAGGTTAATTTAAGTTATAAGAGCTACTTGGGAACAAGCCTACGTTAAGACCAAGCTTTCATAATTAATAATAAATCTCCAATTCAGAAGCTGGTTGTCCAAAGGAAGGCCTGTAATAATTTAGAAAGAATTTTTAAAAAGATTAGAAACTTCAGAATTTTTCTCTTTTATGCATAGGTTTGAAATTAATGTTATGTCTGATTTTTATTTTACAGTTGCTTACCTATTCCTATACAAAGACATTCTATAACAAATTCTGTTTTAGAGGAGGTTAAATAAGGAGGTTCACACTTTAAAAGTGTGAACAGTTGGGCCATTTTTCTCTATATTTTTAAAAATTTAGTTCCAGATACAGTGTTCCGAAATGATTTGAGCACTGTATTTTAACTGACATGTACAAACAGTCCTCATGTCTTCCAGGGCTGTGGGGTAATAGCTCAATACACGGCTGTGACTGAATGACCAAATCAAACCCATCCGCCTGTTGGTGTCTTTGTTGGAAGAAGCTCTGAGTGGTCTCTTGTTTGGCTTGTTTTTGTGAGATTTTTAATATATTTGCTGACTTGTACACAGCCCGCTGTGCTGGAGAACATTAGATATAGTGCCTGCTATCCTAGCTGCATTATCCACAATCCACCCCTGAGCTTTCCTCTACTCTCTCCATTCTCTGACCTCCGGTGACTGCCAAGCTTTCTTCAGAATACTTGAAATTCCTTTTGAAGAATTTCTCATTGTTTTTTTTTTTAAATTAATTCAGTTTGAAGAATTTTTATTTTGCGACAAAATGATCTATTTCTTCAAGTTATATGAATATATGACCAAAATATTGATCATTAGAAATGATTTCACTTGCCTCTAAATGACTTAAATTACTCATTGCTCTATTTGGGTCAAATTACTCATGATTTTTACCATTTTACTCATTGCTCTAATTGTGTGCACAGGAGTCTTTGTCTCAGAATTAGGCATTTGTTCTTCGTTTTAGTTAATTTTTCCTAGGTAAATAAATACTTATTTTATATGTTTAAAAATTTGTCAATTCATGTTAATTTTCCTTCTTTCACTTTCATTAAAAATAACCCTTATATTTTCAGAAGAATTGCGAAGGGATTAGCTTTCTTACATTTTAAACAACAATTGGAAAATCCACAAATGCAACTTTTAGTTCAACTAGTCACATCATGTACATTTTTATGACTTATTTGTGCTATTACGCTCCTGGTTTTTCTTTTGTCCTCAGATTCTAGCATATTTCTAAAACCATTTTGTCTTGAGGGAATTAAACTTTACATCATTTTGAATAAAGTCTAGGAGCATATTTCATAGTATGTCATAGAAATGCATATTTATTGTTAAAACTATTGGATTGAATAGTTTACAATTTCTCATAAACTCTGAATTTGTTTGAAGGATGCATTGTTAGGAATAAATATGCTTCCATTAATGTGCCTGCTGTTGGAACAGAGCACTGAAATCGCACGCAGGCTTTGAAATCCAGCCAGTCACTGGTCTAGCCCTGGTCTGCCTGGCTTCGACTAGGGAAACTCCCCTGCATTTATGCACATTTTGGAGTCTCTGGACCATTATTGAATAAACATGCAAATGTAATAGCTGCAGCAATGAAGGGGAAATATTGTGCATAAGCACTGGAATGAACCAAATGCTCCATGAGAGTTACAATACTTTCTAAAAAGGTATTTAAAATTTTTATTCAGTATATTTTGATTATAGTCTTATGCCTCCCCCATCTTCCCCCAGATTAGTCACGGTACCCCATCCTCTAAAGTTATGCATATGTGTTAAAATTCCTTAGTTAATGATTCTTTACTAGCTGCAGCAATCTAAAGTTTGCTTGCTGTGTATGTTCCCTAAAAATATAAGCCTTCTGTTTTCCTTTCATCAAAGCAAATTAAACTCTATCATCTTGTGAAAAATAATCTTGAATTCTTTTTCTGTTCATATTAATATTGCTGCCCATAGCAATTGCTGTTGTCATCTCATCTTTTATCTTCCAAGGACTTTTGCCATTCTGGGATACACGCTGCTGACGTGAAGGTTTAGCATGTGATCTTCTGTCAGGGAAATTTTGTCAATCTGCAATTATAATAACACAATGTGTTTGACTACAGTTTAGTGAATTTCTCTCTTAACTTTCCTGTTATCCATATGGACTATCGCTTACTTCCACAAATATTTTGAGAGGTATTATTCCTTGGAGGTTACCTTTATTCCTAAGGAAGTTCCTGCACATAATATTTTTTTTTTTTTTGATTTTTCGAGACAGGGTTTCTCCGTAGCTTTTGGTTCCTGTCCTGGAACTAGCTCTTGTAGATCAGGCTGGCCTCGAACTCACAGAGATGCGCCTGCCTCTGCCTCCCGAGTGCTGGGATTAAAGGCGTGCGCCACCACCGCCCGGCTGCACATAATATTTATGAGTAAAAAAAAAATGGCTTTTAGAAAACATCATCCATTCAGATGCTGGAACCGAAGATAGGGGAGTTTTTAAGCAAACATTAGCTTGAAGAAGAAAAAAACCAACAATTCTCACAAGCAGTTCTGCTGTGACTCCGAATCTCAGGACGTTTTTAGCTAGTATTGGGATGTTTGTTTCCTCCTGCAGGGAGTCATTATTTTAAATTAGAGAGATAATGTTCCCTAACTTTCCAAAATTCTGTTTAGCCAAGTAGCTTCAAAAGCTTTAAGGTAGTAACTGTAATTCCTTTCTTCCTCCCTCCCTTCCTTGCTTGTTTTCTTTATCACATTCTTGTGGTAAAGATTGACAATGCATGTTTGTGCTCACTTTGTACAAATCAAGCCACTGTCATAGAATTGTCTATTTCTCTATGGAACCCCAATTCTTTTGGGTGGAAGATGTCTCAAAACTCAAGATATACTCACTGCTACTGAAGTGTTTATCACTAGTAAGCTAAAGCATGTCTACAGATCACGTCCATTGAAGAAGACTAAGATAGGAAAGACCAATTATCAGATGCTGATTTATTATTTATTTAGTGATTTGCTTAAAGCAAGCATTACTTCCTTTGCTACCTGGAACAGAAGGACCTGGAGAAGTAACTAATTACAGTAGGCTGTTTCCTTAGCAACCTGAACACAAAAGCTTACTAACCATCCCGGCCCCCACACAGTTTCTTTCAAACCACCACAGTAATTGTTAGCACCCAGACACACCTGGCCCCATCCCTTGAGGACCTGGAAGAGTCTGTCACCCCTGCTTGCTTGGCAGGCAAGTGTTCTGACCTGCTGAATGGCCTCTGTACACATGCGCTGAGCCTTGTACCTTTAAAAGGCAGAACTCCGCATACTCCTCTCATTTCTTCCTCTTCGTCTCTCCCACCCATCTCCCTCTCTTTTTGGCTCTCTCTCTCTCTCTCTCTCTCTCTCTCTCTCTCTCTCTCTCTCTCTCTTTCTCCCTCCTTTCTCCCATCCCTTCCCAAAATAAAATTCCCCATATAATCTCTGTCTTCAGGCGTGTTTGTCCCTCACCCTTGGTGGTTTGGACTTGAACTGCCAAGGTCTATCTCTGTGCCGTACTGTAACAGTAGTGTTATAATTATTTACCTATACCCTTATGGGAATCAGTCATCCATCAAAGACCAGTGTTTATGAATGTGTTAGTTTGCTTTAAATCTTCTATACTCTAGTCATTCCCAAAGTTATTTATTTAAGAGCTTTGCTCCCCTCTTCCTTTCCTTGGATTGTTTTGTCCACCTATAATTAGATGGCCTTGTCACGATTTGCACTCTATTCCATCGAAGAATGCCCTGTTACTCCAAATGATTTTATTTCTATTCATTAATGCCACTGTTTCTGCTCTAAAGATTTGTGGCCTCCAGTAAATACACATTACAGCATCACAGAGCTTAGTTTAGCTGTCCTAAAATGTCTACTGTGTTTGAACTCTTCCTCTCTTCCTGCCCTTTCCATAATTGTAGTAGCAACTGATCATTTTATTGTCACTATAATGTTGCCTTATACAAATTATCACATTATTTAAATAGCGAAGCATATAGACATGCATTTAGAATATTCATGTATAAATAGAGATTTATGAGTCACCTGTGTCTTTTGCAGCTTGCAAAAGATTATTTTCTTTTAATTGTTTGATAATGATTCTTTGGGTAGATATAGCAACTTGTTTCTGTATCTGTTAAGATTAAGGACATTGAACACTTTAAGGGCATTGAACACTTTGGGTCTTTTAGTCTTTGGTAATCTTGGACAAAACTTTTAGAAGCATTCCTGTGAAGATTATGAACCTCTGCCTTTTAATCCTTTTCTTAACTATTTAAAAGTATGATTACCTGATTATATTTTTCTGATATACTTAACTTTAAATTGGCTGCCAAAGCAACCATTATTTCATATCTCCACTAGCAGGAAATGAACTCTCTTGCCCAGAATTCAAATCAACTTCCAAGAGTCGTTTTTCTCTTATCTAGGTGATATCTTGTTGTGTCTTCCTTAATTGATTAATAAAGTTTTTATATCATTTCTTATAAAACTTTGAAATAAAAAAGATCACACACCAAAATAAACCTGAACAATGTCTACACATTGAATTGCTTTTTGAGATTATGATATAAGTACATAATTTGTTCCTTTCCTTTCCTTTTTTCAAAGTTCTCCTTACTCTCTTTCAAATTCGTCTCCACTTTCTTCATTAACTGTTGTTGTAGGCACATATTTATATGTATATACATATATATTCATAAATATAACCTTATCAGTCTGTATAAAGCTGATTTTATGTATGGTTTTATGTCTGACCACTTGGTGTTAGATTACCAATTGGTATACTCTTTCTGGGGAAGACGATTTCTTCACTCTTAGCAATCCTTAGCTGCCTGTGTAGGGCTGAGGTCTTAGGGCCGTTCCCCCATCCACTTGTCATGCCTGTGTAGGGCTGAGGTCTTAGGGCCCTTCCCCCATCCACTTGTCATGCCTGTGTAGGGCTGAGGTCTTAGGGCCATTCCCCCATCCACTTGTCATGCCTGTGTAGGGCTGAGGTCTTAGGGCTATTCCCCCATCCACTTGTCATGCCTGTGTAGGGCTGAGGTCTTAGGGCATTTCCCCCATCCACTTGTCATATCTTTGTTCAGTTTGTGTTTAGGCAGTCCTGTTGGTGAGGCCTTTGGTCCAGCTTGATAGCAGACACAATCTCAGGGACACTCCTGATCCTGATGCTTACAGTCTTCCAGCCACCTCTTCTCCCATATTCCCTGAGCCATGGGACTGGAGTGTTTTGCAGATGTATTTATTGGGATTGGGCCCCATGATGGGCTCCATCTGTGGCAAGGCGACATTTACTTGAAGAGAGATGAGGACTACACTTACCTATAACTGTAAGAACAAATATTTAGACTCTACCTAAGGGTTATGATGGCTTAGTAAATGGTAGTAGGTTCTCTTATAAAATCCATGACACTGGATCTTACACTTTTACTATTGAAAGTATTTGTATGTACTTATGCACCTCCAAAACCTAAGAAGAAAACAATATATGACTGATGTAATCTTTGAATAATATTTCAGTGTGCAAACTGAAATACAAAAATCAAAAGCTTTTAATTTTTTTAAAAATTATTTAACAATAATGAACTTAGTTAAAAAAAGAAATTAGGAAAAAATATTACATTCATAAAAACACAAAAATATAGCAAGAAACAAACCTAACAAAAGAAATGAAAGACCTCTACAAGAAAAACTTTAGATATTGAAGAGGATATTATATGATAGAATTTCCATGCTCTTGGACTGACAAAATTAATATGCCAAAAGTAATCTGCAAATTCGTAATCACTATCATCAAAATTTTAATGCCACTCTTCACAGAGCTGAAAAAAAAAAAACAACTCAAAAAATATGTATTGAAATAGAAAAGACCACCAATACCCAAACAGTTTTAGGCTGAAAAGAACACTGCTGACATTATTACAAGACCTAACTGTTAAGGAATATTTTCCTAACGCGAGCTCTCCACCGATGCAAATTTCCAATCAAGCCAGATCAAAACAAACCAAATTAAGAAATATCCAGGTATAATGGGAGTTCTGCGCTGGGGGAGGGGGGGGGTGCTGTTCCTTTTGGAGACAAGGCTGCTGGACTACAGTTCCCAGCATCCCACTGAACTACAGATCCCAGCACAATGGAAAGCCATGCATGCGCAGGACATTCTCCCAGACGCACCTGGATACCCCTTTATAAATGGGAGATGCCATAACTCGCCCCTTTTCCCCTTTCGTCTCTTTACCCCCGTCCCTTACCTGTCGTCACCCCCCCCATTAAAGTTTCCCCGCGTGGGACCGCCGTGTGTCTCATGTTTTCTTTCCAACCGTGCATCCAACCACACAGAAAGAACAACGGGGAAGTGGGGGGAGCCAACCACCAGGAGGAAGAAAAGGAGACCAAGTGTTCCTCTTTTGGGAGTTCACTTAAATATTCTTGGGCGTGGTCTTGACCTCCCCCCCCCAAGGGAGGGGTCAGAACTTGGCCTGCTGGGATTTGGAGTCCAGAGTGCTTACTCTCAGAGTCAGGGGGCTAGGATAGATGCAAGGGGCTGGGGCCTAAGCTCCCGACTTAACACTAACTTCAAATCATACAACAGAACCTTTACAACAAAGAAAACACATTACTATCCAATTTGAAGACCAGAAGAAAAGACCTCAAAACAAACCCACACAGATAATGAAAGACCCTACAGACCCCCTCCTCAAAACCCGCAGCTAGCATGCTCCCAGGGGAATGTCCTGTTTGCTTAAAATAAAAAAATTCTCCGGATCAGCAGCCAGCCTGCTCTCGTAAGAACATCCCATGTGCTTGAGAGAGCAGGATGTCTATGAGATAGGAAGACTGCAAGGCAGGATGTCAATAAGATAGGATGTCAACAAAGCAGGTTGACTGCAAAACAGGATATCTATAAAGATAGGAACAGAATGACTATTGCCAAACATCCATGCTGAGAGAGGAAAACATTCATGTCCCCCGCCTCATTCCGATAGCCACACTTTTGCTTCACACTTTTGCTTCTGTAAACGTGCTTTTTGCTCTTCCCTATACAAAGCCCGCCCTCCATTTGGCAGGTGTGGAAGTCCTCTGAAAGACTTTGCCGCCCGCAGGTACCTGTGTTTACTCAATAAACCTCTTGCTAATTGCGTCCTGTGGCCTGGTCTCGGAGTGTCCTGGTTCTGGGGTCTTCATTGGAGAAAAAGGTCCTCTCTGAGGGTCTTTCAATAAGGCCACTGAGTATTCGACAAAATAGTCAAAAGCAGAGCATTTTGTGCACTGGCAAAGAGCCGAATTCCATGGTACATCTCTCTTTGCTAGCTGGGACAGGGGAGAAGTATTATTTTCTCTAGATGGTTTTCTTATAGGTCAAGTTGCCTGACCTCACTTTATACACTCACATTCTTATACTTAGCCTTCTCTACTCCTTTAGTATTTGCTTTGCACTTGTCCAGCTCTCTAATCCCAGAAATACCTGCCATTGACACAGAACAGTTATCTGTCATTGACAGAGAACAATCACCTGTCATTGACAGACAATGGTGTTATTTAACTGACAATGGTGTTTATCTAGCCAACAATGGTGTTACTCTAAAGAATGGGGCAGTGTAGGCTGAGTGGAAGAAGGGCGACAGAAATGCCTGTCATTGATGTATCTAAGCAACAATGGTGCTAATCTTGTCAAAAGAGGCAACACAGGCTGAGTGGAAGAACGGTGACACATTGGGACATTGGGCATTGGTGGAAACCAGATGTCCACTTGTGATAAAAATTCACTGTTGGTACCAAGCTGGCAGGCAGTTCACTGCTAGGGAGGTTGAAAATTCATGTTGGAGGTGGCACCTGTGGCTCTAATGGGCTGTAGCAGCAGCAGCAGCAGCAGGGGCATCATAGCTGGGCCCGTTACTGCGCTCTGCTAATGTGGAGAGCAAATGCTGGAGAGATGGAGGGAGCGTCTCCACGCAGCAGCCTTTGTCCATTGCCTCCCTTCTGTACCCATCGCTCAGACTTCACCTCTAATCTGCCATCTTACTGCAACCAGAACACAGGTTTCCTTTTTCTAACACCTTGCTTATACTGTCCACTAAAGTCAACAGTACTCAATTATAATTTCAGGCTTCTGTTAGTATCTGAAGACAGACAAGTATGGAGCCCTTTGTAGCTTCTCTTCTTGATTTGTATTCTGTCTCCAGCAAGAAAGCTATTCAGATGTAATTTGCATTACTACTCCAAATTACTGTGACTTCTTTTTCTAGACACTCGATATTCCCAGACTGGATTTCTACTCATTAATATCTCATTTTTGGTCAGCTTTAACTTTCATTTCTTTCCATCATTTCTCCTGAATTATAGCACAGTTTATTAAAATTGACCTCTATATCCTATTTCAAGATTACCAATTTTAAGTTTTATCTACTGGTGGAATTTTAAATTCAGGCATAGGACCTGCCTGGGTTTCCTCATGTCAACCAATTCTGTTTGTGTTTATCTTCTACGTTCATCTCTACTTGTATAATGATTCCATGTTCCCAGTTTTCAAAATCTTGGTTTATTCATAAAAATATTTTCTCCTCCAAGTCTTTAAAGTGGAGCTAGTGTTTGCCGAAGTCAGCTTCTGTGGCTTTCTCTTTACTCCCAAGTGACAATTATAAATGGACTTTTCTTTTTTTTCTTGGAATACCGAAGTCCTTTCTGCCCTTGCAGCATTCTCTTCCCTGAGCACTGTCAAGCAACACATGCTTTATTTACATGGTCTAATGAAGCTTTAGGAGTCAGTCTCTGACACTATTTAACATGAAGAACTTTGGAGTGGGCCAACAATACCTAACTGTTTCAGAATAAAATCTCTTGGCCACAGAAAGACAGTCTCCTCTCATTAGTGGAAGCAGGCAAAGATGTGGTGTGAGAATTTTTATGTTCTTTAATCTTCTAGCAAGCACTTATTAGCTTTCCCTTGAGTGAAATCAATATGCCAATCTCTTTTGCAGTCTAATTCCCATTTCTTTTCATGCTCTTTTAATTAGTGAACTACTTCCCACAGCCCAACAATATGTTGGCTGTAGGTCTTGCTTTTGTCTTTATTAACCAATGGCGTAATTTCCTGAGTCCTTACAGGTGCCCGATTGGGAACTGATTCCCTGAAAGCTAGCCAAAAACTCCTCTCATGTAATTAATCACAAGACGTGTTTGAGGAGAATACAGGATTAATTTTTTTACAAATATGTAGTCACAGTGTTACAAAGTACAGAAAAATCTACAGAGGCCTAGCGAGATGGCTCTTTAGTTAAGAGCATCTACTAGTCTTGCTGAGGGCCAGAACTTCATTCACAGCGCCCCCATGAAGCAATTCACACATAGTGGTTACTCCAGTTCCAGGGGATCCAGCACCCTCTTTTGTCCTCCGCAGGTACCACAGGTACACACAAACACCTAAATAGGACACCACACATGTACAGTATTTAAAAATAAAAATAAATTCTCTTTTACTATTGATAGAACAAGGAAGTTTCACATAGGAACTCACAGCAGTTGGGACCCCATGCACACACCTGTACAAGTCCAAACCAGCCTGGAAAGGGGAGCTGGGCATGAGGCTCTGCCCTCGCCCCCCCCACCCCAGCCCGTACAGGCCAGGAATTGCTGCCAGTTCTTGGCTGCTGGGGAAGGAGAGGCCTAAACAGGTAAAGTGCACTTCAGAGGAAGGCCGCACATCCAAGACTCTTTGGGCATCACAAATTGACCCCGACAGGAAAGAAAACCAAAACCAATACCACAAGACTTGGGTGGGAAGAAACAGAAAGTGGACCTGGGAAGACAGAAAAGGTGAACATGATCTAAACACTCTGTACAAAAGAACTGAAAGACAAAAATTGTATTTGAATAGGAAAAAAATCTAAAAATGACAAATTATGGACGGTTGTAGCAAGAGTATGTCTATAATAATTTCATTTAGTAAATTAAATTCTTGATACACAATACCAATGGACCACATGTTTGAGATCTGCATGCTGGGCCAATGCTGCAAGACCTTTTTTTTTTTTTTTAAGTTCCCTGAAATGTCTGAAACACGGTGGAAGATACATGAGCAGAAACTGAGTGATCAATAGTAACTTAGAAATTATAGTGAGAAATAAAATACATGCCTCTAGGATTTCCCATTAATTGATAAAGATTAGCACATAATTTAAGGGGATTTTAAATCATTTTTATAGACTCTAAGGTGTAATTTTCATATAAAATGAGGTGCAGCTTGAAAATCTGGTCAGAGCATGCAGTCGCGCAGCCATTAGCATTACTGAGGTTAGTAATTCTTCAGTTGCGCTTCAGAAGGTCCACAGCCGCCCCTGGAGGAGTAGTCAAATCACTGGCTGGTCTACTGCACGTGCTGGCTTTGGGGGGGCCTGGGCGGTTTGGATGCTCAACTTACTAAACCTGGATGGAGGTGGGCGGTCCTTGGACTTCCCACAG